>NW_022170819.1:11951604-12374562 GCF_008802855.1 Photinus pyralis
GAAAATCAAACGCCAATTTCAAAATTTGGTTTTGCGCATGCGCAGTGCCAACTTTTTTATCTATGGAACTATTTAAGTGAAATTTGATACTTAGGCGCTTGGAACAAAGGAAAATCTAACATTAGTTTTAAAATTTAGGTTTGCGCATGCGCAGTTCCAACTTTCTTATTTAGAAAAGCATTGAAATGAAATTCTTCTCATAAACTGAAATTGAAGTAACACGTCAAAAATGGATTGCCCATGTGCAACGCTATCTTTCATATTTGTGGCCGGATTTTTACGATTTTAACAGAAGTTGCATCTTATAAATGGGAAATGAATGCAAGTGGAAATGCGCTTTATGTAAATCGTTTACGATTACTTTTCAACTTGTTCGAGGTTTGGGCAGTTTTTGGGTTGTAACTTTTTGACCCGTTGGTCTACGTAGCCAAAAAACAGACAGCAATACGAAATATTAAACGATCTCGAGGATCGTTACTAATTGAGTATACGTATACCGACATGCATTTTAATGCACCGGCGATTAAAAAGTAATTTTGTTGGTACTTTGTAACCGAGGCTCATTAGCAGGTAATTTATATGCTAGTCAGTATATGGAATCCTTATTTAGCTATGTATGTGCAAAGCTGCTACAATGTAATTTATTAATTACGTATAGGCATAGATTAATCACAACCATCTTGGAGAGTTGCGTTACACCTTTTAGAGCTAGCGTCACTATTCCATGATCTAGCATTATAGGGTTTTAATGGACCAGCCATGAAGCACCAGCATCTTGATTCTAGCATTACCTATGTCTAATAATTTTTGGGACGCGGAAGGGAGCAGCTCTCCATACCACCGCCATTTTGTTTTGACGATAAGATTTGAATGTTAAAGTTACAGTACCCTAATGACACCTGTTTGCACAATACATGAGTCCCTACTTAATTAGAGCTCAAGGTTTCTCAGAAGATTACGAAAGGTCTGGCTATTCAATAAAAAGACATTTTTTTACTCGGCAACTCAAAAAGGTTGTCGTTAAATTACGCGATTTATTGCAAGTCGTTTGTTAAACAACATCGTGTCACCGTCCTATGCCCAATATTTGTTTTGAAACTTAAAAAATTCCCACTACTTTCGGAGATATAAATTTTGCAAAATGGTTTTTATTTTTTACTGAGTATTTAAAAAGATAGTTCGAAATAAATGATACATTATTGTGGCCATTTTTGTCCCTCTACCTACAAGATGCTACTTTTAAATTTGAAGTTTGACGTTTCGTCTCCAGTCAATCATCATCACCTTTGTTTTTTCTTATGGAAGTAATTTTTACTTTTTGTATCATTTGATGAGAACTTTTTCTGATTTCAAAAATGTAAACATCACTATCTTTTAATCATAAATAGCGTTATTAATTCGTAAAAACGAAAGAAACTATTTATACGTACGAACACTGTCTAAAGACAAAGTTTTCTAGACAAAAAAGGAAATATTTTAATAATTTTAAAAAAATGTGATGTTTATATTTTTGAACTCTTTTTTGAATTCTCTATCAAATGACCCAAAGAATAAAAATTACTTACTTCCATAAGAAAAAACAAAGTTGATGATGCTCAACCGGAGACGAAACGTCGGATTTAAAATTTGAAACTAGCATTTTGTAGAGAGAAAAAAGTGATCATCATAATGTGTTATTTATTTCGAAATATCTTTTTAAATAACTTCAGTAAAAAATAAAAACCATTTTGCAAAATTTCGATCTGTTCCGGATATCTCCGAAAGTAGTCCGAATTTTTTAAAATTCATTTTCACTGCATTTTGTTAAGCATCAAAATACGCAACTTTGCCAAATTTAAACTACCTATCTATCTCTTACAGTTTCCGAGATCCCCATGGTGGCCCTCGAATTTGAATCATCCTGTATAGGGTGAAGTTTGGCTTCTCGTTTAGGGATCGCAGTCGATCATAGATCAGAGTACAAGCACAGATAAACGGAGCTCCGTTTATCTGTGGTACAAGTATTTTCTCTCCTGAAGCCATCGTCATTTCAAGGACAGAGTGGATTAAAGCCGGGACTTAACGAGGAAGCTCCAATCACTTAAAGAAACTTTTTAGTTAAGACATGAAGAAGTTTACGAACATTTTATATGCCTTACAGCCTTACGCTTCTACAAACTAACAACTGTGGCGTATTTTAAGGCCTGTTATACGTTATCATCCCTGAGCTAGCCGGCCGTTTATGCAGCAGGTTTTAAGAGAAAGCAGTGCCATCTCAGTGCTTTTCCTTGACGTGATTGTGAGACCGATATGTGGTTCAATGATCGAGGAGATGTGTATCGTCAGAGGATAGCTTGGATCATTCCTTATGTGTCCATTAGACGTATGGCAGCCCCAACGAAGAATCCAAACTAAAAACAGCATCCTCGTGTTTGTGCCGTGTGAAGGGACCTCGTAATATGGTGAATGACTGAGTCCAGGGCGAGCTTTCTGAGGGTTGATGATAATACAGATTAGCCATAGGAGAAGGTAAGGCCGAAACCAAGCCTGCGTGCTGTCACCATCGAGAACTGTATCTTTCTAGTAGCCCTGGCATTCATACAGACGTCCCCCTCCAGAAGTTCCGTGGCGGATGGGAAGCTAGGTAATGAATCTACTCTTCCTAGTAGGAACACGAAAATTAAAAAAAATTCAGGGGACGCGTATCCGGATACCCCTAAAAATCAGTTGCATGTGTTCAAACCTCAACAACCCAAACGGAAAGGTAAGCGCATTTTTGGCGCTGAGTAGAAACCTACCTTCATCCAGGCGAAGGCGAGCACGCAGATGTGGCCAAAAAGATGCAGAGGTCATAAACCTCATCAACTGCCGCCGAACCTCAAAAAAAGAAGGGACCAGCACCCCCATTACCAGGAGCGGGTCCATCTCGCAAACATAGTTATAAAAAGGCTGCAGAAAGGAAATTCAAAATAGTTATAATTATTAATGCCTCAGCGCTCACTGTCAGCTGATGGAGCTACTTGGGCGCGGCCTTGAAGATCTTGCCCGAGAACTAAAATTACCGGGAGTCGTTGCAATAGGTGGTTGGCAACCGCACATCTACGCGCTTTCTGGATTCCGGAGGAACCTGCGGATCTGGCGGTGGTCTCGAGGCGTCAGGTGTCTCAGAAGTGAGCAACTGGTGTGTCTTTCACACAGCTCAGCAAGAAACGAATGAATGATGCGACATTGGAGACGACGCAGAGAAGATTAGTAGGGGGGGGGGGATTACAAGTTCTCCATCTTTAATCGTGATATGACTACCGGACCGCCAGCTTTACATGATCTTAGAAGCATAATGGTCAGGAGATGTTCTGTACCACTAAAAACTGGCAAGCTGTGGGATTCGAACTCATCACCCGTGAGGTTAGAATCCGAGTCTTGAACCGTTACGCCAAACATCATGATCGGTAAACCAGCCAAACCAGAAGTAGTGATAGATGCGATATTCGCTGTTTCTGCAGAGCAGAAAGACCTCGGATTGTTCGGTTTATTAAAAAAAATAGACTATTTGGTTTAGGGGAACCTGCGGGGACGTCATATCACGGGTAGTTTACTTTAGTTTTGACATCAAAGCTAAAACTGACCTAGTCGTTGCATCCGTTTATCTCCTAGGGGATTCCATTAACCCACCTCCAAGCAATGAGGTGGCGAAGTTGACAGAGCACTGTGAGAGAAACCGTCAGTTCCTGATTAAAATGCTCACCATATATATTCTTTAAAATCATCCTAGCAATCTTGAAATACTGTACCGATAATTAAACTAAACCTGAAACAAATCCACTAAGAAACCCCATACGCGATTATGAAAGTCTTGTTGTCGAAATATTGCCCGAACCTTGAATACCTACCTTATCTATTCTTTAAAAGTTTTAGGAGTTGTTATGATTCTACATTTTAAAGAAAACCCGCGCTTTGTGAACAAATAGGAATAAATGTCAATATGCGGCCATATTCTTCAAAAGAAACAAGCTTAAATGTCGGTTAGGTAAAAAAACTACTACGCAGAAATATTAACTCCGCGGTGAACTTAAAACGCGCCACTACATCGCTAAGAGTTTAAGAAAAATTATTCCCTTCATACAGAGTGAATCGTACAAATGTTTTCTGTTAGAAATTTTACCCGCGGATGCCGCTGGTGAAGCTTTCCACGACGTGTTGCTAATGCAAAATTGTCGTGTACTAAGATGATTCTGGGTAAAGGCGTAAGGCATCGCAGTGACTTTGACGACGGTTGTCCGATCCGGGTAATAATATATGTATTTTCTAGGCCTTTCGTAAACCAGAAATGCCTTCTACAGTTAATCGCGTACTGAAGATAACTTTTTTCCCTTGGTTTTTTTGGACACAATGTAAATCATTCGCAAACTGGTTCAAAACCTTTTTCTTTTCGAATCGGGTTCTTATATACCATCTTGGTTTGTTCCGCGATAACTGAGGAATTAATAAAATTGATGGAGTCATAAAATCGACTTGAATATAAACAAAAACAAAACGGAACATGCATTTTTGGATAGATTAAGGTTTGTAGAATCAAAAAAATCTATAACTGACGACAAGATTGGCAAAAACGGAGTGATTAAATTGATACAGGCTGATTCAAATTCGAGAGTCAATACGGGGATCTCGGGAACTGTAAAAGATAGGTAGGTAGTTTAAATTTGGCAAAGTTGCGTACTTCGTTTTGAAACTGAAAAAGTCCAACCGATTATGATGTTTCGAGAAAGAATCTACATTTTTACATCACTTTTAGTTGTAACCAAGATAGCATCATCTGCAACTTTTGTAAAATAAAAAAATCGTTTCAAGTTCAAGTGTAAAGAATGTCGCCGCAATGAAACAGCATCCTGAATACTGCAAGTAAATTACCCCTTTCAGTTTTGTCCCCACTGCGTAATGGATGACGATTGCTTTAGTGATCATGATCATGAACCTAATAAACACACCTGCATCTTTTTAGAACCGGAGATCGCATGCAACATCCTGGCGCGCCAGTCAAAATGTTACTAATTGATGGGAAGCGACTGCATTTTTTTGCAATTTAGTCAAGAGGTAACAATTCAAATTTTAATTATTGCATGTGAAATTTTATTTTATATATATAGAGATAAAAAGCCTAAAACGAGTTAATAAATAATTCTAATCATACAACCTGTAAGCTTGTAATTAATTGCGGTATAATGGCATTAGTAATGTTGTCATGTCGACGTTCGCGGTACGTAATAATGCGAATATAAAGTTGCATCTTTGCCAAATGAATGCAGGAACGCCGAATATTAATTAGAATCCTTTTAACACACACTCGAATAAAGCTGTCAAAATAGGTAATAGAGATTTTT
Organism: Photinus pyralis; assembly: GCF_008802855.1. Taxonomy (NCBI): domain Eukaryota; kingdom Metazoa; phylum Arthropoda; class Insecta; order Coleoptera; family Lampyridae; genus Photinus; species Photinus pyralis. Next base: position 11,956,962 of record NW_022170819.1, read on the forward strand.
TGGGGATAACCGCCTGCAGGTGGCCATTTTTTTATTTGAAAAAAGTAGCTTCTTTGTAAATTTTTATCTCGTGTACACTTTGTTTCGAAAACGCGTTATACCAGCGCAGTAAACGCGATAAAAATGCGGGTATACGCTTCAGCTTCCGGTATTGCTATTACTTTTATGGTGCGCTCATAAATTAATTCACATAAGCAAAGTGACCCTGGGTTACATCGACTAAACTATTATTGACACCGGCGGCCAGAACATCAGTACTGTATGTAGGTAGTAGGTACCGTGTTACAATTGCTGATGCAAAAAAATAGACGAAGCACAAATTTTGGGACTTTTGTTGCCGAAGTTTCCAACAAAACATTTTCGGCACTTGGTTATTATTGGAAAAAAAGTTAGCTTTGGTTTCCTCCGTCGCCCAGAAGTTTCAAACGTTTGGAAACCCTCGTTCTTAAGGCCGATTCAGAGTTCCGTAACGGTATGAGGTACGAATCACGTTATAGACCGGGAGGCAGCGTACATAGTAACTAAACCATAAGCGACAAAAAATTCGACAATACAGGCTGAAAGTACGTTGAAAACTAATAATAAAATCACTCGTCTGCCAGTCGTAAGTGGCAGCATTAACTTGGGGCGGCGCTGAATAGGTGACTTCTTTAGGTGATCAACTAAATTACCAAACTATAAGGGTCACGGAAAAGATTTGTATCAAGAAATCCCATTTTTTCCATAGTTTTCAAATATGCTATGGCAGACGATTTCAAGTGCAGCGTTGGCGGCGAAAGACGCCCTCCAATGTAGGGAAAAACACCCCTGAAGTAAACCATGAGGACCGTATAAAAATTATACATAAAAAATTCCTCTTTTTGTGACTATTTTAAAATATATCCTGGCAGACGATATTAAGTGTAGCTTTAATAGTGGCAGACGTCTTAGAAGTTAAAAAATTTGGGTATAGTAAATCCCAGCGAGTGCGAGCGTGTGAGAGATAAGCGCGCGAGAGCACAACGAACAGAGATAGCTATAGATTTACGCACCGCTTGGAGTTACCAAACGAATTAAATTAGGGAAAATAATAAATTGTTTATTTCGCGATAAGATTGTCGGTATTTCTTGAATTCTTCTCAGACTGAGAAACAGAAAACTTGAAGAGAAAAGAAGATAGATCTTCAGCTCGTTCTAAACTATCCTCTGACTCCAGTTCCGTTGTCTCTATGCAACATTGATGGATCGATGATTAAAATCGACAAGTTTGTTTTGCTGAAACTTTTTCGGAAGTATGATTTCTTCAAGTGCTCCTAGTCCATCGCCAGTTGTAGATGTTGTTTTAATCGATGGATTATTTTTTTTTGCATCTTTTAAAAGATCTCCGGTAAACCTTTGAGCGATTTTCTGAACACATCCTCAGCAAGATTTGTGCTGTGTCAGCGAGAGAAGTACATCTTACTTTTGACAGACAGTTACCCCTTCCATGAAGGACGCAGAACATGATCGTTGGGATCAAAATAAGGAAAGATTACAATCCTACTCAATTTCTGTTTCCACTCAGAAGTAGCCTGCAAATTTCATAAAACCACTTCGCAATGATAGCTCAAAGCCTCTCTTATAGATTACTTATACCGTTCATAGGCAAAAAAGAGCTGTTGTGCTTTACTTGGAAGGAAAGTTGTGTTTGCCACATATGAAAATAAGTGCTATAAATTTGTGGCAAGGGAAGATGATGTGGTAAAAACTGAATTGTGCTGCAGCCACTAAGAGGCAGATTCTCGAATAATTTACCATCTTGGTAAACTACCAACAAGTAGCAAAGTCATTATTAGCGCTTCCGATATGGATATTGCTGTTATTGCTTTGGGAAATGTAAAATTGACGCTACCATCAAGGTATAGATGGAAGTAGGTCTCTTTTCCAATAACACGCAGAAATTCATAAATCTTCGAGAGATGTTCGTGAATTTGGGTGTTGATGTGTCTAACGAGCAGGGTAACGCGTTACCGGGTTCCCACGCATTTACCGGATGTATGACTTGTGTATGGTCCTCATGGTTTAGTTCATCGCAATTTGGGCGAATGCCACCGAAAAATGTCTGAGTTTCTACAATCCGTTTGATTGAAGTGGATGGAACTATGTGAATCAGAAGTTTAGAATCAAATGGTTTGAAAGATCTCAGTAGTCAGTATCCTATCGCTATCTCTGTTGGTTATGCTCTCGCGCGCTTATCTCTCACACGCTCGCACTCGCAGGGATTTACTATACCTAAATTTTTTAACTTCTAAGACGTCTGCCACTATTAAAGCTACACTTAATATCGTCTGCCAGGATATATTTTAAAGTAGTGACAAAAAGAGGAATTTTTTATGTATAATTTTTATACGGTCCTCATGGTTTAGTTCAGGGGTGTTTTTCCCTACATTGGAGGGCGTCTTTCGCTACCAACGCTGCACTTGAAATCGTCTGCCATAGCATATTTGAAAACTATGGAAAAAATGGGATTTCTTGATACAAATCTTTTCCGTGACCCTTATAGTTTGGTAATTTAGTTGATCACCTAAAGAAGTCACCTATTCAGCGCCGCCCCAAGTTAATGCTGCCACTTACGACTGGCAGACGAGTGATTTTATTATTAGTTTTCAACGTACTTTCAGCCTGTATTGTCGAATTTTTTGTCGCTTATGGTTTAGTTACTATGTACGCTGCCTCCCGGTCTATTATACTTACTTACAAATTGTCGGTGTATTACGAAAGTGTCCAAAGGAGTTGCCAGTTGCCAAGGATATGGACAGTGCTTTTATCGCAGGGCTCTTTCGCTTTGTACAATGCAATTACCGCTGTAATTGAGCGATAATTGCACACCTCATATGGGATTTATTACAAATGAGGGAAATATTCGGAGAAATTTCGTGCTTATACGGTATGGAAACTACGTAGGTGTAAAACAAATGGGAAAAGTTTAGATTCGCCAATGGCCCTCAATTACACGGGATAATTGCGAAATAGAAACGATTACGGTAAACACGAAAATACGAACAATCGTGGAAGTTTTGAACGCGCGAAATTAAATTCTGTGACCCTAATAACTCTAGAAGAATGGACTGATTGAGCATGTAATTATTCGCAAATAGTATTTTTTATACATCTTCATTTGCCGTCGGATCACCTAATTTTGAGTGACCGTGAACTTGAACTGCCAATCAAAGGTGTCATTCATTAGGCGAGCAACTACAGATTTTGATTTGAGATGTGTTTCATTACGGCTCGAATCCGCGCACGCTTTCCCATAATTTGCAATTTCAAATTTGTCGTTAAAATAACTAACACAAGACCGAAAAGAAATTGTCCCGTTGAGATTTTTTATTGTTAAAAAGTGTCCTAAATGAAAAAGTAATAGATGTCGGTTTGAGATAGGGAAGGAAATCTTCATTGACCTATTGACTGACAACAGCAAAGGAAGAACACTTATAGCAGTAGTAAAAACGTCTCTGTATTCTCCCTTTTATATTACTACAGAGTAGTAGCAAAGAGTAACCAGTACTCTTTGGTAGTAGCACATAACAGTAACAGATCTGACACCTAGGTGTCGCCACAGGCTATTGTATTTAAGGACACAGTTTACTGTAAGGGTGTCGTAAATTTAGATTTTCATCAGTTAAATTGTAAGGGAGAACTCTGATTCGATAAGTTACGCTAACCGATTTAAAAAATCAAATAGAAATTGAATTGTTGTGATGTTACATAAGGTACGAGCAGCAACACTTTCATTCAGAGATGCCTGTGCAAATTTTAGGTCATGTCCAACCCATAATGAATCCACTCGTAATTACTACCTGACTAAAGGTCCACTCGAACCGACGCGGGAATGCGGAAACAAGGCGGGTCCGCAAATATATCGCGCGTCCATCCCGCTCCCCTATTCCCGCGTCGGTGTAACTGCCGCGTGATCCACGAGAGGCCACAGGGGGAGATCTCTGTCCTACTCTCGCGCATGCATAGAGCAGCCTATTTCATATATTTTGAATATATGAATGATCAGTTTCCCAACGAGAGACAGTGACAGAAATCCCCTTTGCGCGCTACGTTTCTATAGCAGAGACCGCCGGTCCGTGTTCATGCGTGTTACGCCACTGGATATGTCTTAGCGGGAATATTAATAATTCAATTGCACAAGAATTCGAAGGCTCTCAAGTATCTGCGCGTTATAGTTTTTTCCTCAAGCGACAGAGAGAGGAAGATGCGGGAGTTTTTTTAGTCGAGATGGCAGAAAGATGGAGTTTGCAGGCCCTTTTGTCTAAGATTGAGCAATGTTAGGGTAATATTTAGGGGTACCTAGCTGTGTTTATTTGTCATAGATAGTAATTTACTTGCAGGAACGCAACTTTGAAATTCAATTACGATTTTTGTTATCGGCTTGTGCGATGGATTGGGGCGTAAAATGTTTTTTTGAATTTGTTCTTATATTGCGATAATCTTTTGTTAATTAGTAGTTGATGATCCATTTGTTGAAAGTTAGTATAATTGGTTTTCGAACGAAAATAAAAGGGAAGAATCCCCAAGCCTCCTTAGTACAGTAATAGCCACTAATGCGATTTAAAAACTGACAGGGTATACGAATGAGGATCATTCTTTTTGATTCAGTAGGAAGCGACTTGGTGAGATTCTTGAGTGCGTTTTTTTCTCAGACCTGATCCCTCTGTCCGAAAATGTTGGCTATCCGAAAGAAAGCAAGGAATTTTAAATGGTTTTCATTGACGTCCATAGAATTAACCTTTCAAGATTGCTTTGTCCCCCCCCTTTATCATTGAGTACAAATAAAATAGTTTGCTAATAGTTTATGCTCATGTTGACATCTTTTGGAGTTTACTGACAATGATATTTTGTCACTATCTTATTGTGCGTAAGTACCACATGTAATTATTTTCATGACTCGAATATACACGGTGTCCATTTGAAATCTTCCCAGCACGGATTTATCGAAAACCACTGATTAAAGGAAAAAACACGTCAGTAGATGAGTCAAGGGGGACTACTTTTTAAGTAACAAGTGGTATCGTGTAATAGCTTGTTTGAAAGGGCTTTCGATGTCCTTTATTTTGACGTTTGATTTTATAAAATCGGTCGATTCGTTTTTGAGAAAATTAGAAAAATCTGTATTTAATTTTTTTAATCGACATCTTAATTTGTTCAGATAGAAAACTTTCCCGGATGTCTGGCGTTAAACGTGATGGCGTTTGCCGAGCACATTGATTTTGGGCACCATAAATTAGAATAATTTCCACACTTTCGGCTAGTGTGTAGACCATTTTGGAAGTAAAATCTGAATCAATAAATTAATTTTCACTATCCCAGGATGTCACAAAGATAACTGACAGCAAATTAAATTCATTCTTTCCCATAGCAAAAAAATAGGTGATATATTCGTTTGGTTTTGTTTTCTATCTGAACAAATTAATATGTCGATTAAAAAAATTAAATTTTTCTAATTTTCTCGAAAACGAATCGACCGATTTTAAAAAATCAAAAACGTCAAAACAAAGTATTTCGAAAGTCCTTTCAAACAAGCTATTATTCGATACCACTTACCTATCGTTTAAAATTTTTAAGCGAATGACCCTGGCGGGCAGAGGGTAAAAGGGGGTGGTTAAAAAGTTCTCCCACTTGACAAAACTTTTGACGTGCCTCGGCGTTTTTTACTTTAATCAGTGGTTTTCGATAAATCCGTGGTGGAAAGTTTTCAAATGAACACCGTGTATAATGACAATCATTCCCTATGATACGGTAGGAAGCGACTTGGCGAGATTCTTGAATGATGCGCAGATGTCCAATTAGAGTCTACAGGAGGAGCCAATTTTAGCTACATGGCGCATTATTAGCTGAAATTAATAAAATATGGATAGTGGGGATGCGTCTTCTTTGACCTCGTTACCTGCCCTTCGCCCGTGCGACCCTGGTGTGAATGTCAAGCTCCTTTACATAACAATCGTAATAAAAGCACTCATTCCCGTGAAAGATGATGGCCATAATATCTTAAATATCAATGCTAAATCATGATTATGAGGGAAATAACACTCTCCGATGTGGTCGTACAGGTTGAAAACTATTATAATGTAATTATAACAAAAATGCAAATTGATATAGAAGTAAGAAAGTAAGTAAGCACATTTCTTTGAAGGTTTTCAAGAGCTCTTTTCCTTCCTTGTAATCCATGAAAACCCTAGAGCTACTCTTGGTTGTGAGACGGCCATTTTTATTTCAACCTTTTAAAGTTTTAATTAAATCTCACTTTCCCCCACTTTTGCGTTTTATTTGTGGTGGTTTAATCGATTCTCCGACCGACACAGGCACATCCTCGAGCAAACACAACGTAGGTCCTATAACTCGACAGGTTTGTTACTTGACGATGATGTACCATGGGGTTTTAATTAATTTTTGGCGGGAGTTTTGATTGTTGGTTTTTGAGTTGCGCACTCACTTCTCTGCTGTACTTGGGTTACTACATTGTTTTAAACATAATTGGCATGTGTGAGGACCCATCATTTCCAATGACTTTATAATTCGTACAACCTCAGTACTTCTTGCATTTGACGTAAGAATAACGTTACCTATTCTTTGCTATTGCTACAAAGATCTATAGATGAATGCAAAATTGATTTGTGTAAATTTGAAATTTCGATAATCGTCTTGATCGACGACCACGTGCGCTAAACCAGAGATTTTGAATTTTCACGAAAAAAAACTGCACTTCAGCCTCCTGAGAAATCATGACTAATTTGTTTTATGAGAAAAGTCTGAAATTGTTGGTCGCCATCTTCGATATCTCACTTCTGGTTGATATCCTGAGTTGGTGGTATCTAACAGGCATTTTTGGATTCAGTGATTAATTAAAAAGACAGCCGTTTAGTCAAATTTGCTTCTAGAACATAATTTTTGAGAACACTAGTCTATAATGTATTCATTTTAAGAAGGTAGCGGTAAAAAGCATAGGGAAGCTTTGACCTTCAGTGTGATTGGTTAAAACACGAGTCAGTATTACGCTGAAACATAAAACGAGTGGCGAATTTTGCAAGCTGTTAGTTTTTATTGCAACTAAACTGTTGAAGTGTCATTAGCTGTTAATGTCAAAGATTTATTTCTGTTTGCAGTATTGGATATTTCTGCTTTACAATAATTTGGTGCAGTTTTATATTTTTTCTGTGTGTGCTTGTCTTCAAGCACAGCGCCATCTACTACCTTCTTATAATGAATGCAGTATGGTATTATAGCATTTTCTCAGCACAAAAGATTCGGCCGACTAGATCAGTTTGGATAAATCGACATCAAATTCCCAAATGACGGTGCATCCCATCCCGGCGACATCGCACAAAAGATTCGGCCGACTAGATCAGTTTGGATAAATCGACATCAAATTCCCAAATGACGGTGCATCCCATCCCGGCGAAAAAATCGCAGTCTCTAAAATAATAAGTAAGAAAACTTAATTCCGGTGAATTGTTTCAATATAATAATCATGAACTAGCTTCATATGTTTACCTAGTCTTAAATAATATTTTCCATTTCCATCGCAGAGTTCATATTGCCAGGATGGAAATCGTCGGGATGACCACCTAAGGTATGTTGATTTTAGATGCTTGCTGTCTTGGAAGAATTGAAGGAATCCTAGTCTAGGCCAACGGTTCGTCTTCCGACAAAGAATTCTATAGTCGCGCCCGCAAAAATATTTTTGGCGAACAAATAAACGAGGTCTGGGAACGAAGTTTGATACCCATTACCTTAAATACGTGATGTGAGTAAAATCCGACGTAAAATTGGCAATGGCCTTTAGGTAACTGCAAACTTGAAACCTGACTTAAATATTCATACGCGCTATTTTTGTAATCGGCGATTTTATCTGACACACCTTCCCTAACTGTAGGTGACATTGATTATTTCATCATCGAGAAACAATAACAAGTTCGACCTAGTTTGGTGGAACTACATCCGTGTCGACACTTGCGTTTTGGATAGACCTAAGGGACGCTGAACGGTGAACTACACTGCGATGTATATTAGCATGAGATAATTGTAAGGTCCGCAAACACTTCTCGCATAGCTAACGCTAAGATCGCGCTAAGTGGAAACAAATCAAATTTAACTGACCGCTAGCTGTTAAGTGGTACTCGAAAGGTATTCATTAAGGCGTAGCTTTAAACGTAACCATCCTTTGATTTATTACCGCCGCATTGGCAAATTCGTGTATGCAGCAAAAAGCAAATTATGATCATCGATATATAAATGGATTATGCATATTTGGTCTCGGGTGCCGGTTAAAGCAAAGTCTACAGTCTCCGGGATGACAAGAAACCGAAACACCCACCGGCATCCAACTTGGATTTTTGTATGTAGAATGAAGATCATTAGCCTTAAGACGGTAATTTTTACAACAGACACACTTGGACGATTGCAGTGTAATCGTAATTATGACCCGACGACTTTATTGCGTAGATAAAAAGCTAAAGTAAATAAAAGTCACGGTTGACTTGAAGCATCGTTTAATTCAAGAAGCTAACCACATTAACCGCATAAAAATCGCATACAAAAGTCTACGTGCTTCATGCTTTGATTTTCTCATATACCTACCTATTTACATTATGGTTCCTTCATTAGATCATTTTTTTGCATTTGCAAAATTTATTAAATAACATTTATGAACGCTAGTAAAATTATACAAAAAAAACTTCTCCAAGATCTTCTAAAGTTGGTAGGTAGTGTAGTGTGCCCAGAGTCCCTGGCGCTATTTCCGCGTTGAATTGAAACTTTTCGCTCTCTTTTTTTCTACATTGAAACACCACAAACTGATGCGATAAGTTTCATAGATCTCAATATCCTTTGCACCAAAACAGTCAATAATACTCCACAGTAAAAATAGTTAATTTATCCCTAGATTTATCCAGTAGATATGTGAAATTCTGTCGTTCAATGAAACGCGTAAAGAAAAAAATGTACACGGTTAAGAAGTTCGAATTTCAGAGTAGTGGCAAGGTAATTTCTTTTCAATTAACATTCATTAATTGCACTTAACTCCTTATAATTCATGCAATTTGTATAAATGCAGTCGATGGGGGCGTGTTTCAGTGACAGACTTAACGTTGTTGCAACTGCGCCTAACGCTTTATTATGATTAATTAAGATTTAGTCCTTACAAAATTATGAGTATGGTAAACGACAATGTATCTGAAAGGTATATTTTCTTTTGCTTGCTTCTTTTCTAATTGACGTTATATCTTAATTTTATCACTCCATGAATATAAATTGAAATGATTCAAAGAAACTTGTGCTAGTTTGGGTAGGTGCAACAGTTTACTGCAGCTGTCAGTACTCAGTTGGGCCAGGAATGAGTTTTAAATTTTCGTTCTGTAAGAAACAGACCAGTACACTGCGCCATTGAACCTCAAACGTTGGGTCTGTAAACTGCAGCCAATCGGTCCCGAGTACCGTCATTTATTCGTTCGCCCCTTGTAACCGAAAATTAAATAAGTCGCGGATGGACGTGATCGTTTTGATTAGTTGGGTCCGTTTCATCATCGCAGGCTGATGTCTCTGGCACTCTTTTTAAAGAACACATTAGTAAAAAGAAATCCGATTGGCGGAACCAATTAGCAACCATTTTTTTGGCGAATTGGTTTGAAGTTGAAGATAGTAAGGAGGGTGTAAGTACGTCAACAGAGCGAAGATACTTAGCGTCAAGTTGAAAGCGCGTGTGCGTGTCAAGACGATAAGGGTACGCGTCGGGCTACGATAAAGCTCGTGTTTTTCATGACAAAAAATCTTGAGAAAATTAACAATTTCTGTCGGAATGTCCCTCAAGCGGTGATATGTGAAACTAAAAAAAACTTCAAATATTATAACATTTGTATCTGAAGAATACCTCTTTTGAACTAACCCGAGTTTGTTTAAATCGGCTCAGCCGTTTCGAAGATGCAGGGTGTTCTTTACGGAAACCTTTGAATACCCCCCACCACTTCATTTTTAGAGATACAGCAATAATTGTCAAACAAAGAAGGTTCAGATTATCGTCGACTTCAAAGACCAGGCATTTTTTTGTTAGGTTAATACACGAAAACAAGGTCGACATTTCGACGCTTGGGCGTAGATGAGAAACGAAATTATTGGGGCCACCAGAATAGCCTACTGGATTTAAAATAAGTAACAATTAATTGAATAATTCCTCTTCAAGGAATATTATTGCGATTACTTTCGTAGAAATTTAGTTCATTGTGAACTCGTAATTCATAATTTCATCGCCTTTTCAAGGATATAGATATTTAAATGTAATTCAACTTTTTGAACCGGCAATTTAATTCGATCGATATACGATTTTTAACGCGCTATTCTTTTGGATGAGTACACCACCTTCCTTCCGAAGCAGTTGTGCCTAGTTGACGTAGACGATTTTGAACTTGGTTACAAATAGACCAACGCCCTTCAGGCATTAATCAATTCATTAATTACCGAGACTTAGCTCGGGATCAAAGGTCCTAATACTATCATCCAGGAAGTCTGAGTCTACGAAAGGGTGAGTGGTATATTGATAGTAATTTTGAGAAAGATAGGTTACCTTTTTGTAATTGTGTTTGAAATTTTGGTCATGCGTGTTTAGGAACCCAAGAAATTTGGAGTCTCTTGGTTATTGGAGCAAGCCGAGTAGTTTTAAACTTTACATTGAAATCGTGTTATTGACAACTTCCAAAAATTTTAATCGGAAGAAAACTCAGTGTTTATATTATCATCTCCATCCCTGGATCTGCGTTCGGATTCCGACAGTGAAGTGAGCAATAGAATTCCAGATGTATACTTTTGTCTTTGTGCTACGAATAATATGAGATACAAATTATGTGGTTTTGTCGTTAAACCTCAGCCATTATCAATCCTCACTGTTCCATTTGTGACGTTATTTTCTTTACCGTTTAATCTTTGCTTTGGCTTGCATTTGAATTACGATGTGGAATCCTTCTCGAATAACATTATGCGAACTCTTGCCTTTATATAGCAATCCTTACGCTATCTAGGTGTTCACATTGTAACCCGATCCGTTATCTGTGATATAGTTTTCTTTTTAAACCTTCTTGTCTAGATTTCTGTTGCGCGTTTTTCTCCCACTTGCTGTTTGCGCGCGCAGACCGTGTTGAAGAACTCGAAACGATCTTGACTTGTTTGAGCTACACGCCATTACAGTTGCTTAACATTATTGTCTACCTTTTTGGGATATTATATGTGGTGTTTGTATTAAGATTACTGAAGTTTTTCTCTTATTATCTTACTTCCAACTTCCCTGACGCATATCTGCGGATTTATCTTACAAGTTTAAGGCCGTTCACGGCTACTTTCGTACTCCCTGAGTTTTCTTACTTCTTATTTTGGAGTTACCAATTGCTTCTAAGTGGAAACGCGAATTCCCGATTTTAGATATTGTGCAAGAGAATTCCATTGAAATTTCGACGCCATTACCAGTCAAAAACGCCCTGCATATTTCTACCTTATCGACAGAAGAATTACCGCCATTTCGTGTGAAACCGATTTGAACTGATGACCCAATTTTGCGAAGTTCGTTGACCTACGATTGATGCCTCCGAAACGCAAGTACCTAAATAACAAGACGTGTGGAGTTGGTACTGTGTAAATCGTTCGTATGTATTTGTATACCCAGTTACCGATTAAGTTTAGTTTTGTCGTTACCGAAGTTTAAATTTTAACGATAATATCATCTACGATCGACATCATATTTGTGTTACTCCGATACTTATATTTGTTAGTTTTCTGTATTTTATCCTTCATATTAACTACTTTCTTTTGTGATCTAGTTCTTAAAATTGCCGAGACTTTGTCCGAAGTAAATTTCTACAATTTTAATTGTATTTTGCTCTGAAGAACTTGCTCGTGTAAGTTTGCTTTCATTTCAATTGATAAGATTGATTTGTCATTGAAGACTTCATGTCACTTTTTGATATCTTATACCGATTGTAAAAACCAACCCTTAGTCGAACCAAATTTTGTTTTGTCGTAAAGTCATTTGAATTTTTGATTCTTTTTAGTATTGATTGCAATTCTACGTATAAGAATAACCCTTCGTGTCTTACGTTAACTATTGCTTATGCGATATATTGTGCAACGCGAATCATTACTCTTCTTATATTTTTTTGTTTGTGTGTCTGTCTGTTTACAGATTTGCAGTTTCGCGTCCTCTGAGCTCAGAAGGTTGCGACCGTAGTTCGAAGGTAAATTTAGTTGTTTTCGTCGTTTTTCCCTTTTAACGTTTGATTACATTTTGGGTTTTGATACTAACGAATTGTGACTATTACTTTGTTCGAAAGTAAAGAAAGTAATGATTATAGCTCCGTTGTTTCTGCGGAAGCCCTTTTGGATAAATACTTTCCCCGGCTACGTGTTGGCTTCTCATTTGTTTTTTATTAGAGATTATTTTGAATTCCCATTTTGACATACCAGATCTATATATTACAGTGTCAGATTTGTGATATTTTAAGATCATTGTATTAAAGTATTAAACCACCCGCATTTATGACATCAAATATTGTTTATGTTTCCTTCCCCATAATTGTGCATTCCTTCGAGTTTAGTAAGTCGAGAACAAGGATCTCTTAGTCTGCCTTGTTTATCTCTTTAGTAAACATGCCTCTTTCTCTCTCTCTAGATTTATCAAAGACTAAGTGGCGCCTATCCGGATTACTTTTACTGTTTCCTTCCCTTTTTGGCTTATTTGTGTTTATATAGAAGAACCCTATATTCACCCCGACCCACATCTTCTTTGCCTGAGCTAACCCTACCCGTGTGCTTATCTAAGGAAATTTTGTCACGTTGGCCCAAAGTGAACGTAACGCATTTTCATTGGGAAATAGTGACAGAGTTTGCAAGATTTTGAAAACGGTTTCTAACACAACGTCTAAGAGGAACAAAATCCAATGCGTAGAGTCTACTTTCTGACCAGAGTACTAAAAACCACCCTCTCCCTCCCTTGCCAATCACCTATCATTATCTAGTTAAGTTAGAAAGGTTTATTTAGCTTATTTGTGCAGATTTGTTTGTGTCAAATAAAAGAATACCCCTATTTTTCAAGGCAATTTTGATTTATCTTCGTTAAACATTAACTATAATCACCCGGAATATCAAAAAGCGGAACCAACTCAAAAATAAAGTAAGAAGCAACTTACCACAAGGAAGTAAGGAACGCTTACGCACAAATCAACAAAACTAAATTCCCAACCGCAATCGTCAAGTACTTTGGGCACAATTGCAGTCGTTCCCCAGTTAAGGACATAATTTTTTAATTAGCAATCGCGTAATAATTAAACATAATTTAGGAATTGTATAGTCCTAGTTTCACACAAGACGTCCCTACACATCCTTGACGAAAAAAGTGGCGAGAAGGTACTAATACATTTTTAAACGCGGCGAAAATGTGTGTTATTAACAAAAAAAACCTTCATCTCATTCATCTGCATGTTATTAAGTTCCTTTTGTTAACCAAATTGCTATGTGTCGAACCTTGAGCCGGAGCGTGCTACAGTTTTTCGAATTGGAATCTGGACGCGATGCGCTTCGAGTTTAACAACCGGGAATCGCTGTAGAAAAATTGTAGAAACACGAAGGCAAGGTCGTATTGACGAGAAAAAAGATCTCAGCTTTGGAATATTAAGCGAAGAAAAAAAGCTCGATCTGCCTCTAGATAGGCACGAGATTCAATGTCAACGTCGTTTCTCTCTTGGTCATTGTCTGTAAAAACGCGGCGAAACAATTAAATGAGTTACAAACTGGATTGAGCTACTGTCTACTTTTTTGAGTTGATCTATTAGACTTTCATTTTAGATGCGTGTGAATGCGAAAATAGCCGCGGATAATTTACGACGTGTTTCAGCACATGATTCATATTATAATCGCATGCAGTGTACATTGTAATCTTGTTTGTTCAATTCGTGCCTTGAGGTGTTTACAATCGCTGTATCCATAAACTAACGCGATTTGTAAGTACTCGTGAATAGTAATGAGTGCTCATCGCAACAGAAGCGGCTGACATACTCTTATGCTATCCGGCATTGAAAATTCAATTACTCTTGGATTCTTTACAAAATTTATTGCAAGATTTAGCAAATAAATGGCGAAGTGTGAGATCACAACAGCTGCAGTTGCAGAATGTAATTAAGATGCTTTTAGTGATAGAAGATCAACTAGTCAGAAGTGCCTTCTTCTTCTGAATAGTTGCCGATTTTAAGTATCTATGAAATTCCTTTTGCTCCCTCATCTTTCCACCAGTACCACTTAAACCTCTGAAGTTAATTCTCCTCAAATTGCTTTCACATTTACTTTGCGGTTTCTTCTTGAATTTTTTGTTGAAGCCAAATTCATCACAAGCTCATTCAGTTCCCCTCAAAGCTTCCATAAAATTTTCCTCAAGTTCCAAACGAAATTTTTATTCAGTTTTCATCCCTAAACAGTTCTTTTCTCAAATGTTGACCTTAAACTTCTGTCAAATTTATCTAAAGTGTTGCCCAGTCCTCGGTTCAAGTTCACCTCAGTTTCTCTTTAAGCTTTGCCCAAATTCTACTCAATTTCCCACTAAAATTCCTCTGAAGATCTCTTCGCACCCGTCTTTCACTCCTTCGAAGCCACTCTCAAAGTTCTTCAACTTCCCCCAAATTTCCATCAAAGTGCTGTCAAGGTCTCATCAAGTTTCCATAAAATGCATTTCTCCTCTCAAAGTCCTCAAATTTACATCGAGTCCTTCAATTTGCAATTAGGTTCAGCGCAAGTGTTACTTAACTCCAGATCAAATCGTCTTCTCAAGCTTCTTGCAATTTCTTTGTTGTGCTCAAATTCCTCCAGTTACCATAAAGTTCCTCTTAAACTTCCTTCACGTTCTTATCACATTTCCTCAGGTTCTGCTAAAGTTCATTTTAAGTTCTCCTCAATTTTTTATCCGTTCCCTTTGAATGTCTCTTCAAAATCCCTCACACGTGTCCAAAAAATTAATTATTCCCGAAGGAGGGTGGGAGGTGTTTTCAGATGGATTCGGTCAACCTCGAGTTCAACTAAGAAGGTGACTGTTTTTCTAAAGACGTGAGCGACTTCCGGGATAGTATCGTGTCAATGTTGAACAAAAAGACATTTAGTTCCACATTGGCACGATTCTATTCCGGAAGTCGCTCGCATCTTAAGAAAAACATAGGTTGTAGATCGACACAAGGTGTGCTGTGACTTTCCAGTTTCCTGGCGAGAGTAATATATTGTACCATGTGTACTATTTTGGTTGAGACGGCAGTGTATCTCCGCTGTTATTTAAAACTCGCGATTTTCGCGACTCTGTGCCACTTTTTTGTGCAACTTTTAATACCACAAACAGAATCAATCCAGCTACGTTTGTTTCTAAGATACAGGGTAAAAACGAAAACTTTAACATTCTGGGATGTTATATTTTACTACCAACGTAAGATAGAACAAGTTAAAAAGTCATCGTAAACGATTTACATAAAGCGCATTTCCACTTGCATTCATTTCCCATTTATAAGATGCAACTTCTGTTAAAATCGTAAAAATCCGGCCACAAATATGAAAATAGCGTTGCACATGGGCAATCCATTTTTGACGTGTTACTTCAATTTCAGTTTATGAGAAGAATTTCATTTCAATGCTTTTCTAAATAAGAAAGTTGGAACTGCGCATGCGCAAACCTAAATTTTAAAACTAATGTTAGATTTTCCTTTGTTCCAAGCGCCTAAGTATCAAATTTCACTTAAATGGTGCCATAGATAAAAAAGTTGGCACTGCGCATGCGCAAAAGAAAATTTTGAGACTGGCGCTCGATGATTCTTTATTCCAAGTGCCTATGTATCACATTTCATTTAAATTCTTCCATAAATAAAAAAGTTGGCACTGCGCATGCGCAAAACCAAATTTTGAAACTGGCGTTTGATTTTCCTTTATTCCAAGTGCCTATGTATCAAATTTCGTTTAAATTCTTCCATAAATAAAAAAGTTGGCACTGCGCATGCGCAAAACCAAATTTTGAAATTGGCGTTTGATTTTCCTTTATCCCAAGTGCCTATGTATCAAATTTCGTTTAAATTCTTCCATAAATAAAAAAGTTGGCACTGCGCATGCGCAAAACCAAATTTTGAAATTGGCGTTTGATTTTCCTTTATCCCAAGTGCCTATGTATCAAATTTCGTTTAAATTCTTCCATAAATAAAAAAGTTGGCACTGCGCATGCGCAAAACCAAATTTTGAAATTGGCGTTTGATTTTCCTTTATCCCAAGTGCCTATGTATCAAATTTCGTGTAAATTCTTCCGCAAATAAAAAAGTTGGCACTGCGCATGCGCAAAACCAAATTTTGAAATTGGCGTTTGATTTTCCTTTATCCCAAGTGCCTATGTATCAAATTTCGTTTAAATTCTTCCATAAATAAAAAAGTTGGCACTGCGCATGCGCAAAACCAAATTTTGAAATTGGCGTTTGATTTTCCTTTATTCCAAGTGCCTATGTATCAAATTTCGTTTAAATTCTTCCATAAATAAAAAAGTTGGCACTGCGCATGCGCAAAACCAAATTTTGAAATTGGCGTTTGATTTTCCTTTATTCCAAGTGCCTATGTATCAAATTTCATTCAAATACTTTTATAAGTAAAAAAGTTTGCAATTCGGTTTATAAATGGTCGAGATGCGAAAAGGGCACTGTGAATTTTGAATCGATTCGATTCAACTTTTGGCATTGCGTATTATATGGCTAAAGCTATGTCCATATTGAATTTCATGCAATTCAGTTCATAACTAACGGAGATGTAAAAGCGATCGAACATTTCTAAACAAAGTTATCGTTCACACGGACAGATAGATGGACAGACAGACAAAGGAACAGACGGAGAGACCAACCGGCAGGCGACAGATAGCAATGCAAAATTATAAACGATCTCTAGGATCGTTAATAAACGGCAAAAGTGTAAAATTATGGAACATGTAAAAAAACGGTTTTTTGTTTTTTTTACAATAACTTTTTTTGTAAGCGGTACAGAAAAAATTCCTTCCTTGGTACAAGACTCGACACCTTAACGAACCAAATAGCGAAAAAAGTAGAACAATAGCTCTTAAGATAAAGAACTAGTAGCGTCGCAAAGTTAGCGGACGGACGGACGGACGGACGGACAGCCGGACGGACGGACGGACGGACGGACGGACGGACAAAGTGGCCACAATAGCGCATTTTTTTTTTATTTTTGTGGAAATGCGCTAAAAAAGGTAAAAACTGATTGTTTTAGATATTTTTAGGTAGAATCCAGTGGCGTAGTCAAAAAACATTTTTGGACCACCGTTTCGGAGATTTGACCTAAAGTTCATAGTATGTTTTAATTACACTATGTATATATTTTTATATTATATCTTATCTTTTTTGAAATGATATGTTCCTGCCGTCAGCCATTTTTATTGATTGGTCTTAGTTTACCATGGATACAATAAACAAAACAAAATCTCCATGAATCCATGGCCGACTATTTAAAAACCGTAAAAAAAAGTTTTTTATTTTTGGTTTACGGCTAAAATTTAAAAACAAGTATAAATTGTGCACAACTCTTGTGCAGATAAAGCACATTTTTGTAACCGAAATAGCTTTTGTTTTGACATCACCAATGGATATATTTCTTGCAAACGTCTCAATCGCCCTTTGTGGGTACCATCTTCCAACCATCCGTTCTTGAGGTATAAGGGAATATACCCGATCACGATAAGAGGTAGAGGAGGAGGGCATTGGTTGGTAGAAATTAATTCCTTTAGTTGAGACCTTTCATTAGAGTACCATGAAGGATAAAACTAGTTCCACTCCCCCTCCGCCCCGTACTTTGATAAGAGGACAGAAAGAAGGGCAGTAAGTAGTTAGTAGAAAACGGTTCCTTTCGTTACGACCTTTAATTAGAATACAATGAGAGATAAAATTAATTTTTAACATAGCTAGATTGGTTCTGTCTGTGTTATTAAAAGCTTCACAAAAAGTGTCACAGCAACCGCAAGCTCTACCTTTAAAAAAACGGCGACATACTTCCATCTCAACCGCCCGTCCGTGCGTCCATCTGTCTGTCCGTCTGTCTGTCTGCCCGTCTGTTAGCCAGTCTGTCCGTCCGCCCATCCGAGGCCTTAGCTACTACAGTTTTCTGTTATTTAGATCGTTATTTTTGAATTTAGTAGCTTATAGCTCTGGCACCTGAGGTAAAAAAATCTTGACGATTAATGTGCGCAAAATAAGATCCGTGAATGAGTCGATTGTGCAACGTCAACTTTTTTATTTATTGAGATATTAAAATTTAACCATAAATTCTTTAGTAAAGAAAAACATACCCATAGCCTTTTGCAAAGTACTAATAAATGCATAGAAAATGCGTTCAAGTTACTCGCTTTAGGGCGAAAACATTTTCATTTGTTTTTGTTTTATTGTTATTTTTACGGTGGTGGCGTTTCGTAATTAAGCAACTGTGGTACACGTGTTTTTTCAAAATGATAAGCTCTCTCAAAATGTACCTAAAATACAAAACACAAAAAGTCCGTTGTAACAGATGTTCACTTTTTAAGAAAAATAATTTTTCAAATTTATATTTTGATAAACATAGAGAAATTTACAAATGTACCGCTTCATAGCGAACCTGAACGAAAATAAGTCTGGCGATAAGAAGCCATATCAAGAAACGTATTGCGACAAGCGAACGCCGCCGTTCCCATGATCTCTTCGGACCTCAAGGTTTCGTTCTGGTGTGCAAAAAGTCGAGCACATGACTTACATACGAGTTTCCTATTGATTTAAAGGGGTACGCGAGTCGAGTTTTTTGCGTTCATAGGTTTTAATGAGTAAGAGATTTATTATAAATGGTTTTTCGCGAAATACTTTGTACCATTTTAAGTGCGTTGAAATTAAATTTTTAACAAAGTTATAAGAACTGACACGCGCCATTTTGTGTACATGGTTCATTCCCTATACTTATTATACCGTTTTCCATATCTTTTTGAATTTGGGAGGCAGTAGTTTCATAATAGCTCGTTCCGCGTTCCTTTCTGCACCCTACTTTTGAACGAAAATTTATTTATTATTACACGGTGACAATTTGAGATGTCAATCAAACAATTTTTGTTCTTTCAAATTTCGACTTTAACATTGAAATTGCTGTAACTGATTACAGGAGTACAAAAACAAGTACAAATTGTGCACAACCCTTGTGCAAGTAAAGCGCATTTTTTTAAACACCCCTACGAAATTTCTTCCATAAATAAGAAAGTTGGCACTGCACATCCTACACAAAACCAAATTTGGAAAATGGCGCTACATTTGGTTTTATTCCTAGTGGCTATGTATCAAAGTTTATTTAAATGCCCAATGGTTATATTTCTTTCAAACGTCCCAATCGCCCTTTGAAGGTACTTTCCTTTGACAATTCACTCTTAAGATATAAGGAATTATAACCGATCACAAGGGATCGAGGAGGAAGACTATGATTAGTATAAATGAATTCCTTTCGTTGAGACCGTTCATTAGAGTACCATGAAGGATAAAACTAGTTCCACCCCCCCTCCTTCCCCCTCTTCCCCGTTCTTTGATAAGAGGACAGAAAGAAGGGCAGTTGTTTGTAGAAAACTGTTCCTTGCGTTGAAACCTTTAATTAGAATATAATGAGAGATACCATTAATTTTGAACCCCCCCCCCCCCTCAGGTCACGTCGCTCACTGATCTCGAAAAAGAGTCGCACGGGAAAGTTATAGTTTGTACAAACCAATTTATTTTGATGAGACCTTTCATTGGAATACCATGAAGGGTAGAACATGTGTCCTCCCCATTTTCTAAAGTTTAACTTGGAACCACTAAAGACATGCGTATGCAAAATATGAGACCAATTGGTTGTCTCTCTCTCAGGAAATAATTCGCAGGGGGGGGGGCTTTTAGACAGCGACATTTGATGGCCGTCTAGCACACCTTCAAGGTATAGGCTATCTACTGCAAAAAATTCGAAGACTCTAGGACCATTCCCTTAGAAGTAGTTCAAAACGGTAGAAGTCGGTCCGGACGGACGGACGGACAAAACACAAACAATAGCACATTTTTTTTAATTCTTAAAAAATGCGATAAATAGCGTATATACCACAGGACTAAAGTGCGTTCTATAATCCCTCGGTTGCACCATTTAAATCATTTAAACTTAATGCAAAGTTCGTATTAGTATAATTAAGCAAAATTCAAAATCAATTTATTTGCGTGGCGGTTTTAAACATCGGGAACCTTTGCATTTAACGGCATACGGTAAAGATTTTAAGGACAATTAATTTGTTGATCTTCCGCGCAACAAAACCTAGTAATAAATTGGGCAAAATTTAATACCAATACAGTGGAAAAGTGGCAAATCCCCATTCCTGTGCATAAATAACCACGATCTCGAGTATTACGTTCTCGAATGTTGAGGCTGGTTTGCTTGGATTTGCCATTGACACGAATTTCCCTTCCGTCAAAATTGGCATTCTTCACGAAGATAGCACAGGGGCGGTGCGGGAGGTTTAGCTGTACCGTAGAGGGGCGAGCTATTTCCGTGTTTCTAGAAAAGCTACCTTTTCCAATTCGTAGCAGAAGAGAATTTTACCCACGTCAATAACTGTAAGTTATTTTTTTGAATTGTATAAAATAGTGGTCGGTTTTTCTAAGGAATTTGCATATTGATTATGTTTGTAGTAATTTTAATTTTTCCTGAAGGAATCGACCCATAAGAATTATTGCATGAGCAGATTTGTTGATCATTTATTGATAAAGATCAGGTCCAAGCAATGGATTTGGATTATTTTGTGCGTTTAATTTCTATAATACCATTCCTTGGGGTGGATTAAAAAGTGTGTGTTTGCCTTCATTTGAATGGTTTCGCATCTCTTACAGTTTGCGAGATTGTAACGGTATCGTTTAGGTTGTTTTTTCCAAGGACCAGAACTTGTAGCTCTACTTAGGTCAGGAGAGATTAGTAAATAGTCCTACTAATTTAGTGGTACGTTTTCCCAGTCCTACGCTTGGAAGTTTTTAACACCTGCGCAGATCATTAGCTACCTCTCTATCGAGAATTTTCACTGAGGAGGTAATTTTCTCCCCTAAAAAATATTAAACTAACCACACAGGTGCAAATTAGAAGGTAATTAGAAGCTAAATTCAAATTTTCATGCAAATCGGAGATACTTCACATTTTGAAGATACCCTTTTCAATTATAACTAGGTATTCTATGGGGGTGGTTTTTAAGAACGAAACTGTTTAATAAACCATACATCCTGCCCTTAATGTAATTTGACGTTCATATAATTCTAAACTTATTTTCGAAAAGGGGTGGTTTTCACTCCTAAAGACAGCAACCTCCGGCACATTGTCAAAGTAGAGGGTAGGTGAGTAGAAAATCCATATCGGTGCTGTTTGGCAAAATGCCTTCAATAGCTGGACTAATAAATTTGCCAGTTTCCGATGATAGTATGCTGAACGCCATATGAAATAAAAGTAGATGCTTTTACTGGATTGTAATGATAATCGGGTACAATACTCTTGGAAATAATGGTTACATGAACTGTAGTGGACACTTAATCTCAATCTCATTCTGGAATCTGGATTGATTTTTCAAAAAGGTATGTGTAGGACAGGTTGTGCATACTATACGTCTTGAACACCTACTAAAGTTTGATGGGAGTTCACTTTGCATTGTGCGAATTAATGAGGTAAGTTTATTCTGAAAAAAACTTTATTGCGGCTATTTATCTTCGTTTTTAGCGTCGTTCAAGCCCTGAAAGCAGTTCGTATCTTCATCGTGAAAAATTGTTGTATCACAATTCCAAACCCATTGCGAAGAATTCACAAGATACTCAAAGAATGACGTCGTATTTTTTTTAGAAGCAGTGTCCTTTGTATTTTTAAAAAAACGAGAAGGAAAGGTATGTTTAAGTAGAAGACGTTTAAATTTCGAAAACCTGGTTCACATGTTCCTATAATTTTGCCACAATAAAAACAGAGGCAACCGCGGCTTTAATTTGAACCGATGGTATGCAATTCCTTGCAATAAAAAGTTGCATTCTTCTATGGGTAATTCTCCCTAATTAAACTTGAATCAGCAAACAATAGCCAATGTTGAAAATCATGTTAACATTAAAAACAAAAGCAAGTATTTAAAACAAAAATAAATACAAGCTAATAAAAAAAACCATTCGATATCTTCTTCGTTTAAGGCAAAAGTTGGGTAAACGAACTCGCCAATTCAAGATTTTAAGAGCTTTATGATAATTTATCGCAAAAAAAATTTGATTATGCAAATTTGGTTAACGACCCTGAATGTTATATCATACGCGATCGTCGTCATTTCCTCCGTTTGCCAATTTAATAAATTCCTTCGACGATAAAGAAGATCGGATCAGTGACAGATTCGGTCCCAATTTGAATCGCGTTAATGGGTTAGGACGGTCGTAATTCAAAAGGATCGCGTGGGTCGTTCGCCAAGTGCGAAACGGCGATGCTGAATCGAGATGCAAAACGTGTAAAATGTAAATCAGTAACGGGTTCACAATATAGGCATATTGAATAATTTGCGTCACTTGACTTTTGGCAAGTGCAGGTCGAGCTTTTTCTCAAATAAGGTTAACCGTTATTACTCAATTTTTCAATTGCCGAGGTGAAAAATCAATCAAAGCATTGAACTTGTAATCCATCAGGAAGGCCAAGTTCAGGTTTGTTGTCTACACGCCCGTCGATTGCTCCTTTTCGCGCGTTAATAATTTAAACAATTCCGTCAACCCCTCACTCGTTTTCTTAAAGAGTGGACTTCCACCCCAGACTTAAACTGAAGAAAAACCAAAAACTCACCTCCTAATTCGGCCGCCGATAACGAAACGAATGCACGTTTTAATAAGTCTTCACTTTGCACAATTACCTACAGTTGCACTCGGCGACACTTGAAAATTACTTGCACCCGATCCAGATTCCAGCCGGACTCTTTTAGATGTCCAGATTGTTTTAGTTAACTCGTTGGATTCTGAAATTCGCAATACTTATAAAGCCCCCACCTACAAAAGACCCGGTATTCGCAACTCTAATACCAAAATGATGCCCTGCATGCGTAACCGTGTGGGTTGTCACAATAAGAGCAAGAATTCGCAATGTTCGTAGATCAAACGTGTAGACGATTAGTTTATATCGATCCTTCTCGGACGATTAAACTTGGCAATTTACATTGCACCTACCATCTCGGCCTATGGGAGTAAATGGCGCGAATATGGGAACTAATTAGGAAAAATGCAGACATTTCGCGATTTTGTAGAGGAAAATGAGATTTTGTCCACCTTTTGACCACCATTCCATATTTAAGGCAGTAATTTTCCCCCAAAGGGCAAAAAATGTGAAACAGTAAAAAACCAAAATTAAGATGGTGCTGAAAAAGCTATGTTTGGTCGGGTGCCAATTTGGAAAAAAAACATTTTTTTAGCTTTCGCGTTGCGGAAGTCGGATACTCGTCCCCACTTTCGAAAATACATCTTTGGGTAACCTGACCTGTTCTTTTATCAGTTTTATCTCCTGATTGTGCAATTGATACGACGATACACTATTTTGAATGTGGTTGCAGCGCCACTGGGTTTTTCATATGTGCGATAACCCCCCAAATCCAGTATAATGCATTTGAAATTTTGGTTTCACCTTGGCTAGTACAATTTTTTGAAAGTCAATTATTTACTTGTACCTACTGTCACGGTTCTGTTATTTTCAGTACAGTCCTAAATTTGTTCTATTTTTTATATAAAGGGTGGCGCAAAAAGAACGCATCAACTTCAAACTGTTATAAATAGTTTGTGTGTGTGGAAGTGTGAATTTTAAAAAGGAGGTTATGAGTTTTAGGTTCACCCTGAACGTTTCTTGCAATAGGCTTTTGCAATGAACCTCTCTTGTCGAAATAAAATTTTAACTTTTCTGAAATGACTTGACCAACGGCTGCCCCATAAGAACAAAATTGGTGGCGTATTTCCTGCAGTGGCGGCGCGTTTAATACTGAAACCAATTTTACCCAAAAAAACCTTTCTTGCAAATCAAATTTTAAATACGTATGGCGAATTAATTACAAATTTTTTATGGACACAAACTTGTCGCCTCGGTCGCTAAAACGCGAATTCATATTAATTTTTTTGCCTTGACTAATCCCCCCTATTTGGTGTTTATTAGTACTGCCTCTTTTCACGTGTAGTAAGTTAAGTTTCATTGTGCCAATAGAACTCCTTATATTCATGAAAGCGTGTCATAGGATAATTTTTGCATTAAATTTTTACATATAAATTTTTACATATAAATTTTGACATATAAATAATTATTGTTTGAGTATCACTGTAATTTTTGTTAGAGGGCCACTGCAGTTTTCAAATTCTATCGCTATTATTGGTAAGTTCTTAAAGGCAAGTTTGGAATGGGCATTGTAGCTTAGTTTTTTCGTTCATTATTTTGCGAGTACGTTGGTTGATGGCAAACTTATAAGGGGAGTGCATTAATAAATTCCTTGTCGGCTTATAGTGCACTTTCTGATTACAAAAGGTCCGGTAGAAGATTTTATTTTTCTGACTTGTTTAAATGAGAGAAAAAAATCCAAATTTGCCGGGAGAAATTTCTGTGGTCAAAAATCTACAAAATTTCTGCTTTTTTTCGATTTTTCTCAAATAACCCGCCAACGGAAATACTTAGGTAAAAATCATCCATTATTAAAAACTGTAGTGTATAAAAGTACCTTTCATTTGATATTTTATTTGGCCCCCTAACATGTATAGTTTAGGAGATACACTAATTTAAAGTTTCGTGTTTATAGTAATTTTTGAAAATAAAGCATCTTTTACGTTGCTGGACTTGAAAATAAATTTACACAAATAGATTAGGTATACCTATATCTAAATTTATTTATTTTATCTTTAAATTTTTGCTGAAGTCTATTTTTTTCAAAAATTAAATAAAAACTCGAAATTTCAACTTGATGTATCTCCTAAAAAACAGTGAAATTTGTGGTTCTTTACATTTGTCAACCTTATTCATTTTCTTCCCTCTCACTGTCTTACCCCAACATGAGGTGTTAAAATGAATACGTACCTACCAACGTAAACAAGTAAAAATGTGCACAACTCTTATGCAGATAAAGCGCATTTTTTTAAAAACCGGAATAGTTCTGCAGATATTTGCAATGAAAGTTTCGACATCTCCCATGGACATGACTCGTCCTGACGTCCCACTTGCGCTTTATGAGTGCCTTCTTATGACACTTCGTTTTCAAGATATTCGGTTGGACTTCACCAATAGATAGGTATGTCTCGTTCAGAGGATTCATTTTGCCTTTGTGTGTACTCTCCTTCGACAAACCGTTTCGCTCATAAATTATGCCATCACCAAAAGATATATTTCTTACAGATCGACGTCCCAATCGCCTTTTGTGAGTACCCTTTCCAGACAATCCGGTCTTGAGATATAAGTAATTATAAGCGATCACGATAATGGGTCGAGAAGGAAGACTATGATTGGTAAAAGGTAATTCCTTTCATTGAGTCCATTCATTAGAGTACCATGAAGGATAAAACACCCCCCTCAACCCTCTTTTTTGATAAGGGGTTAGAAAGAAAGGCGTGAGCTGGTAGAAAACAGTTACTTTTTCCCTTTTAATTAGAATGCCATGGAAGACAATACCCCCACCCCGCCGGTCACCCAGTGATGTCAAAACAGATTCGCGCAGGAAGGTTATAGTTTGTAGAAACCAATTTATTTCGATGAAACCTTTCATTAGAATACCAGGAAGGATACAACGTGTATTTACCCCCTCCCCTTCACTATTTTCAAAATTTTGACATGACATCACTAGATGCATGTACATACAAAATCTGAGACAACTCAGTGGTCCCACATTTCTTTTATTTCTTAAAAATGCGCTAAAAATGTTATTATTTTTAAAAATTACTATAAACACTTTATAAAACTATAAAATACTTTAAATTAGTGTAGCTCCTAAACTATACATGTTAGGGGGCCAAATAAAATATAAACTGAAAGGTACTTTTATACACTACAGATGATTTTACCTAAGTATTGCCGTTGGTGAGTTATTTTAAAAAAAAACGAAAAAAGTCAGAAATTTTTGACCACAGAAACTTGGATCTTTTGTTTGAAAAATAAAATCTTCTACCGGACTTTTTGTAACCATTTAACATTTTTACATACAATTTGACTGGACTATTAATTGCAATTTTATAAGTACAATCATGTTGTGGCGATTTTACCGATTGTTTGTGTGATTGGACCGAGTTTCTATACTTTTTCTCTCATTTTGGAGGCTTTAAATTGGATTTATTAAATACGTAAATGACCGCCATTTGCTAACTCAATTGTGGTCTCGTGCATTCTAAGGAATTCTTTTCGCAGAGTTTGAACCAAGTCAATCGGGGTTGTAATTTCTAATAGCTCTCTTATTAATTGGAGTTATGTTTCTTTCAGGGTTTCTGTTCTTAGTTGTTGTTCTTTCCCGTTGTAATTGACTTGCGAATGTCAGTAACAAGTTTTAAGTTCACTCTATAGCTTATAGATATTTGATCGACCTGGACCTGGATACAAGCATTTGTTTTGGGCTCTTGAAGCAATCATTATTTTACATTACCGAGTGGACTAACTCGGGGTTCCTTGTTTCTGGTGTTTGTTTTGTTTTAGGTTGAATTACTGTTGCGCTGCGAACAGAGCTCTCTTCATACGTTGGCAATTTACTTCATTAAAGGTAAGATTGTTATTAATTTATTGGGATACTTTGTACTTAATTTTCCGTACGAATTCCGTACCACCGTACCAGCATTTCATTATACTTTTCTTGACAACTTTCCAGTGATTTCCCAGCTTTCAAAGGAACTGGGTTGCACTCAACCTCATGATAAGTAAGGTTTTTATGGCGCTCCGAACTAACCGCTGTAAAGATCTCATGTCTTTTTATGATCTCACGCTGACTTGCAATTATTGTAACCCAATAGCACCAATTAAGAACACGGAATATGATATAAATGTCACTCGACTTGAAAGGTTTCTGAAATCCATTAAGAAGCAATGCTCCATTCAAATTAAACAACGCAGCCAAGTTCGGGTTCGGGCTGTATTGGTTTTAAGCCCAGCACTTCTTGCCTAAGGTACTTAGGGAAGTGGAGTACTTTTGAGTACAGCTTTTTGTTTGCAGCATCAGAGTTGGGTACTTTCCATGAGGCTGCATCCATCATCTTCCTCCTTTAATTAGTCAATTGGCATTTAATTTTATTTCAGTAGTTGGTCAAGTGCTAGTTTCTTCCAGTTTACGGTCTGATGAAGATGGTTGCCTTTTTTGAAATTCGGTCCTTCAATATAGGTTAAAGAGTAATTTCATTACTTGGCAGAATTTCTTATATTTTTTGTCGTTTTACGTGCGCGAGTGGTCCTTAAATACGGTCCTGACTTTTAAATGCGTTTTAAAATCTAAGGCGCCGGTTAGTCATGGGTTACGGCGTTATTTTGCAGCTCCTGGGTCATGTGGGATTTGCAGAATAGGCAGGAAATTACTCTACGTTTAGTTGATTTATAGCCGTTGTTCTCATGGGTTTTGTGCAGTTCGCTGATTGGTGGAAAAGGTTCGCGTCAAGGAATGGGTGTCAATAAAAGAAGTCAGGAAATTGACATTGAACCGTAAGCGAAGTCATGTCAACCACATGTACATTACCGTGTGGTGTGTTTTATTGTGCAAAGACAGAATTCGCATTGAACCGTAAGCTAAGATTAACTACCTGTAAATTAGTCCATGGTGGTTATATA
The DNA here is from genome assembly GCF_008802855.1 of Photinus pyralis. Lineage (NCBI taxonomy): Eukaryota > Metazoa > Arthropoda > Insecta > Coleoptera > Lampyridae > Photinus > Photinus pyralis. The sequence continues at coordinate 11,984,805 of NW_022170819.1, forward strand.
TATACATATATTGGTGTCACCCAAATATTCGAGAGAGCGCATGTGTTACTTTCGGAGAAATTTCGTACTAATAGGGTAGCGAAGTTAAGTGCGTGTAAAACAAATGCGAAAAGTTTAAACAAGTCAAGTGAAGTTTTTATGGCCTTCAATTACAAGGCATAGTTTGCGACTACTTAGAAACTGTTACATTAAATACGAACAATGGCGGATGATTTAAACACGCGAAATCCTAAACACGAGCACAATGTTTAATCATGTTTATATATTTTCACATATTTTTTATACGATATTTACATTCACGTAATGTGTATAGTAACCGTAAAATTGGAACTGCCAATCAAAGGTGTCATTCATTCTACGAGACCTAGGAATTTGTATCGATTTCTCTCCTCAAGAGTTGGATTGCAGTACTTCGAGTTTGGATGGCAAAGGGGATATCGCTGTTAAACTACTGCCCTATTTTTGTCAGAAATGATGAATATTCTGAGGATACGTACGGGCGAGAATAATTTATTTTCCGGTTGCGAATTTTCCAATGCGAATATGCTGGAGGTGAAATACTTCGATCCGGGGGGGGGGGGGGTAAATTGATCTGTAAGCGTATTTCCTTGCATTCAGCCATTTGAGGCAAGTTATGCATAGCAGTTAATTCAAAGACGACTTTTCTTAAGATCAATCCATTAGGGTAGAACTTTCCTGAACGTGACCTTTCTTTGGAGCACGGTTCTGGTGAGAGAATAACCGGGCAGAGGAGAATTCTGTGGGGAAGTATTTCGACGGCGAATACTTTAGGGGGTGAATCTTTAGACAACTCATCCAAAAAATATAGTTAATTTAATTGAATCGTTCTCCGCCAGGAGGCTAGAGCAGAATAATTTACAAATTATGTACTGCTGTTATTATTTTATAATGCATCGTGTTTCATTTGTTTAATTTTCCAAGGTCTACCTAAAAGTGTAGGGTGCTTTTCTTTCGCGCCATCGACAAATACCGGAAATACGTAAAAAGTAAATTTAAGATTAATTAATCTCATTTTCCCAATATTTGAGATTAGGCACAAGATTTTGAAAAAAGGGTTTTCACTGGCCTCTTTGGATGCTATTTGGCTACTTTTTCATAGAGAAAGTCATATGATTCCATTTGATTTTTTTAGGAGAAGGATTCAACAAAATTAACTATATTTTGGTTGATTCTCATTGCCCAAGGAATGCTCTTTTCAACCATACCAAATTTGTTAAAATCGGTCAAACGGTTAAGAAGTTAAAACAGGTTATTGCAAAAACAATTGAACGCCCCACACCATCTTTGTTTTTAGAATAACTGAGTTTTTGTTTTTACGAAAATGATAGATAACCTGATTCTCTTTAAAAATGTAAAACCTACAAACTTAGAAGCTATATAGAAACTCAACTCACACTGAAGTAACAACAGTTCTGGTTGGATCAACGCGATTTTCGAATCCGCGTATATTCAACACACGATCATCTGCAGAAGGCATTTCCTGTAGACGAAGAGATCAGTTATATTATTATCCGAAAAACCGTCAGGAAGTATTCAGCACTTACTCGTTTGTAAAGATTTTGTAGTTCACCAGGTTTTTTGCGCAGTCGTTCCACCTTAAATATTCGCTGCCAGTTACTTAATTTTTGTCTCATCACATTTCACCTTATGTAATGTCAGGGGCCATTGCAACGCATTTTTAAAAACACAAACTCGAATTGTATTGGAGCTGCCATTAAATTATATAAACATGTTGGAGATACGAAATTAGTTTAGAACCGTAAGGGTAAAAATAACTTAACCGCATTTGCAGGTACCATATAATTAAAGTTCATCACAATAAATCAATCGCCTAAATACGTGTATGGTCAAAAGATCATTAACTTGAGATATTGCAAATTTATTCATTTCTATTTTTAACAAATGGTTTCTATTTTAAGCGGAAAAACACCATTTTATAGAGTTATCTTCTTCCTTGCAAAATATTTTGTTAGTGAGAATATTAACTTTGATAATAAATAAGAAAATGCGCATAATAATTTAAGCAGTTGGCTCTCATTAAAACAACTATGGATGGTAAACAAGATTCCCACAGAGTCGATGGAATTTCGCTATATACCTTCCTGAAACTTGTAATTATTATCCGGGAGTCTGGGAACTAATCTCTCTATTACGGATAGGTATCTACTTTTAAATCATGTATGCAGATTCTTGTTGAGTAATCAAGGCATACTATACCTATTCCGAGTACTTTTAACCAACTAAGAAAGCACACACGTGATACGTGTACCCAGTTATTAATCCAAACCTTATGATTGTATATGCAGGTATAGTTGTTGGTATGCGTCTAGTCTAGAGTGTAGGTGTTTCTCTTAGATCTTAAATTTTGATCTTACGTAGCAACATTATTATGTATGAAATAATGAAGAATGAAAGCGCGTATCCTGTTAGAAGGAACAATTTGTGGCCTCCATTGGCGAGATTTAACAGTATTTGTTAAGAAGCAAAAGCTTCTATATGAAATGACGATAAGTCGAACGCGGAAAAAGCTATTTTTTAAAAATGGCAAATTATGCATTTCAAATTTTACAAAGAAGAAAAAATGGTACACAAAAAATCATTCTGTCCATCAACCATTGCCTGGGAAACCCATGGCACGTCGTTGCACCACAAAACAAGGTCACTCCTTAGCTAATTACATCACCTGGAATCACATTCCCTAAGGCCACGAGTTTGGACTACAAAACAAAGTATCGTTCATTACTTACATCTTTGTTTTTACTAATTGTATTCATTGTAAAAAAATGCTTTCTATTTTTTGTGTAACAGTACTTGCGTATGCGCAGAAAATTGCGTAATTTTGTGTGAGCGAATGTATGTTTTACGCATTGCGAGGAAATTAATTATTTCATTTATTCATAACCCAAGTTTGTATATTATTTAACCGTAAGGAAGCTAAGAGGAAATTAGCAATATAAAGTAACAAGCGCCATTAGTGTGTTTATATTCAGAATGAAGTAAATGCAGCGGGTCATTGTAAGTAAAATAAATGCAAAAAGAGCGAGTTCAAGTAGCGTCTATCGTTACCGATGTTAAATGACAAGAAGATTATGCTAGCTCGGAGTGGGTATTTAAATGATTCATCGTTGTAAAATAAAAAGCGCTATGAGATCGACAGATACCTATAGATATGAGTGTAAATAGTGGGAAGTCGGCATTCGTTAGGCGATTGTGCGCGATGTCGAACCTACGCTATTCGTTTTTGCAGAGCGTGTTACGCAGTTTTTAAGTAATTGGGTGGATCCCGAAGAAATAAATTAAGCCAAGAGCGAGGCATTATCCCCACGGAGCCACCGCCAAGCTGCGGGTGAAGATTTGCGCAGCATTTCCGAAGAAGAAAACAAATAATTTGTAAATTTCCACGGCGGAACATCAGCTGTTACCAAGTAGAATATCGTGGTAGACATAATATATTACACTATATACAGTCAGTAAACATATATACTTACAGAATAAAATAGTAGAGTAGGGGTAATATCAGCAAGGATTCTGTGACCGGTCAATTTCAATTTCACATCGAAGAAACAAGCGGCGAGAAGTCTATAGTCGGTCCGTGCAGAAAGCAGTTCGGAAGCCAATAACACAGTATAAAGACTTATAACGTAGCGTACTTTATATTTTGTGCCAATAATTTCCATTCTGATTGAAAGCCCTGACCATCACGCATGTAAACCTCGTGGTGCACAAACACTAGAGGTATTTGTGAACATTTTAGTTAATCATCACTGCCACCTTTCGTACTTATTGACATTTTCGTAATTTTCGCCTCGTTTTAGAATATTAACAGCGTTGTCTTTATTTCGTATTTGAGTAATAAACACTAAACAGTTTAAAAACATTTCGTTCAGGCGATTTGCAATTACTCATGTGAAGACGATTAGCCTACTTGATAATCGCCTAGTGCCAATAGAATGTACACTCGCACCTGAAATTTCTTAAAATATGAAGGTATCTCGGTTAGCTTTATTTTTATTGTACAGGGTCGTTTATAAAAATACAACTAATCTTCTTTTAGCATCTGCCGCGACGGGGATTCATTATACATTGCGTTTTTTTCATTTGTTGTAAATAAAGTTTTCTTTCTACTCCTGCCTGAATACCTTCTGCTAGCGAATCTCACTCGTGGCAGTGTATTTTCCGTGGCTAGCTAAAACAAAACAAATAAAGACTGTTGTTATAAAGTTGAATATTCCCTATTTTATTATTTACCCCTTTACTTCTTTCCTTAAGATACCAGAAGAGGTTTACTTTTGGCATCCTGACGCTATATTCTATCGTATTTATCTTGACGGAAAATCTCCTTCACCAATTCCACGACATTTTCGTTACAGAAATCCTAGGGAACGACCTTGCACCATAAAACAAGGTCTCTACTTGGTTCCATCAACGGAAATCTCCTTCACCAAGGTCACCACCTTTGTGCTAGAGCACGACCTTGCACTATAAAACAAGGTCACTTCTTAGTTACGTAACTGGAAAATCACAAAAAGTGGTGGGGTGAGGTGTCGGTGTTCTACTGGCGTCCACAAAATACAATATTACTTGATTCAGAATCAAATGTACAAAACTGCCTATGGAACTAAAAGATGATTCCAGTAACGAAGACAGACATAAACGTAAAGTAATGTTGGAACTTTTATTAAATTTGCCCTCTTTAGGTATGTATTTAAGAACAACTTTTTAGCGTATTTTTTAAGAATTAAAGAAAATATGCTATTGTTACCGTTTTGTCCGGACCCACTTCTACCGTTTTGAACTACTTCTAGGGGAATGGTCCTAGAGTCCTGGAATTGTTTGCAATAGATAGCCTATACCTTAAGGCGTGCCAGACGGTCATCAAATTTCGCTGTATAAAAGCCCCCCCCCCCCACGAATTATTGCCTGAGATGCTGTTTTTGAAAGTAAAACGCGCATAGTTTTACATACGACAACCAATTGGTTTGGTAACTTTCTCATGCGACTCTTTTCCGAGATCAGTGAGCGACGGGGCCCGGGGGGGGGGGGGGGGTAATGTTTTCTACCAACTACTGCCCTTCTTTCTGTCCTCTTATCAAACTACCGGGCGGAGGGGTGGAGGGGGAGGGGGGGGGGAGTGGAAAAAGTTTCATCCTTCATGGTACTCTAATGAAAGGTCTCAACGAAAGGAATTACTTTCTACCAACCATAGCCATCCTCCTCGACCTCTTATCGTGATCGGGTATATTCCCTTATACCTCAAGAACGGATTTTCGGAAGAGGGTACTCACAAAGGGCGATTGAGACGTCTGCAAGGAGTATATCCATTGGTGATGTCACAACAAAAGCTATTTCGGTTAAAAAAATGCGCTTTATCTGCACAAGAGTTGTGCACAATTTATACTTCTTTTAATACATTTATTTTGTTCTGCACCTCGGGAGTTTCTGGTTCGGCCGCTTAGGCGTTTCCCGGGGGTCTGGGGGCAGTCGCGCAGTAGGGGCACTGATGGAGCAGGGGCGTCTTGCGCATGCTGGTCGTTACTGAGGGGTTGCGAAGGACGATCAGAACTGGTACCTCGTCGTTTATGGTGAGTTTAAGACGGTTGGCCAGCTGGCCTTTCCTCTGCAGGAACAACAGCAAGCAAACAGCCTTTTGGTCTCTATGGAACTATTCCGCCGTGTCCGCGTCTTGTGGTTGTCGCAGTGGTCCATCACGAGCTTCTCCATCTCTTCGTAGAAAAATGGATGGTTTCCACCAAATGGCTGCGGCTTTTCTCAGCCGTTGCTTCCCTTCCTGGCTGTCCACTGGCTGACTCTATGACATAGTTTTTCACTGCTTATGGAAACACTTGGTTGGGTCCTCACTTAGTTGCCAGAGAAGCTCACTGTCGGGGTCGTGGCACGCATTTAATAAACATGGTCGCCATTTTGCATCCTAATGGACAAAATGTTTGGTACAGGGGCTTGCCCGGATTCCGTCATACATTAATTTTTCTTATACCGCCACCGTTATAAAAGCAAATAGATGGAAGTCTCTGGCATTCCGTAAGATTTGGTTAGGTGCAGAACGGTCAATGGTTAAAAGTGGAAAGATAAGAGCAACATAAAAATTTAACAGTTAAGTATGCAAAAAGCCGTGATTTTCTTAATAACTAAAACGCGTTAATCGTACTTATGCAAATCATATTTCGGGCTTTTTATCGATACTACAATACAAGGTACAGTTACCGTCTTCGCGAAAAAATGCAAATTCATATCTGTATGACATTGTATTGCCATCATCGGCGCAAAATTCCAATGACCCGTATTTTTAAACTTGAATTTGCACAATACCTGTTACGTATGTTTAACAGTTATGATAACATCTCGATTGTAGTAGGTGGGTCGGCATTTCGCAAATTGTTTCCGTAATGAGTCGTAAAGAGAATATTGGTACTGTAGGTTTTCGCGAATGACCTTGACCTTTTTTTTGGACGTTCGAAAGTAAATAAATAAATGGGTAAGAAAAAAGTGTTGAACGTTCGTTGACACTGAAGATCCATTAAGTGCGCATACTAATGATGTAAATAGAAAATAAAGACGATTACATATATTATGACCGTAAGGTGTTGTGCATCTTGCATGAAATTGTAACAATAAAACGTTTATTGCAGTGGTAATCTATGGAATTAGGTCAAATCAACAATTAGATCTAATTGTAAAAACACCTACTTAAATAAGTAGAATGAGAGTGAGGCTGATTTATTATTGGTAACTTTGCCTTATCAAAGTTTAGGATCGTCCCCTCATTCTACAAGATGGTACCATTTTTGAAAAATTCATGGCAGACACTCAAAGGGGACGTCGCCGTATCAAAGGTTTCAATCGGCCATAACAAAACACACTGTCCCGGAACCTCCACAAGAGAGGGGCCCTTAAAATAAAGATGAAAAATACCGAAATTTCGAGGGCATCACCTCAATGCATGAAACCATTGAATAAATTGTTTATTTAATGATAAATATAAATTTTATTTAAACAAATGAAAAATTAAAAATTTCTAAAGATCAAACATTCATAATAAATAATAAATTTCTTCCATGGGGATCGCAGTTGGAATTGTCCCCATTACACTTGCCGCATTGCCACGTTGTATAGCAATACTTATATTTTGTCTTAAGTAACTGGTAGCTCGGGGTTCTCCAGTAATACTGGCAATACGTTTTCCTAAACACTCCACAAAATTACGAGCTCTCTGCACCAAGGTCCCAAAGTCTCTACTGCGAAAGGTATAAAAATATGATAAATAAAATATTATGTTTAATTATTACAATTTTTATACAATGATCATAAATTTACGTGTGTTTTTCCCTATGTCTACTTTTCAAAGACAAAATCTCTTCTGAAGACCGCCTAATTTTATGCATCTAAAATAACTTCTTAAAAGAAATAAGAATCTGGCTGTCATATTAATTATTTTGAATATTGTTGTTTTGGTTTAATAGAAAATAAATCTTTTACGCTCCTTAAACTGTTACCGGCCTATACCAATTCACAATATGAACTTCTTCTTCAGTTGAATACATCGCATACGAACGAAAATAAAAATACGGAAGCTACAGTAACAATATTGAAATTAATTAATGTGACAGCCAGATCTTGATTTGTTTTAAGAAGTTATTTTGATTGCATAAAATTAGGCGCCCTTCAGAAGGATTTTGTAATTTAAAAGTACACTTTTTCCAAATAAACCGATGGTCCAACGTGTTTCGTTTGGGAGCCACCCCCAAAAAAGTGGTGAAATTTGGATTTCTTCTTTAATTTTTTTCTCGGCAACCATAAGAGTTACAAAGATGGGTGGCACGTCTTTGAATAGGTTTTCGCGTATGCCCTATCGGATTTTGAAAATTCGAAAAAAAAAGTTCCACTGCAATTCTTGGCCGGACAACGAAAATTGAGAGAATTCCACGAAATTTGTTGTGTACATACTTGATGAGTTAAGGAACAAAATTGTCGAACAGTTTTTTAAAATAACTTTTCAAACAAAAGTTACACTCATTTGAAGATTGAGCCTTCGGGTTACAAAGTGTCCCCACTCCCACGCCTACTAGTAAGTACACACACACATAATTGAAAATGTCGCAAATAACAAAAAAGAACGATTTGAGTCCCAGGCCCCCCCCCCCTTCCCCCAGCAAGATAATTGCCTTCTCCAGAACGATTTGAGTCCGGCCCCCCCCCCCTTCCCCCAGCTATTGCCTTCTCAGCCCTGCCCAATCCTTATATATGCTCCGCCAGCTTCTCCACAGGCTTATCACTTGGTCCTGTAATCCTTCTCCATGGGCACGACTCGGCTTAGGTAGGTACACAACTCTTACCTTTCTCTAGCTTTCGAGGATATACCCTAAAGCCTGGGAGACCCTAAAGAGGTGGGATGTAAGAACAGCGGTTCCAGGCCCTTCTGCAGAAGAGCCGGGAATATCTTGTCCGGTCCTGCACTCTTAAATGGGCGGAGCGTGTTGACCACCCTTCTCACAGATCCCGCGGTAACCACCCGAGCAGCTACTTTCCAGTCGATCGCCCTTGCACCAACCCGAGTAGCTTCTTTTGGTGGGTCCGGAGTTATTTAGTCCTCAGCGTTTAGTAAGTGTGTTTCCAGAAGACATGTGACAGCCTCTCCAGCGGTAGAGGTGTATCTGTCTCATGGAAGCCGCAGTGTTGTAGTGTACTTAACCCCCAGGTTCTACACTAACTTCACCCTACAAGAACACGGAAATAAAGTCAACCCGGCAAAGTTTAAAAAAATGGACACCCGAATGACTATTCTCACCAAAACTAAACAAGATCCCGCTTAAATTTGAAAAGTGGCACGCGATCAAACATCTAAGACAGGACCCCCTTACGTTAGTTGTAGATAACGTTTTGACCTGAAGCACAGTAGGGAAGGAACGTTAAATAAAACACTGAAATTGTGAAAAGTTTGTTTAATAATGATCGCAATTATTAAGATTGTGAAAGCTCGGAAATTTAAGTCCAAAATAAATTACTACAGCTTTTACCACCCCCGTGACTGCTTCATTCACGGAGGAAATGGTTAGTTACAAACAACAACTCAGTACATACATCAATAACGAATCGGTAATTTCCACATACTAAAATAAAATGGTCAAAACTTATATGAATGTTACTTCAGGGACAAGACCAAGTAATCAACATCAATAAACATAAATTAAGCAAGCATTACACCAAAAACGTAAACAATTACAAACAATAGCATAACGGTATCACATATGTCGTTCTGTATTACGGTTAAACCAAGTAAATTTTAAAAACAAAGATTCAAACACACAAAAAATATAAAATGTGGCATACAAAACACAAATACAATATAAAGAAATGCAAAACTTACTACCTGCATTAAATAACAACAAACATTTATGGAGCGACGCGTTCACGACCGCCATTCAAGACAAGATGGCCAAACGTAACCCCCGTTCGTGCTTTTTAGATGGCGCAGGCAGCTTTTTCCCACCTAGAAATTGCATGGTTGCCAACTCTCAAAAATGTATGTATCGTCCTAAGTTGTATATACAGAGTGGAACCTCTCAGTGTTTTCATTTTTATCCCGGGTCTTTCAAAAGGATCTTACGAAGTTTTTGAATTCCAGGAACCCTCTACGTTACCACAGCAGATCCTCCATGATCCTCGTTTACACCGAATGTAGTCCTTATACCTGCGCTGAGCGATTTTGGAATCACCCAGTCCACAGGCAGCTTAATTTTCGCATGACCCTGTATAGAGCCTGCGAACCATCTTACGAACCTTTTCAAGGTTTAAGTTCCAACGAGGTGTTCTATTCGTTCAACGAAAGGTCCCCAGTTTCCCGCTGACCTCATGAGGCCGTTATGTCGTCGCTTACTAATGCGGCCGCCTCTTACATCTACCCTGCTTTGCGGCAGAGCTAAGGTGTCCATCCAACCGGCGCATACCATATACGTCTAATCAGACACCCTCCAAACCGTCATCATTGAAAAGGAGCCCAGCGTCAGATCGATAACCTCTTGCCTCCGCGCTGTGACCAAGGTAGGGGATCCTCATTGATTTAAAACATTCAAATCAGTTGTTTGCAAGTACTCCAGGTGATCGCTCCACGAGTTCGTATCCGCGCTGCCCCACGCAACACGGTGTACGTTTGCATCATAGCCAACCACAAGAGGGAGCCCACAGTACACTATCAACTCAGCCAGTTCCCTGGTAGGATCTAGTATGAAGCTATCTCTAGCTATAAGAAAAATATATTGCTATGGAGGTAAAATAATGTCAGCCCAAAAAACCAAGTTAAGTTCAGAAAGTTTCAGTGGCTGCGCCTATACGAGCGTGAGATTTCGAAGACTCATTTGAAGTCAGTGATGGGCATTTGCAACTCATTTAAATTTGAGAAAAATCATTCAAGGTGAATATCCTGGCGCCGTAGTCGATGTCATGAGTTTTATTGGGAAAGACTGTAGGTCTCAGAATGGGTGTGAATTAGAAAAACCAGGTAGCGGAAATTTTTTTGTTGGGAGAGAATCGAGAGACAATACGCGTTAAGCAACGATAGCGTTTGCACCAAGCGGTTAAAAAAGGTTTAAGTTGACCACCCGTAAGTTTACACGGGGTGGTTTGTGAAGGATTCACGTCGTAGCTCGAACAATTAGCGCGAAATGGTCAGCGAAGTTAAGTGATAGGTGAAGTGAGGAACTTCTGGACTTTTAACGTGAAGAACCGTTACAACAACTCGTTGGAGACCATGGTGTGAGGACACTTGAGCCACTACTGCAACTTCCAACAGCTTCTACCGCTCACTCGCCCTTCTTCTTATAATGTAAAGTACTAAAATATGTTCAGGTTCTGTTTTTTTGCCCCACAAAACGGCCATCTGTAACTACTGTAACCGTAGATACATTAATCAAGTTGTCATTCTATACGGTTCAATGTTTTCCGAACAGAAGATTCTCCCTGACCATTAAAGCATTCCACCTGACAAAAGTTCGACGATACGATAGGCGAATTTATTTACAAAAAATCGTGTTTTAATCAATCGAGAAAAACGTATAAATATTAATAAACAAGCAAAACCTTTCAAGTATCGCGAAACCATACGCGGAATTTTTTTGACTGTACGGCCAAAGTTGTTAATGTCCCTCATTTATCTTCGTTAATTCGGCAGAACAGCTTTAGCTCTTGCATCCTCTATTTTGGCAAACCGCAAGAGTGCAAGGTCGTAGGAGGCGATAAAAATTCAACTGAACTGCAGGTCACAGCTCGCTAGATGACAACAACCCGGTTATTCAACCACTGAGGAGGTGCGTAAGAGGCCGAAGAACACTTCATTACGAATTCTCCTCGCGAATTTTGATTAATACTTATTGGGCAAAAAAAATCAGTGAGCCAGTCCATCACCGGTACGATGATTTACGAGGAAGCATTAAATCAAAAATCTCGAAGGTGTTTCGAATACACGCTACCGAATTTTCCTTAACAATGTATAAGTGATGGTCTTCGAAAATGTGCTACACGCAATTTAAATGCAAATCACACTTTACATTCCAAAATTCAGGCCGTATATTATATTTTTGTGAACGCAAACATGTTATGATAGGTGACTATGCCAATTTGTTCGTTTGAATCGAACGAAGTATGACACATCGAGCCTTTAGGTCAACCTGCGCGCATTTTGTTCCACGCGATAAATAAAATTCTTTAAATAGTTTTCATGTTAATTTATTCGTCTTGTTAATATTCCGATACGTGCTTTCAATTACTTTTCAGATGGATCCTCCTTATGTCCGGAGACGGGTGTATTTAAATCAGGTCCATTGAACAAATCTGAGAAGAATAACTTCAAAAAAGTCTATTAGTGTAAAAACTATTAGAAACTCTCGTAACACCTATGCAGTCCCCAAGCGTTTCGGAAGACGACTGGTCCTAGTGAATGGACTTAGGAGTCGTTATTAGTATTGGCTTTACTGTTGTATGTCTGGACACTATTGACCCGGCTGGGCTTAGTTCGGTCGATGGAAGATTTTGGAGAACAGAGTGAGGTAGTGGCGAAATCATCGACCTAGACCCTAGACAGTTCTGTAAAAGGCGACTAGAAGGTGGTTTGCAAGGAAAGAACGTTATTCAGAGCAACCAGATGTTTGCCTCACTGGGCATAAAATAAAATTGAACCTCTTAGGCTAGTCATTGGAGATTTTTATCTGGAAAATAAGTCCGGAAGTTTTGAAACTTTGTAGGTTTATAGGTTTTGGGATCTAGAACTAAATTCACAGAATGCACAATCCGAGACATGCCGCCGGCGCCGCCATCTTGCCAAGATGGCGCCCAAAAACGGTTTTTGCAAATATCTCCAAAACTATGCGTGTTTCGAAAAAGTATGTAGAGCGAAAAATTAAAGAGGAGGAAGTTTCCTATGAAATATGTTCCTAGTAAATATTTATCACGAAATAATGGCATATCTTTTATTCAATTAATCAATTAATTCATTAATTAATCCATGTTAATAATTTATGATCAATTAATTCTGATTTCAAATGCTATACTTGTTTCCACACCACCCAAGAGGTAGAGTACACGGCGCGTTTTTTTAACGTGGTTTCCCCTGTAGGCCTAATCCACTTAGGTACTAAAATTATCTTTGGCAAAGGCCAAACGGACCTTGCTCGTTGATTTCCATATCTTCAACGGGGAAAATGGTTACCTCAGCTTCAGAATCGAAGTCGATTTCCTTCAACTCGTCGGACTCTCCTTCCGGACTCTCCTTCTGCAGTAGAATGCAGCAGCGAATGGAGATCTTCCTCATCGGATTCGTCCAGTGTCACTTGGCTAATATTTTCACAAGTCTTCCCATTGCAGTTGCAGACACCTCAAATCCTTGAACAATCTCAATCCTGCTTTCCTGCATCCGCAGGCTCTACCACAAGCCGCCTTGCACTTACAAGATAAAAAAGCAAGTAGTAGTGCTTTGGGAGCAGGATATCTTTTAAAGTAGTTACTGGAGTGAGGCCAGTTTGTGTTCTTCCAACCCCATTCTTTAACTACTTTCGGACAGCCACGCCATAGTTGAACCTGATAGTATGTTCTCAATGAATGCTGTCGTGCAGCTGCGCTTGTCGGTGGTAAGGATGCCAAATTAAATTTACTTTTTGCTACCGACTTCACAAAACACAGGTATCGATATTTATCAAGATTGATCTCATTGTGTCTTTGGATCCATAGAGTACAAGGAAAAATTTCCCACCGACACAGGCAACTTCATCAGCGGTAGCATGTTTATTTTTAAAAACTTGAATATGATCTTGTAACTCTTTATGTTTTTGTAATGTTGTTAAAAACTTCATTTTTCCTTGGTTAAATAAGGCCGACGTCGTATCACACCCACTTATTGAGTGAAGGAACAAGATGTTATCCTTCACTACTTCGGTTCCTTTGAAACTTTGACGGGTAAATAGCCAGCGCCCTCTGTTGGAGCTTTATTGCAGGTGTGCACATCGACATCTGCACTTATGCTAGGAATGTGCCGGTTTGTCAGTAAATTATAAATATAACGAGAAACCAATTGAATAGCCCGTTTTACTATAAAAGATAAATTTATACGCATAGGTATATGGAGATAGGGGCAGTTTATAGAAATTAACAGAATATGTTGTCATTCAATCACCTCTTGAGCCTAAACGGCTCACTTTAGCAAAAATATGCTAAGAAGATTTCTTGTAGAAAATTCCTGCCTCTTCAATTTTGATATCAACATATTTTTTCGAAAAACGCATAGTTTTGAAGATATTTGCAAAAAATCGTTTTTGGGCGCCATCTTGGCAAGATGGCGGCATGTCTCGGATTGTGCATTTTGTGAATTTTAATTCTGGACATCGAAACATGCAAAGTTTCAAAACTTCCGGACTTATTTCCAGGTAAGACCTATTTTTGATCCCCAATAACTGGCCCGGACTGGCCTATCTACGGCACTGGTAAAAAATATTACAATTTTTATTTGTCCGACTGCTAGCTCAGTAATGCAAACTTTATTGATTCCCCTTACCTTGCAGAAGTTTGGCCCTTTATCTCCTCCGAAAACAATTCAAAATCTAATGCTCCAGTTAGATGTGAAATATACTAAGTAAAACAAAGGCGATCAAATTCCATGTTTCTTTCATAATTAATACCTTTAGTGTTCGCGCACCAAGAGATTTTCCGTGGATGCTTAAATGTGGAATGGAATTGGTTCCGCTTCTGGAACATATCGGAATGCACGGACCGACCACAAACTTCTGGGCATGGTTTCTCGTTAAGGTGCTCCGCCGTGGAAATTTTCATCTTTGTGTCCTTTCTGAAAAATCCTGCGAACTTTCGTCCGCAGCGGGGCGGTGGTTATATAGAGATGATTTCTATCTCTCGGCTTGATTTCGTTTTTCGGGATCCACCTAATTCACCGAGTATCTCAAGGTTGCACGATACACGCTTTGCGACAACGACTGGCGTAGATTTTGCACTGTGTGCCACCGTGTTACAAATGATCATTTCCCACTATTTTCACTCATATTTATAGGTACCGTATTTTATCTGTCGACCTCTTAAGCTCTTTATCTTACAACGACGAATCGTTTAAATTACCACTCCAGGCTAGCATAAGATATTTGTCATTGAACGTCAATAAAGAATTTCTCGATTTTTAATTACATTGCTTCATTTACCTCATCCCGAATATACATACGTAAAACAGCATTTATTATATTATTTTATTTACATCTGAATAAATGAAAAACTTTACTAAATGTTTAAGTAGACTGAATCAAAATTATAGATGACTTCTGTTGCTTTTCCGTGAATTTTCGGGCACGACCGGTACCCTTCCACCGTCTCCACGCGTCTTCCTAACATGTACCACTTCTATCGTTGCTGAGTCATAAATCTGAAATGGAACCAACATTAGTTTGAGCCGCAAGATTGTGGTGTTGAATGCTTTCTACACTCGTCTGGCTGATAAACCTAGGTACCTACTTGGGATTACTATTCGCATGAATCGGTACATATGAAATTTTACTCGGTCGTGCCGCATACCCTTAAACGTTTTAAAAAGAAAACTGACAAGGACAAATGCTACCCTTAAATTTTTACAGGAGCTAATTTAACAAACGCTATTCACTCCAAAACCGTTCAATGGTCAAATAAATTAAATAAATTGAATTAAATTCGCGCCTACACCCATGTTTCCCTATTACTCTAGTGTATCATACTTGATTTAAAATATCCATTTGGCTTATAAAAAGAAGTACAAACAAGTTAAAAAGTAATCGTAAACGATTTACAAAAAGCGCATTTCCACTTGCATTCATTTCCTATTTGTAAGATGCAACTCCTGTTACAATCGTAAAAATCCGGCCACAAATATGCAAGATAGCGTTGCACATGTGCAATCCATTTTTGAGGTGCTACTTCAATTTCCGTTTATAAGAAGAGTTTCATTTCAATGCTTTTCTAAATAAGAAAGTTGGAACTGCGCCTGCGCAAATCTAAATTTTGAAACTACTAGATTTTCCATTGTTCCAAGCGCCTATGTATCAAATTTAATTCAAATACTTTTATAAATAAAAAAGTTTGCAATTCGGTTTATAAATGGTCGAGATGCAAAAAGGGCACTGTGAATTTTGAATCGATTCGACTCAACTTTTGGCATTGCGTATTATATGGCTAAAGCTATGCCCATATTGAATTCAGTTCATAACTAACGGAGATGTCAAAGCGATCGGACATTTAAAAACAATGTTATCGTTCACACGGACAGATAAAGAGACAGACAGACAAAGGAACAGACGGACAGACCAACAGACAGACGACAGACAGCAATACAAAATTATACACGATTTCTAGCATCTCTAATAAACGGCAAAAGTGTAAAATTATGGAACATGTAAAAAAATGGTTTTTTGTTTTTTTTACAATAACTTTTTTAGCAATAAACTCAGAAAAAATTCCTTCCTTAGTGCAAGCCTCGACACCACAACGAACCAAATAGCGTAAAAGTGAACCTCGTAATCACGTTTGATCCTTATCTAAAATTCATCTTAACCACATAATAAATTACGGGTACATTCTCCTATTCAAAATATACCAACCAAAGGAATGGTATCACGTATCACTAAAATGAAATGCAATTTTCCAATCAATGAAACAAAATAACAAAAATTCTTGGTTTCGATTCTTATTCATAAATATAACACAAATCTGTTCATTAAAATGGTTCTCGTAGGTCGATTCCTTTAGGAATATTAAAATTACTTCCTATCAAATTTATACAAATCAACAACTTACAGTAATTTATGCGGGTAACATTCTCTTTTGGTAACAATTACTCTTATCTCTCCTTGGAAAATGCGGCTTTCTTTTAGAAATATGGAAACAGCTTGCTTCGATGTTACAGTTGACACCGTGATGAATGCGAAACTTTAGCAACAAAGATTGTGCTCAATTGATTAACTAGGTTTTGTTGTGGGTAAATGCACTGATAAATTGTCTTTAAATTCCCTGCCGTATTCCGTTGTACACAATATGTATATGCATTTACAAAAATTAAATTTAGTGAAGGTACGAGTATAAGAAAATGGAAGATCCAGCGGTAATTGACAAGTCAAAATCTGTAGACAGTGACGGCGGCGATAGTCGGCAGAACGGTGGCAGGAAACTGTGGAACGGAAATGCTTCAGGCACCAACAGAACTTGTCGGGCTTTCTTGCTTCTGGACAAGATACGATCGGCGATGGTAAGTTCCAGGTAACTCAAATGGAGAACGGCGGTCCCAGGAATTCTAAAGGGCAACCGATGGGCGGCAAATTATCGTCTCTAAATTAAGCGTTTACCTTTTATAAAATTCGGCTACGCCAACGACGGTTGTTTCAGCTCGACGGCGTGTCCTTGCTATAATAGCCGGGGATCAACGGAAAATTATGGGACTGGGCTCAACATTCAAATTTTTTAAGAGTGCATTTGACGGATGTAGTCTCCATTTAGAGCCGATTCCACGATGCAGGTCTATCCCCAGAAAACGCTATACCTAGAATAAACGTCCAAGGTGGCGTTGGTTACCGTTGCATCAACCAATACGATACATGTCGGTATAGCAGTTAGTCCAAGAATATCTTATTCTGCGAATAGGTGTAATTGTAGAATCGGGCCTTAAGCGGATGCTGTTAGCTGTAACCCATTCAACTAATTATAGTTAATTATACTTATTCAAATGGTCGGAATGAATTATCTAAATTCGGCAATTTAATTAAATCTCGCAGCAGTATTTATTATATTATTTTATTTACATCTGAATAAAGGAGATTCCAACTTTACTAAATGATTTAGTATAAGAATCAAAATTACAAATTATTTTTGTTGCGTTTTCGCGAATTTTCGTGGACGACTTGTACGCTCTCACCGCCTCCGGACGTCTTCCTAACCTGTCCCATTCCTATCGTTGCTGAGTCAAAAATCAGAAACGGGACCGACTTTCGTTTGAGCCGCAAGCTTGTGATAGCTTCCAGAACACTTCTCCGTCAACCGGAGCCACTATTATTATCTAATCGGTGCTGGGCTCAAAATCGATACGGAACCAACGCAAACTTGAGGAACCACGTCTGCTTTCTGGCAGCTCACGCTTCCTTAAATTTTTTAAAAAGAAAACTGACAAATACAATGCTACCCTTAATTTCTTACAGGAACTAATTTAACAAACGCTACGCACCCGATTCATTACACCCGCATATTCATCTAAAGCCGCATTATAGTCAACATGGATTCTTTCACATGATTTGTGGTAATCCCAATTATGCTGTAGATTGTACAGGGTGTTTTTTTGGGAGCCTTAGTTAAACGTTTCTGAGAAAGTAAAATGGTAGGTTTTTGAACATTTGAACTTAGGAGTTACTCTGACGGCCGAATCGATGTAAAATATTTTCAAAATGGCCAGACTTCCGGAAACACCGGAAGTAGATAGTAACTTCGTTATTTTAAATGGCAACCCCTATTTTTTATTGCATTTTTGGAATTACGTGAAATTTCAATTCTTTTGATGCCCATATGTCGATATCTGCCATTTATGGTTTTTAAGTTATTTTGACTTTAAGAAAAAAAATGGCGGATGCAGACGGTACCTTGATAATTGATTACTTGAAAACGGTTGTAGTCATGGCAACCCATTTTTATCAGTGCATAGAGAATGAATAGGGCTTTCTTTTAGTGTACTTAAAAAAAAGTTGCGTACAACCGCACCTATGGAGATCCAAATTTAAGAAACTTTAAAGTCTATAAACTCAGTTTTTTTAAATGGAATGACCATGTTCTTACTATTGCATGAGATAGAGAATCGAAATTGACATATTTTGATATTACATGTTCCTATAGCTATCTTTAACAGTTTCTGACTTATTCCCATTTTATTGAATTGACACTATTTTTTTCGGATTTTCTTTTTAGTAGTCGGCCATGATTTTAAAACAATCGAATTTTAAACAAATCTAGTGACACTAATCCGTCACCTACTGTTATAGGTGAACATAGGTTTTTCAAAAATCGAAAAATGACTCGGAGTGGTTTCACCTATTTTGGAATTTAATTGTTATTTATGGTGGAATGGACAGAATCGCGGCACTTGCTTGCCGTACATTCATTCGAACACTGGAACGAAATTGTATCAATTTTGGAAATGTTGTACCCCCAAATGCACTACAAACCGTTGAAGCACAAGTGATACAAAGCTCTACAAGAGAATATTTAAGAAAATGAATTGAATTGCAAATGCAAGATTAACAAAATAAATTCAATGCAAAATATAAAAAACTTCGTTGAAACATTTTTGGTATGGAATTGTTGCTAGAACAGATATCGCATTATCGGATTAGTGTCACTAGATTTGTTTAAAATTCGATTGTTTTAAAATCATGGCCGACTACTAAAAAGAAAATCCGAAAAAAATAGTGTCAATTCAATAAAATGGGAATAAGTCAGAAACTGTTAAAGATAGCTATAGGAACATGTAATATCAAAATATGCCAATTTCGATTCTCTATCTCATGCAATAATAAGAACAGGTCATTCCATTTAAAAAAACTGAGTTTATAGACTTTAAAGTTTCTTAAATTTGGATCTCCATAGGTGCGGTTGTACGCAACTTAACTTTTTTTTAAGTACACTAAAAGAAAGCCCTATTCATTCTCTATGCACTGATAAAAATGGGTTGCCATGACTACAACCGTTTTCAAGTAATCAATTATCAAGGTACCATCTGCATCCGCCATTTTTTTTCTTAAAGTCAAAATAACTTAAAAACCATAAATGGCAGATATCGACATATGGGTATCAAAAGATTGAAATTTCACGTAGAATCCAAAAATGCAATAAAAAATAGGGGTTGCCATTTAAAATAACGAAGTTACTATCTACTTCCGGTGTTTCCGGAAGTGCGGCCATTTTGAAAATATTTTACATCGATTCGGCCTTCAGAGTAACTCCTAAGTTCAAATTTTAAAAAACCTACCTATTTTACTTTCCCAGAAACGTTTAACTAAAGCTCCCAAAAAAACACCCTGTATAGTAGTACATACTTCATAATGACGGTAGTACGACCCCTAAATATATTCTGCCTCTACAACTTCAAAATTTACCCTTAGCGTATTTTTGATTACTTTACCATGTTTCAAATCCTCATTGGAGTCTAACCATAAAAATAAACATTTTAATTTGCAAGCAGGTGCAGACGATGATCCCATCACCAACACAGTATACAATGATCGATCGAAGACACTGCAGATCAGAGATTGTAGAAGTCGCTCTTGTAAAAGGTACTACCATCGTACAGATGCAAAGAAAAACATACCGTCGATTTACGTATACAAGATATAATTGAAATGTTAAACACATAATCACAAGCCTTTTCACTATGATTAATTCGTCAACAAGGAAGATACCAATCAACGAAAAATAAAGCGTTTCACTTACTGATGACTGATGGCCCAGTGTCTGAAGTATCTAATTACTACCGTCTCAACCGCCAACCTTATTTAAGCCACTTTTTTGTTGCGAATTTAAGAAACGGCAACGTATTATTATTCTTAAACTCAAATTGATTTGCATACTGATAGCGTATTCCCACACACTGGTTTACCATTTAAACGGTACTCGCATGGGTCACTGGAAATTTTTAATGCCTCATTTTATTAGGGAGCGGATATCATACGTTCGGGTTTACCTTTTTTTTTTCGAGTAACTTATAAATCATACCCGGCAATTTAAAGTTTTTATAAATCAAGAAGCGAGTGCTTTATACGTCAACGCAAAAATTTATGGGGGAAGCTTACGAGATGACCTCCCCTTACCGCAAATTTTAATTGGTTGCACGCTTTTAATTTTATTAGTAGGTGTTCTTATCTTAACCTGGACCCTTCTCAAGCGGGCGGACAGCACAAACGATAGTAGCATTCTAAAATGATTTAGGAGACATTTTTCCAGGTAATCCATATCGTGGTTTATTTGTAATTAATGGTACGCAAAACGTGCGCGCGTTGTATCTCGAGTTTATTGCACCACGTAAAAAATTGCTCTTATAATACACGGGGCGGACCCTTGTCTCTTGTGCTGTAGATTACAGGCATTCAAAAAGCTGGCGTGCATTTTTCCCCCGTGTGGTCCATCTGATCAGATTCCTGTTCTATTTTTAGGAACCTAAATTTAAATTATGTACACGCTGAAGTCTTCGATTTTAATTTCATGCTACAAGGGTATTATCTCATACTTTCAGAAGATTCTTATGTATATTGTTGTGATCCATGGATAATATTGCTTTGAGTAATTATTTTTTGTTACTCTACAAATTGATCATAATCAATCATGATTGATTTAGCCATTATTAGACAAGAATAAGAAATTATTGCTTTTATTTAAATTGATAAGCCATTGTATACTTTCATCTTTAAAAAGAAAGTAGGAGTGGTTCGATTGAAAAGGATTGGAAGAAAAGTAAGGGATATTATTTTGTCTTGACGTTCCGTTACACTAGAGGACGCTCCACTACGCTCAAGGACGTCGCGTTTATATCACAGTTGCGAATGAAGAGTTTTTCAAATATACGTCGTCGCAGTTTTGTGAATTTAGAAAGTATTTGAGTTGCACCGGTACAGTCTTGCGTCAATCAAATTCGTCGTTTTTTTCTTTGGTGCACTAAAGGTCGTGATCAAAACCAGAAAATAGCAAGATGGCGTTTGAATTCAATAAAAATAAGTCAGCATAACAACAAGATTATACAAGTGAAATTGTTTTTTTTTTACTGTCTGTGTTGTTTGAACATTAAATTTGTTTCCGTCCAACTTAACTTGAGGAAAAATAAGGTTTAATTGTATATTTAAAGTGTTTGTAATTGTTTTTAAATTTTGTCGCGTGTGTTTACGAACCCAGTAAATTTAGAGTCTTATGTAATTTGGGCAAGCCGAGTGTGCGATTTAAAAATTGTTTGTCAAGTTTGTTTGTAAATCTAGTGGGTTCATTTATTTCTTTAAGTGTTAGCCCTGAAGTTCTGCATGACATTCAGTATTTTATATTTTTGTGTGGACCATACCAAACGACCAAGTAGTTCACACAGCAATATAGTCTAGTCAATTTAATTATTACACCTTACGCTAACTACCCCTATTTTAAGTATGAGTTAAAGCTCTTACTTTTATCCACTCGGCGTTTATCGTGTTAACGGGATACATCGAGAAGTGTAACGGTAGCACCTAATTTGGATTTCGAAAGTAGCCACTTAGGAGATTGTTTAGAGGTGCGCATTGTTGCATGTGGAGAGTGTACGGGGTGGCTTGATAATTTCAAAATTCAATTCAGGTTAAAATTAGCGATCGTATTATTTATTCTGCGTATTTAAATTCTATAGTGTTCTCATAATGGCTTCCGGAAATCTCTGATGGTTCCAGTATGTCGGATATTTTTAAATACACCACCGGCCGTCGGAAATTTTTCCTTGGCACCAACATTTACGTTTAAAAACAGTCGTCTGTGTAGTCACTACCGCCATGTACCTATGGGATTTTGTAAGCACAATATTTTCCAACTAACGTTTCGATGGATTTACAAAAATTCCATTTCATGTCAAATAAATCTGCAGTTTTTTGCCATTTTTGACTATCTGCTTTGTACCTGAAATGCGAAATTCATCAAATCTTTGGCTTGGGCAAATGTAATTTCGTAATATTTGTCAAACCTGGGCCATGTAATAATAATATTAGGGAAGGGGCGACATCTGGGCGCCATTCCCGAGGGTGGGTGATTTTCAGTTTCTTATACAGTTTTGGTCCGATTGTTTTCAAAGTTTGTTTTTTTTTCTAGGGGCGAAATTAACCACCTTGCAAAGCGTACTTCGAGGGGTAGTCGACTTCGGGTGCCCAAAAGTTTCTTAAAGCTCGAATCGCGGACTCTCTCTCTCGTGTCTGTCCGTCGAACCATGAGAAATGCTCCAAAAATTGAATACTATTTTGTGGAGGTACCGACAAAGGGAACGTTGTAGCCCTCTACAAGGTCTTACTGATGGTGGAGTCAAAACTTCAAACTCGAATTGAGGGTGAACGGGACGTCTGAACCGGGCACCGACAAAGAGAACGTGGTAGCCCTCGACAAGATCTTGCTGATGGTGGAGTCAAAATACTGATCTGCCACAGAAAAATACGCTAAAGTCCCTTCGATCTCACATGAGGACTTTGATAATTTTTTTGCGCATTTTTTAAGAATTACAAAAAAGTGTGGGGGGGGGGTTAAAAATTAATTGTATCTTTCATTGTATTCTAATTAGAGGTCTCACCGAAAGAAACAGTTTTCTACAAACTACTGTCCTTCTTTCTGTTCTCTAATCAAAGTACGGGGAAAAGGGGGAAGGGGGGGGGGAGTGGAACTAGTTTTATCCTTCATGGTACTCTAATGAAAGGTCTCAACGAAAGGAATTAATTTATACTAACCATAGTCTTCCTCCTCGATCCCTTGTCGTGATCGGTTATAATTCCTTATATCTTAAGAGTGAATTGTCAAAGGAAAGTACCTACAAAGGGCGATTGGGACGTTTGGAAGAAATATAACCATTGGGCATTTAAATAAAATTTGATACATAGCCACTTGGAATAAAACCAAATTTAACGCCAGTTTCAATATTTCCTTTTGCGCATGCGCAGTGCCAACTTTCTTATTTATGGAGGGATTTAAATGAAATTTGATACATAGCCACTTGGAATAAAAGCAAATGTAGCGCCATTTTCTAAATTTGGTTTTGCGCATGCGCAGTGCCAACTTTCTTATTTATGGAGGCATTTGAATAAAATTTGATACAGAGCCACTTCGAATAAAGGTAAATGTAGCGCCATTTTCCAAATTTGGTTTTGTGTAGGATGTGCAGTGCAAACTTCCTTATTTATGGAAGAAATTTCGTAGGGGTGTCTAAAAAAATGCGCTTTACCTGCACAAGGGTTGTGCATAATTTGTACTTGTTTCTATTGCTTCGTTACGCCCTGTGTGTTGGTATATGGATAAACAATGTATCTCCAACAGAGAGGTACTGCATGCGGTAAAATTTCGCTAATCGCTCACTCTCCGTGGTTGACCCCATGTAGAGGAGGAAAATACATTTAATTTTGAAAGGTGGTTTCGTTTTAAAGTAATAGTGTAACGTTCTCTTCTTACCAATTTAAAATTCCATTATATGTTCTACAGTGGTATTCATTTAGAAGTAGACATAGGGATTTCCTTTATGACTACTTTTAAATGACAAAAAGTCTTTTGAAGGACGCCTAATTTTATGCAACCAAAATAACTTCTTAAAACAAATGAAGATTTTGCTGTGATAGTGTCATATTAATTAATTGGAATATTATTGGTTTGGTTTTTTTATTGTTGTGCGATGTATTCAACTGAAGAAAAAGTTGATATTGTCCATTACTATAGTGCCGGTAATAGTTGGTATTTATATGCGATCCACATAAGAGACCGTAAGCAACTCTCACTTTTAACGCAAGATATGAAACTGAATGTTTTAATTTTTGTGGAAGAGAATCCATAAACCGTTTTTATTAAAACCGTCCGAGTGTTAGAGGTTTCATTGACCTTACTTCATTCTCTTGTCGCTAGAGTTCACGCTATCTACTTTTCTGTACTTCTATCGCCTCTTTAATTTTTCCTTACGCACTAACTGTTCTTGATTCGGTATTCACAGTGGTTACATGTACATTTCTCTTGATACGCCATTACTGTGATTTTACTTATGTCTATCTGAAAAGGGCTCTGTGTTTTGGCTATCACACAGTGAACAATTCAAGGAACAGGCACATATATTGACAGCGAGTAGCAATAATCAGTTGGCGTCATCTGGCTTGCCCGGACACCACCTAATGATGGAATTGTTAGGATGCTGTGAAGTTCTATTAAACTTTTGTTGAAACTGTAGGTCACTTCCAAAGTAACGTTCATCTTGAAGCGTGTTATAAAAAAAACAACATAAACATGTTGATACATCTATCGTGACATGTAAGAGTTTGCGTATACAAGGGCAAAAAACCATTTCTGATTGATGGCCAGAGCCGACAGGCGACATACAAGAGACGTCAATTATGTAGCGGGCCCATCATTTGGAACAGATACTTTAGACAACACCCAAAAAGTCCTATATAAATCAGAATTAAAATTCTTCATGCAATCTCAACCGCGCCAAACAAGAAGATCGAGTTCTTGGGTTAAGAAAAAAAAACGCAAACCTCTAACGCTATCAAACGTACCTACACCACTCACAAAAGTATACTTTTCGCTTCCGACTGTGGATTACATCACCACCCCCATTAACATGTCGCCATCCAAAAAAAAACCTCCTGTTGTAATAATAGATAATGTCTTGTACTAAAAAAAAAGAAATCGGGTAGGTATCGACAAAACAAGTTCTGTTGTCTGCGTGCCTTTTGAAATTAATTTAGTTTGTAGCAAGACTTATGGGTACTATAACCCCTTGTTTTCTTTGATATAAACGCAGTGGGCAGGGAAGGAAGATGGTCGGCATCTTTTACAAGTTGCCAATTTGAAATGTTTTCGTAAACGAAGAATTTGGATTAAAATAAAACCACTCATTACATCCCCAAATCGAAATTATCTCCCACACGAGATCTTGTAGCAGAAGACGACGATTTTCTCGGTAAAACATTCCTTGGATTTGACAGTCGAAATTTTTAATGGTACTGTCTCGCAAACGGACTGCTTTATTAATATGGATATCCACTGCGTCGGAGTGGAAAATTGATTACTGGTCGTCATCAGTCTATATAAGGTCCTATGCGTTCGCTTTCATTGTACGTCCTCAATGAAACTTTATATGGGTTATTTTGAAA
Source organism: Photinus pyralis (assembly GCF_008802855.1). NCBI lineage: Eukaryota > Metazoa > Arthropoda > Insecta > Coleoptera > Lampyridae > Photinus > Photinus pyralis. The sequence goes on from NW_022170819.1 coordinate 12,010,223, forward strand.
TGTTCCATTGTGCGCTCTTTCAAATAGGTACTTACAATATTTTGAAAACGATCATCCTTTACCTAATATGTACAGGTACACTACACTAGCAGTCGGGCTTCTCTGAAGTGCATTGAAAGCTGAACGGTACAAGAAAATAAATAAACGCTTTTTTGCACTTTTCTTAAATCGAGTATGGATTTTATACATATGAATGTAGCCATTTTGACACTGCTATTTATGAAAGTTCTTAGAAACGCGTTGAATGCTGTATTTTTACATAATAAGGAATGGCATAAATCTGCCGAAAATTCCAATATTAAATTACATTTTATCTCCTTTTCATGTGCATGTTTATATGTCAACTTAAGCATTTCGGATAACAGTGGTGGGTGGTTTCTTTATACGTATAGTGCCAAAAATAAATACGTATTTTATCTTAGAAGCTATAACGGGGGATCAAAAATGAGTTGCTGTCGAGTCGCCTTTGTACGATTTCTCATGTAAACAAAAATTCCAAATGTAACTTTTGATTGCATAGTATAAATTGTAACCGCTAGGTAACTTAGATAGGGATGACCGACCTTTACCATGTAATGCATCAAACTGGTGTTTTTTTAGAGTAAATGTTCACACGTGATCGTACATAACACGTTATTACATGGGACTATCACATTTTATTTTAGAATAATATCTAATGCTATGGGATTAACCTAAATTAATTCATTCCAACCCAAATTTCACATACATTCATTACCGTACGTTGAGCGACAGATTAAGTAAGCCACCCCTAAATTTCTAAGCCTATACAAATTAAAAGTCGTTTACAAAGTCAACTCTGGTCGTAACGGCCTTTTGAGATCAGAAGGGTGCTTTTCTGCCTTATCTGTAATAGATAACAACACAAAACAAGCAAGAGGGATAGTGAATAGCGCGGCACATAAATATTGCGATAGCAATGTCTAACGTCTGACACTAATCAGGTAAATCGTATACTAAAACGTTACGTTAATTAAACAAAAGCAAAGAATGGTCCGCACAAATCGGACTAGGTCTAAGTAACTTCAAAACGTATTTAGACCGCAACGGGTCGTATAAGAAACTAATCTAAAGAATACAACCTAATCAAATTAACAGGAATTACTCTTCGGAGTCTCGGAAGGTATATTCTTCGGTAACGACAAAAGCGAAGTACGTAGGATCAAAAACATCGAAACGATAATCTCCAAAAAGTTTCGTGATACTTGTTGCAGTTAAAATCCAGGAGCAATATTAAAATCTCAAGGTGTAAATTTTCGAAGTAGGTAATGTAGCAATTTAATACGTGACGTCGTTAATGTCATTCTCACTAAGATGGCGGGCCCAGGTAAAAATGTGTAGTCAACCAGGTTTTACGTGGGTAATTTCCAGGTAGGTAATAACGAAAAAGTAATCCAGAAGAGAAACGATGAGGGAATGGGAGAGGCCAAAACTCTAAAAAAATACGTGTTAAGAATAATGTTGAGTTATATCCGTACTTACCTCACACTAATTACTTGCAAATATTAATCCGCTAAGCGAATCCAATGGAGCAGCCACAACACATTCGAAATAGAGAGAAGCAATATGGTGATAGCCAAAACAAAGAGCCCTTTTCAGATAGACATAGGTCAAATAATAGTAATGGCGTATCAAGAAAAATTTGCACTTAACCACTGTGAATGCAAAATCTTCTAAGTACAGGGAATACGCAAGCCAAAATTAAAGAAACGATCGAATCACAGAAAGGTACATACAGCGTGAACTCTAGCGACAAAAGAATGAAGTAAGATCAATGAAACCTGTAACACTCTAGCGGCAAAAATAAAGAACTATTGTAATGAAACCTGTAATACTTCGTCTAAACTGTTTTACAAAAGAAATATCTAGGTGAGAATATCACTTAAATAAGAGTAAGATTACTTAAGTGAAATATCAATTGGTAATAATAATAAAAATATACCTGACCAGTGATCATATACCTTATACCGTCTTTCCGTGATATTCTATGTATACGTTATCATAAAGTACGTTTTGGATTGGATAGAGCCTTCCATGTTATGTTTTCTGTATTATCGACGTGCTACTGTTAGTGTCGCGATTTCTGTCAATTATACGGCGATGAAGATCATCATCTTGAACATTTCCATTCAAAGAAACGCAATTTACAGCGGAACGAATCACACCAGGGATTTTGTAGTAGCATCCCAACAGCGATCCTGTTTCCATTTTTCCTGGGGGGAGCCATCTTTCATTTAACGGAGAAGCGTACTATTCGTAACTGAAAAAAATACCGTTTATACCGATAACTATAAGCATTGAATAAAAACACTATAAGAAGCCTAACCCCGTGGAAATAAAGCGCGACAGAGTTTGAACTGAGAATATAATGGGAACACTGTCAATAGAGTCGATTCTTGAACTGAGAAGAATGAGAATTTGCTTTCCTCCTATTTACCGCAAAGAGAGTTCGGTGGTCACAACCAATGCGGGTGCAAGGGGATTTGTGAGATTTGTCGCGCTTTCTTCCATAAGCGTTAGGCTTCTTATAGTGTTTTTATTCAATGCTATAAGTTACTTGAATTTTTTTGAGATTGTATAAAGTATTGGCCGGTTAACTTTAAAAATTTGCAGCGGATGTTTATTTGACGGCATTCTAATATCTTTAAAGGAACCGACCTCTGGAAATTGATTGCATGAAACCGATTTCTTGCGCATTTTTTATTGTAATTTGATTCATACAAGGAATTTGGTTAATTTTTCATCATTTGGGAAGTCTAAGTGATTCCATTCCTTTGCATTATGTGTGTATACGGCATATATAAAAAAAATGATCAAAGTCCTCGTGTGAGATCGAAGGGACTTCAGCGCATTTTTGTGTGGCAGATCAGTGTTTTATTAGCCAATATTGACTCCACCATCAATAAGATCTTGCCGAAAGCTACCACGTTCACTTTGTCGGTACCATTTTCTCACTTACCGTGCACTCGCAATTCGCGTTTGAAGTTTTGACTCCACCATCAGTAAAATCCTTTGGGGGTTACCATATTCCCTTTGTCGACACCCACTTCTGATCACCCGCAACAATTCGGATTTGAAGTTTCGACTCCACCATCAGTAAGATCTCGTCGGGGGTTACCACATTCCCTTTGTCGATACACAGTTCCGACGTCCCGTTCATTCGTAATTCACATTTTGGTAGATTTCGCTAAAATCCCGGCATAAAATCGTATTCAACTTTTGGGTACTTCACATAGCTCGACCTTCTATTAGTGACACGAGAAAGAGAGACCGCGATTCGCGCTGTAAGAAACTTTTGGGCGCCCAAAGTCGACTACCCCTCGAAGCGCGCCGCGCAAAAGGTGGTTTATTTCGCCCCTAGGAAAAAAAACAAAATTCCGCCACGCAGGAGTTGTGCGCGTTGACAAGATCTTCCCGACGACACCAATTTGAAAACAATCGGAGAAAAACTGTAGAAGAAGATAGATAAAAACTGAAAAATCTCCAGGTTAGTATAATACGCTCGGGGATGGCGTCCAGATGTCGTCGACTCCAAATCTTGTAGCCCCATCCCTAACGTTCTTAATTACACGGCCCCGATAGTTACATGTACACTCCTTGTCTTTTTACAAGCGTTTTTCTACGGGGGCGCATTTACTGCCAGCCAGCCAGCCAGCCAGCCAGCCAGCCAAAGTGAGATTAAAAGCTACTTTTGACAAAAAAAATTTTTGCAAAAATGCGCTATAATTGATGGCAAAAAGTCTTAAACATTTGGGACATATTTCAGAATCTAAATTAATTAGCGCTCTTCTATTTCCACAAGACACCAAATCCCATCAGACGAGGTTTGCTGCAACTCAATATATTAACTACGGGTAATTGTACTTACTAAATGGCCGAGCGAAAGTTTCGACATTCGGTCATATAACATCTTTTGTTAATTGGAATGCCGGGTCAAGCGGCGGCGCCTTTTGTCAAGCTGCGTAAGCCTGTTGAAGACCCAGAACAAGAGAGGTAAATAAATAAACCCATAAAATATTATTCTGCCCCTACTTCCCCATGCCGAGGCCTCTCAGATGCTACAAGAACAATTTACATATCTCTATGGGAACGGCTGCAAACGGCAAATTAGTTACAGTATCGCATTCCCTTATCAGGTAAAACGATGCTACAAATTACACTTTCTATTTCCAACTCTTACAAAAAGAATTTGCTGTGGCTAGCACAAATACCACCCGCACACCTTCGCGTTTTGCAACTCTTCCTTTCGTGCCTAAGAATATGTGTACCAAATTTGGTCTTAATCGGTTCAGCCGGAAAAGAGAGTACAGACGGACCGACAGATCGACATCATCGAAATTTTGGTCGATTTGGATTCCTGGTGCTTCAAAACGTGTATTTCCGTCAAAAAAGTGGAAGGGGGGGGGGTCATTTTTTACCGAAATTCAATACCGCCGTTACTATAACGTGGTACTGTTTCTTAGTAACGAAACGTCCAATTACTCGTCCACATACCGGGTGGTCAATAAAGCTCGTAGTTTCCATCAATGTACGGTGCGTTCATTAATTCTGATTCAAATATAATTTTCTCAGGGGTTTTTGTCCTACACTTGTAATTCCTGTACGACAACGAGGTGTTTCGTTACAAATTTATACCAGTGCCTTAGAGGTTCAATTTTATGTAGGACGAACCCTTATAATACAACTAGATGTTACAAAACATCATTTACATGCGATTTCCAATTTAAAGAAACATCTACTCTTGATACTCTCTACTTTGATCTACTCCCAAATGACATATCCTTGGTAGGCAACGGTAACTTGCAATGACCAAGTATTAATGAACATTAAAACTGGAACTGGGACTGCCGAATCACGGATGTAAAACACCAACAGCGTTTTCTATTTTTAAGATAAAACGATCACGATATAACGTAAATTGAAAAAATTCCTAATATAGTAAGAAATTATGTAGCGAATATTCCCGAAATCCCGATAAATATCGAGGCGCCATGAAAGATTAGTAATCGGCGATACAGAACAAAGGCGGATGTGATGTAATCTTTCCGGGAAATGTGATGCGTTTTGTTCAAGACCATTCGGGAGCACTCGGGAATATTCGAGTTGGCTATATAAGCAAATCGAATTGCGTTTCAGGAAAGTTCCAATTTCAACATCGAAGTAATAAATAGTTCCCATTGTTATAAATTGTGTTAATGTGACTGATAAATAATATTTGGATGTTATAAATCAATTCATTTCAACATTGATATAAATGCATTTTTAATTAATTGTAAATAAATAAATCTTGAATCTTGAGCCGACCCTGAATGCAGACGATATCCAACATTATCGAGAATTGAACAATTTTTTTACCATTCACTTCATCCAAATTGGTTTAATTAAAATATGACAGGTCGTAGGTACTGCATTTAAGCATTCCACAATTTTAACTCCTATCTTTTCGTGGACGATTACAATAATTTAGAAATAAAGCCGCATTTAATGGCCGGTCTTTCCAGTCGTTAAATTTAATTTTAATGCGCGGTCTCCGGCTCTAGTACCAACGTATGAATTGCAAAATACGCGCGTACCATAGGTCTTTTAATGCATAACGATAGAGGAAATAAATAAGTTGGACCATCATTTTTACACACATTAAGTATTAATAGCAACGATTTGCGGAATAACTGGATAGTGCACTCTGGCAATCAGGAGAATGATCAAGTTCACGTACGCCAGATTTAAAACCGTAATAAATATTAACGTGCCAGGAATGTATAACGCACCGACAGTTAAAAATATTTGAAGAAGAGTGGGCATTGTTAGGAATTTTTCCAAATTTTTAAGGTAGTTTTTCAGTTTCTAGGAAAAAGGTCCTTCATTTCATTTCGCATTTGGCTTGCGTCTGTCCATCACAAGGTCCTGAATGAAATCAGCAGTGCAACCAGGAGGCACACAATCATCATGCAAGTTTATATGCGAACATTCCTTTGCATAGTAATAATGTTGCAATTTTGTGACATATCACTATAGCATTTCCCTAAAGCTGCTTTGCATCGAAATGTGATGTGTAAAATTACAATTCCTGGATGCTTTACATAGAGGGTCGCGCTTAGACCCTGAAAATGGATCAGCAGCAAAAATTTCTGAGAAGAAATGAAATAGTTTGGGAGCGAGCGTTCTATTCCGCCGGTCTTAATTTTTTCGATTCTGTATATACCTACGTCGAATGGGGGTTTACAGTATAGTTGAATTCCGCAGTTCTAATTTAATAAGCGTGTACCTGAAACCATAAAACATTTTTTTGTACAGTAAAAGTTTATTTAAAAATAGAGCCTGATTAGCAAAAAAATAATGAACTAGTGCGGTTTTAAAGGTTTATTCAAAACGATATGATTGTGGCGGGCTCTGTGACGTAATAAGCCCGACCAATCAGCTCCTAGAACCATTCAGATGACATAACGACTTGGCAATATTGCAGGAGAATGGCATTTATAACTTGCGTCATCTGTCACAGGCACTTGTCACTTTCGTGCTAGATGCAGTCATAGAACTGTATACGTAGTAACATACAGTTCTATGGATGCAGTTAAACATCCCTCTCAAAACGTCAAATGTGATAAACGTCAGACCCTCGCGTAAAGTTGCCAGCTCACTTCTACGTGATTGGTTGTAGGTTTGTGACGTATTTAGTCTGAAGCGTTTCAAATTCGGGCTAAAAACACAGCTTTTCAATAATTTATTTTGGGTTTAGTTTACTCGCAAATAAAAATTGAGGACACACGGGTCTTTTTATTTTTAATGTACTTTGTGGATCAGAAATAAAAAATGAAGGTGGGATGACCCCATTACGTAATTTTGAGTAATCGTAGTGAAACTTCAAAATCGAAGAAGCCATTCATTTACCAGACTTGGGATCTTGTATCGGCGGTATGTGGATCAACAAAGTAGGTACATCAATCAGAACTTCCAGTTAAACGACGGAAGGGTATTCCTTTAGCATACTGATAACCAAGGGGTGTTGAAAAGTTAGATTTTTGCTATTTAAATAGGAAAGAAAAAAACTCTTCAAGATTCGATCATTTAAAAGGTATACTATATACAGGGTGATATTTTTAAGTGGACCATAGAAGTATCTCAGGAACGGTTTGGAATTATGATTCGGGACTCATTACCTTTTTTGAATAATCCATCAAAAGGAATCATTTAAAAATATTTCCAAGATGGCCGCTTTTCCGGTTGTATCAGAACGATACCGGAACTTTCTTATTTCAAACGGCACTATCTTTTCTGATGGTATTTTTGAATTCCTCATAAAAAATCAGTAAGATTATGTTAATATGATGGTATGTCTAACTGACATGGTTTCGAAGTTATTTGACATTTTTACATTTTTTCACAGTTGCAGAGGTTCAGTAAATTAGCCATATCAGTTGTGACGGCTTAGTAAAATGATTTTTCACGAATGGACAGCTAAAAATGTACGTAAATGTTATTGATCTGATTTTCAAATGTAATTCGAAAATAATACAAATAAATCAGTCAAAGTTGACAGTGGGTTTTTTGTCAAAAACTCGACATTTTCAAATGGAAACCATATCTTTACAATGGAAAGAGCATAAAAAACGGACAAAAAATGTACTTGCAAAATTTTTCTAAAGTGGACAGTTTATTTGGTTTTTTAGAAAAATTTTGTAAGCACAATTATTTATTCGCTTTTTTGATGCATGGTAAAGATATGGTTTCCATTTGAAAATGTTGAGTCTTTTACCAAAACCCAATTGTCAATTTTGAACGCTTATTCGTAGGTATTACTTTCCAACCACATCAGACCAATAGCATTTGATAGCGTGGACTTTTAACTGTCCATTCATGAAAAAAACATTTCGCTAAGTTGTCAGACAACAGTGATATGGCTAATTTACTGAACCTCTGAAACTGTGAAAAACTGTCAAATAACTTCGAAACCATGTCAGTTAGACATAGCATCATATTACCAAAGTCATACTTTTTTTTGTGAGGAATTCGAAAATGCCATCAGAAAATATAGTGCCATTTGAAATAAAAAAGTTCCGGTACCTTTCTGATACAACCGGAAAAGCCGCCATCTTGAAAATATTTTTAAATGATTCCTTTTGATAGATTATTCAAGAAAGGTAGGTAATAGGGTCGCCCGATTCGAAATTCCAAACCGTTCCTGAAATACCTACTTCTAATGGTCCCTTAAAAACACCATCCTGTATAATTCCATTGACTTTCAGAATGAATAAAAGTCCAGTAACCTTCAAAAATAAATTAAGCTTCTTGCAAAACGCACGTCATGTCATTCACCGTCCAATTTTATTAAATTGCCGGCTCGTGTGGCGCAGTTTAGTTGAAGCTGGACTGTGGTGCTAAGCGTCCCTGGTTCGAATCCGGGTTCGGGCATGGATATTTGTAAATGTATAGTGGATTGGGTTGGTAGAACAGCCTTGGCTGAAACGCCGCCCACCCAAAAATAAAAAATAAAGGCAAAAAAATTTATTTTCAAATACATATCGACAATTTTAATGGGATATTTCCGTTCAAATGCGCTTTTAAAGGGATCGCCATTCCGTATACCAGTTGCGACATCACAATAAAGTGATCCCTAATTTCTGGCGCAACTCGATTCCTAACGTTGGCGAATTTTTGAGACCTCCCGCGAGGGCAAAATGAATCAAAAACGCGTACGGTTAACTTTGTGGTAACGTCATCACAAAAACATTTCGAATGGCTCACGTGATTTTTGCAGACCTTTGAGAGAAATTTTATTACGGCGGTGTCCTCCACGCCCTAAACGGTAAAAGAAAGTAAAAACTCGGGAGCAGGTTCGTAGGTACGCGGGACCGAAATTCGAGAACCACCACGGCAGAAAAACCCTCCTCCGCGTTTTGCACGATCGCTAAAAAACCTAGTAGTAGTTTACGAGCTACGAATTTTTTTGCTTTTTTATCGATTTTTACATTTCTTACGGCAGCAATAATTTCATCAAAATCGACTCTATTTATCAAATTAAAAATATTTTACGAATCCCAGGTACCCAATTATTTAACAAGTTAAAAATTAATCGTAAACGATTTACATAAAGCGCATTTCCACTTGCATTCATTTCCCATTTGTAAGATGCAACTTCTGTTAAAATCGTAAAAATCCGGCCACAAATATGAAAGATAGCATTGCACATGGGCAATCCATTGTTGACGTGCTACTTCAATTTCAGTTTATGAGAATTTCATTTCAATGCTTTTCTAAATAAGAAAGTTGGAACTGCGCATGCGCAAACCTAAATTTTAAAACTAATGTTAGATTTTCCTTTGTTCCAAGCGCCTAAGTATCAAATTTCACTTAAATAGTTCCATAGATAAAAAAGTTGGCACGGCGCATGCGCAAAATAAAATTTTGAAACTGGCGCTAGATTTTCCTTTATTCCAAGTGCCTATGTATCAAATTTCATTTAAATTCTTCCATAAATAAAAAGTTGGCACTGCGCATGCGCAAAACCAAATTTTGAAATTGGCGTTTGATTTTCCTTTATACCAAGTGCCTATGTATCAAATTTCGTTTAAATTCTTCCATAAATAAAAAAAGTTGGCACTGCGCATGCGCAAAACCAAATTTTGAAATTGGCGTTTGATTTTCCTTTATTCGAAGTGCTTTTGTATCAAATTTCGTTTAAATTCTTCCATAAATAAAAAAGTTGGCACTGCGCATGCGCAAAACCAAATTTTGAAATTGGCGTTTGATTTTCCTTTATCCCAAGTGCCTATGTATAAATTTCGTTTAAATTCTTCCATAAATAAAAAAGTTGGCACTGCGCATGCGCAAAACCAAATTTTGAAATTGGCGTTTGATTTTCCTTTATTCGAAGTGCTTCTGTATCAAATTTCGTTTAAATTCTTCCATAAATAAAAAACTTGGCACTGCGCATGCGCAAAACCAAATTTTGAAATTGGCGTTTGATTTTCTTTTATTACAAGTGCCTATGTATCAAATTTCGTTTAAATTCTTCCATAAATAAAAAAGTTGGCACTGCGCATGCGCAAAACCAAATTTTGAAATTGGCGTTTGATTTTCCTTTATCCCAAGTGCCTATGTATCAAATTTCGTTTAAATTCTTCCATAAATAAAAAAAGTTGGCACTGCGCATGCGCAAAACCAAATTTTGAAATTGGCGTTTGATTTTCCTTTATTCCAAGTGCCTATGTATCAAATTTCATTCAAATACTTTTATAAGTAAAAAAGTTTGCAATTCGGTTTATAAATGGTCGAGATGCGAAAAGGGCACTGTGAATTTTGAATCGATTCGATTCAACTTTTGGCATTGCGTATTATATGGTTAAAGCTATGCCCATATTGAATTTCATGCAATTCAGTTCATAACTAACGGAGATGTAAAAGCGATCGAACATTTCTAAACAAAAGTTATCGTTCACACGGACAGATAGATGGACAGACAGACAAAGGAACAGACGGACAGAGACCAACCGGCAGGCGACAGATAGCAATGCAAAATTATAAACGATCTCTAGGATCGTTAATAAACGGCAAAAGTGTAAAATTATGGAACATGTAAAAAACGGTTTTTTGTTTTTTTTACAATAACTTTTTTTGTAAGCGGTACAGAAAAAATTCCTTCCTTGGTACAAGACTCGACACCATAACGAACCAAATAGCGAAAAAAGTAGAACAATAGCTCTTAAGATAAAAAAACTAGTAGCGTCGCAAAGTTAGCGGACGGACGGACGGACGGACGGACGGACGGACGGACGGACGGACGGACGGACGGACGGGACGGACGGACGGACGGACGGACGGACGAACAAAGTGGCCACAATAGCGCATTTTTTTTTTATTTTTGTGGAAATGCGCTAAAAATTAATAAAAAGTGTCAATTTAAAAAATAATTTCATAATTCCAAAAGGGTTTTCATGAATCCCCCCCCGTGCCCTTATCTACAGGAATATAAAGTTTTATATTTATATTTAAATTTAAATAAGGAAAATTGTCCAGCTGGGTTCAATATATTTTTTTTTCTTGTCAACGAAAGTCGTCGCGACCCCGGACCCGGTTCACTTTGCAATAGGCGATTTTTTGATTATGCACTCTGACTCCACGATGCATTTCTCGACAACGATCGGTACGAGATCAAAAATTATAATAAATCTCTAACGAAAGCTGCGAAAGAACAGTTGAGATGTTGGTCTTCTGAATGGTCCGTTGGTTGCGATATGGACTACTTATTGGAGGTGTAGTCTGATCCAAACGATGTATCTCAGGGTGAGCAGCGGAAGGGAGGTGCACAACGCGGGCAGAGGTAGTTGTTGGCGCTATTTGTTTACTTTGATACATGGAAAATAAAGTGTTTATACGTTGGTTATTTGCTCCGTTTATGTTAAAGACTAATAATATTGTTAACGTGTTCGTTTAAGTTAGAAATTATTTCCATTGTAAATATTGTAAGAACATTTCAAATCAAGCATAAATTTGAAAAACAACAAACATTTGATGCTGGAAGCTATTTTGTTTTGATTTGGGATCACCTTTTATAGACGTACTCATTTCCATTATCTCTATTGTTTTGAATTCTTCGCTTGCTTCTGCTTTTCCGACGTTTAATTCAATGCTATCTTCCTTTTTTTTACTCTAAAGGTATTCCTTTTCTAACCAAGTTCCTTCTATCATTTTTAGCGCATTTTTCAAATTTATTTGTAAAAAGGTAGCTTATTTAATCTCACTTTGTCCGGCCGGCCGGCTGGCTGGATGGCAGCAAATGTGGGCCCATAGAAGAACGCTTGCAGAAAGACGAGGAGTGTACATGTACGTACCGCGGCCGTGTATAATTAACAACTTTAGGGATGGGTTGGGCGTGAAGCTAACTTGGAGATTTTTCAGTTTTCCCCTATTTTCTTCTACAGTTTTGGTCCAATTGTTTTAAAAATTGGTGGCTCGGAAATTAATCACCTTTTGAAAGGCGCGCGTCTTTTAGGGTATAGGACTTTGGGCGCCCAAAAGTTTCTTAGAGCTCCAATCGCGGTCTCTCTTTTTCGTACTACGAGAAGTGATCCAAAAATTGAGTACTATTTTGTGGCGGGTTTTTAGCGAAATCCACCAAAATGCGAATTGCGGGCAAAAGGACAAAAGGAATGTAGTAGCCCCCGACAAGATCTTACTGATGGTGGAATCAAAACTTCAAACCCGAATATGCGGGTGAACGGGAGGTCGGAGTTGGGTGAAGTCCCTTCGGTCTCACACGAGGACTAACATAATTTTTTTTATGATCTGGCAAAACATTCATTTCATGAGACGCCTGCGTTTCTCATTCAGAGCCATCATGGTATGTCTTCGCCTCTCTTGCCGCGAATTTCAAAAATATTGTTTACTTACCCTTTCGCGCCTTATTTTTGTGTTCCGCTCTTTGTTTAGCTCCCCTACCCCATCTTTTACGACCTCCAAGTTTCTGTTTAATTGTTGATATTCGTGTTTGTGGGTCACCGAATGTGTAGCTCTGTGGTAGAGTGTTGGGCTACATAGCCGGAGGTCGGGTGTTCGAACCTGGCCTGAGGTAAGAGCTTTTAATCTGTGGCAGAGATGGGAATTTCCTTAAATCAGCGAGCTACTCCGAATTAGGTTTATCCTGCAGTTTTCCTCATTCATAAATGTAAATACTGGAGTAATATAGAACAACTTAAGACCTTCTGCAGGTCACTAAATACATAATCATGTGTTAAAATAAAATAGGTTCATTTTTCTGCTAATAGATACAATGCCAAGGATGGTAGGTACAAATCAAACTGATAAAAACACTTTTAGCTTGAATCTTATCTTCGGAAATTTACCAAAGTACCTAACGCAAGTTCACATAAAACATAATCATTTATTTGCATAACGGCATAAAATTAACAGATTATCGCTTAGTTCCACACAGCAATTATTACTTGCAAATGTTGTACTCACATTCAATTACTAACTTAATGTTATAACTGAAGAAGCAGTCTCAAGGATGCGCTTCAATTGCAATGGCCTTTGAAGCATTTCTTTTGTAACTTCTTGCAAGAAATTGCACTTCTGGTCAGCGGTTCATCGTGAAACGAAATCAAGATCACCTAAACATTTTTTTTGCCGTTTTAGGTATTCACAAACTGGTATCTACAAGCTTTGGTTTCAAGCAAAGCTGAGCTAAATTATTCAGAAGGGTGTTGAGACTTGAGTGGCTTCTGTGAATTAGAAATAGCGTAGGTTGTTATGAAAAATTGTTTTCAACTGATGTTCTCGTGTTTACCACGTTTGTGGTTTTTTATACAATTGTGTATGATTTATACGCATTTTCTGCATAATTTATTAGGTACACGGACACTAAGAGGAAAGGATATACATGCGAGCACTACGAATAAAAATGTTAATCTTCTACGGACCGAAATATTTTTAATTAATCATCCAGCCATATAACTATTTAACTACAAAATTTACACAAATCAATTAAAAATGGCAAAGGAAGCGATTTATCTTTTAGCTTAACAATTCTGGCACATCTCCATAAATTTGGTTGACAGTAAATATTGCTAAAATATACAGCGCGAGATATCTTTACGTTCTGCATGGGGGAAATTCCAGAAATTAACAGAAATCCACCTGTACGATATTTTTAGCTTTTTTTTAAATTAAATCGCCTTCAACTCGTTTGTGTATGAAGAGCGAGAAAAAATAAATTAGTCGATATTTCGCACAGTTGAATTTGCGTGGGCTGAGCGGATTTTACCGTTGCGTTTTTTTACTGATCATTGTGACCCGGAGGTTATTAAATTGCGCACCATTCACTAAATAAAAAGAGATTGTTATGAACCTCTACTTCAAAAAATGAGTTAATCTGCTTTGTGGCAATGAGTGAAGATGTCGGTGATGTAGACTCTAGAGCATCCAGATGAATCATGGACCCACATACAAAAAGAAACCTAAATAAATTCGTTGATTTGCAATCACGTTTGGAACTCGTACGTATACTTTTGCATTTTTTTGTGTCCTGATAATCTGGCAATAAGTGCTAAGATACGTATGTTTATGATGTTGCACCTTCAGCAGGCCATGTCGTACCGTCCAAATTAAAAGCCCTGACAAGTTATTAAAGCAATATTAATTAACCTGAATGCTATATAATATTAATTTAAATAAACCAACAGTTGTCTCCTTTTGTAGGAATTACTCTACCGAATTTTCTAGAGCAATATCAAGGCGCCATCAAGTCGCCATCAAAACGATAAAGGATTAGTCCCAAACGACAAGGAATGAAAGCAGATGTATGTGACTCATTCTTTCCATGATGCTTATTCGAAACTTGCTATACAAGCAAATTGTATCTTAGTCTTAACTTCTATGCCGAAGTGATAAATAGTAAAATGCGCGCTCGTGTTATAAATGTGAGTACAAGTATGTGATAAATAATAATAAAATGTTATAAATCAATCTAGTTAAGGACCGTTATAAATTTAGTTTATTAGTGTGAACGTTAATAATTAATTTTATATAAATAATGGCCGTTTGCACCGACAAATTTAAGCTGGGCTTAGCTTAAGCATAGCTTAAAATCCATGACAACAATTGTCTCAATAATCGTTGCCATGGATTTTAAGCTCCGCTTAAATTTGTAGGTGCAAACGGGCATAAATCGCGTAACTAAGTTCACTGTATACTGCTATCAAGTGTTGAGTGTATGTAAGTGGGCAATTAGTGAAAGTTTAAGCCAGAAGCGCTGATAAAACACTCTTTATCTGTGCCAGTAGTAACCCGATTGACGTAAGAAAAAATGGAACAACTACTGCAACTAAGGCAAACAAGTATAAATTGTGCACACCTGTTGTGCAGATAAAGCGCATTTTTTTAAACCGAAATAACTTTTGTTTTGACATCACCAATGGATATATTTCTTGCAGACGTCTCAGTCACCCTTTGTGAGTACCCTCTTCCGACAATCCGCTCATGAGGTATAAGGGAATATACCCGATCACGATAAGAGGTCGAGGAGAAGGGCTATGGTTGGTAGAAATTAATTCCTTTCGTTGAGACCTTTCATTAGAGTACCATGAAGGAAAAAACTAATTCCGCCCCCCCCTCCCCCTTCACCCCGTACTTTGATAAGAGTGCAGTAGTTAGTAGAAAACGGTTCCTTTCGTTGAGACCTTTAATTAGAATACAATGAGAGATAAAATTACTTTTAACCCCCCCCCCCCCCTCAGACCCCGTCGCTCACTGATCTCGAAAAATAGTCGCACGGGAAGTTATAGTTTCTACAAACCAATTTATTTCGACGAGACGTTTCATTAGAATACCATGAAGGGTAGAACATGTGTTAACCCCCCCCCCCCTCCCCCCATTTTCTAAAGTTTAACTTGGTACCACACTAAAGGCATGCG
This sequence comes from Photinus pyralis, assembly GCF_008802855.1. Taxonomy (NCBI): domain Eukaryota; kingdom Metazoa; phylum Arthropoda; class Insecta; order Coleoptera; family Lampyridae; genus Photinus; species Photinus pyralis. The sequence goes on from NW_022170819.1 coordinate 12,025,648, forward strand.
TATGCCAAATTTGAGACCAATTGGTTGTCGTATGTAAAAGTTACTTTCAAAAACAGCATCTGAGGAAATAATACGTGGGAGGCCCCCTTTTACACAGCGAAATTAGATGGCCGTCTGGCACACCTTCAAGATATAGGTGCTGAAAAAATTTCCAGGACTCTAGGACCGTTCCCCTAGAAGTAGTTCAAAACGGCAGAAGTGGGCCCGGACGGACGGACGGACAAAACGCAAACAATAGCAATTTTTTTTATTCTTAAAAAATGCGCTAAAAATAAGAAGTATATATGATTCAAGATGAGGTAGGTACAAATAAGTTCCCAAGATAAGATCCATACGGTACAAACGGGAGCCAGTTTAGACCGTTTAAATTTTTCGAAATATACGGACGTTGCATATGTACCGGTAGCGGTACATACGAATACTTTATTAGCGATAAACGTGCGCGGTTAGTACGCGTGAGCTCCATTGGTTCCGTTTGGATATAGAGCCGAGAGAACGTAAAGATAAAACTGAGGGTCTACGATTGGTGAAAAGGGTACGCTGGCGCGAAATTTGCGTTTATTTCCAATTTCGAAAAGGGCGGAATTTCAAAGATCCGCGAAAATCATTAAATTAAAGTTTGTGACGCATGTTCTTAATAGTATATTAAGATACAAGTGTATAATCAAGTCTTTAAAGCACGCGCAACGAGTTTAAGGGCACGACGCAAAGCGGAGTGCCTTTAACGTTGCAAGTGCTTTAAAGACCAATTATACACGTGTATCTTATAGTATTTTTTATTATACCTGCAGTATAATTTAAAAATAGGAAATACAATGAAATCATATTGACGTTATACTCGAATACATGTCTAATTAAGTGGGCTGGGTGTTCGTAATTTCACGATTGCCATGGAAATGTCACTTGACGTTCGCTTATAAAAATTATCGTCTTTGTGAATTAAACGATTTCCGATGAAAAAGATAATACACCGTCCATTAAATCGATTGTTGTAAAATCTAAACAAACGTTGGTAGGTGTAAAATCCAACTCCAGTAAAGCCTATTATAAAGAATATGAAAAGTTGTTTCCATGGATGAATAAGAAGTTACTTACGAATACAGTCTTAAATGCATCGATAATGCTGGCATATATGAAGGAAATATCAAAGGTATTTAAATCTTCTATCTTTTGGTGCATTCATTCAAAACTTCGAACAATGCTGCGATTAAAAAGTAGAACAGATTTGGAAGCATACCCTAAATTACGCGCGTTTGTGAAAGCTTCAACCAAAGGATAGGTACAAAAGCCAAAGAAATGTTCTGCATTTACAGAAAGCGACCTAAGAGGAGTTTTTATTTCATCCAGATGACAGTTTCAAAAGTCATACTTGAAGTATCGTTACTTAGCAACTTTAAAGCACGTGTGTTTTAAAGGCCCTTTTTCGCACGCATTTGAGTGTTTAAAACGGAGATTGTGATTCAGGTATAATAAAAAATAAATCAAGGAAACCAACTTTAGTGAAATCGCGCCCGCAAATTCATTTGTGGTCGTAAAAATACACATCGCCCAACGGCAAATTTAACGCAGCAGTTTTATCGTGAACGCAACAGTGTGCAAAAAAAATTAATTAATCGGGCGTTTCGATGACCTCATTCATAGGCGATTATAGTAAACAGTTTCTTGTCACAAACGGTCTTCGTCAGTAGAAAGCTAGTGTGAATGCAGTCGATATAAATAAAGAAGTTCATTGCTTGACCAATCACACACACAAAAGTAGTCGTCCAAAGAAGATTCAAGAAAAACAATTCTATTTCTCCAATAGATCCAATTTTTCATTTCTATGTTGTCCAGCTCTATGGCGCCATCTTTGCAATGAAGGGCAGTACCGTAGGGAAACCATTGATTCTCGAAAACACTTGGTAACGTAATCTTCTTGATTTGTATAAAAATTAATGATCGGTTTTGTTACATTAAATGTTTATTGAAAGTACTATTCCCAAAGAAATTGATCGGTGTAAATTGACTGCGTGGAACGAATTTGTATCTTATTTAATAATTACTGTTTGTACCCAGGTAAAGGAATTTTGGTTGTTTTCGTTCTTTTGGAAATTGTGTATTCATTTAAATGAGAATAATCCTTTAAGTAAGTTCAAGTTCATTAGCCATAACGTGTATATTTTGATTGTGTACAAAATGTCCAGATTTTTCTTATTGTTGATTGAAATTTAAATAAAGGAAGATTTGGTGTTGTCCATAAAGAACCTAAAATACACATTTCTTTGAAGTACCAGTAGAATACCCTTGGGCTCACTCCATAGCCAAGTACATCAAAATGTCCCGGAGTATTACCGTAGGGTTCAAATTCCGGTTTGGTCATTTAGAAGAAATCTACCTTCAACGTTAACAACAGTTAATTGCTTCTTCTTCGAAGACGGAAGATGTACGTAGGGGTCATCGTGCAACCGCAATTAAAATGTAGTCAACGACAGCCCCCTAGGATTGTAACTCCAATATACAGCGGCCCCTATACAACCGTCGTCCGTGTTGCAATGCGCAACAGTTTTAAGAGGGGGACACTGTACGAAACTTTCTAGGGGTACCTATATCAAAGCGCCATCAAGTCGATAAAGGATTAGTCGCCGGCGATAAGGAATGAAAACGGATATGACTCATACTGTCTTTGAAATATGATATGCCTTCTTAGATTTCTATTGTTTGCTATATAAGCAAATTGAATTGGGTTTAGTCTCAGTCCTAACGTGGATGCCGAAGTAATAAATAGTGAAATCCGCGCTCCTGATTTAAATGTGTTATAAACTTACAATCATGTTATAAATGTGAGTGCAAGTAAGTGATTAACGGTAATTAACTTTTATAAATTCATCAATAATTCATTTTATATACCTAATGTTTTTTTAAAATAGATTTGAACATCTCTAAATAATTCCAAATTCCATGGTTTGTCAGTGAAAGCGACGAATAACCTTAAGAGCGTATTGTAGCGGGAGGTCTTGAATGGAGGGCTGGTTATTCCAAAATTTTGTTATTTTAATTGTTTTATTCTAAAATTTATTTATTTATTTATTTATTTAATCAATTTGAGTTGCAAACAGGACAAACCTAAAATAGCAACTACATCGTATTGAAAAAAATATAAATCAATGGTAAATGTGACATTCCACAAGCATAATCAAAATAAAGGCTTAAACAAGGTTAACAGAGTAAATTAAAATATAAATAAAATATTAAAATAAAAATAATTTTAAACACATAAGTAATAAATTAGTATGCAGGACACAAGTGATGTGCTACTTAAATTCAACAAAGAGTAGAGGCAAACAAAAATGTAATTTCGTATAGTATGAAATAAAATTAAAATTAAGATACAGTAAAATAAATGATGTATGGCAAGATAGTAAATGCGATGCGACATGTAGAAAAGGAAAAAGGATAAATAACAAAGTTAATAAACCGAATTAAGAGATTTCAAGTAATATTTTAAATAATTTCTTTTTAAATATATTAAAGCTAAACGAAAAAATGTCCAAATTTCGAAAAGCATTGTTATTAAACAACAAAAACATTCTATTCATTGGGGCATTATAATAGAAATTGGTTCTAGCTTGAGATGATAGGAGAGGCTGTTGATGACGAGGGACATAGGAAGGAGTAATCATTAGAATTTTGGAAAGTAAGTAGTTGTCAAGAAGGTGATTGATAATTTTATATAAGCACATAACATCAATCTTAGTTCTATGCAAAGATAATGGACAGATTTTAAAGTTGACACAGGCAGTTTTTTAATCCACATATTCAACATTAAACTTTTTTGAAATAAACTTGAGAAAAGTTTTCTGAACGCGTTCAATGTGATCACTGTAGGTAATGTAAGGGATTCCAGATCACAGAGCCAAAGTTAAGACGACTAAACACATACGAAAAATATAAGAATTTAAGAGCTTCAATAGATTTAAAACTCTTAGTGGCACGAAAAATGAATCCAAGTAGCTTAAAAGATTTGGCAACCATATAGTCAATATGTGAGCGAAATGTAAGTTGAGAGTCAAAAATAACTCCTAGATCTCTAACTTCCTGAACTCTCGAAATTTGTTGATTACCTAAATTATAAAAAGTTGTTAAGTAATTTCGTTTACGTGTAAATGAGATGGTATAACACTTAGAAAAATTTAACGACAAGTTATTAATGCTACACTAATTGAAGAGTCGATCAAGGTCGTTTTGAAGAAGTTTAGAATCATATATGTTGTTAACCGCTCTGAACACCTTTAGGTCGTCAGCGTATAGTAAAAAATTCGAAGATTGAAAGCAATGATTGATATCATTGATAAATATATTAAAAAGCAAAGGACCTAAAAGTGATCCTTGATTCCTTGCGGAACACCAGATGTGATACGAGACTGATCTGAGTGATAACCATTAACTACAACTACTTGGTGTCGGTTTTCAATATACGATGACAACCAGCGATAAAGATTCCCACATATTCCAATGAGCAACAGTTTTTGTCTAAGAATTTCATGATCAATCCTGTCAAACGCCTTGCTGAAGTCAGTATATACAGAATCAACCTGATATAAATTATCCATCTTTTCAGCAATGAAGTCACAATATTCAATCAAATTAGAATCGACCGATCTCCGTTTAATGAACCCATGTTGCTCATCAATTAAGCGATGCTTGATTAAGAAATAAATACGTGGATAGACCAATTTCTCAAGTATCTTGGCAAAGAGAGATTGAATTGCGATGGGTCTATAGTTTTGAGCTATTGATCTATCGCCACTTTTGAAAATGGGTTTTACATGAACCGTTTTCCATGCTGTAGGATATTCACCTACAGAAAGGGAAAGATTAAAAATTAAGAATAAAGGATATGACAAAGATGACGCACAGTTCTTAATAAAAAGTGCTGGAATATTATCCGGTCCAGGACCTTTTTGTAAAGAAATTTTCAGTAATTCTGTAATAATTTCGTCTTCTTGAACAGTAATAGAGAAAATGTTCGATTCCGCATAGATGACCTCATTGACGGGATGCTGTGAGTTCGATGTGGTAGTGGAAAAAGTGGAGGAAAAATACTTATTAAATATTTCCGGAATTTGTACAGGGTCATTGGAGACAATGTCATTAAACGTAATCCGAGAAGGAAAACCTGATGAGTGTCGTTTGTTGTTAATAAAGTGCCAGAAATGCTTAGAATTATTCAAAATATTACTTTGTACATTAGAAACGTAGTTTCTATAATCCCTGGAAATCAAAAACTTAGCTCGTCCACGCAACAAACTGAAGGTGACATAATCTAATTTGTTTATTGGCTTATTAATAAAATTGACGATCTATATTTTGTGGGTCAATGGTTTCTGGATGCGCCATTGCGTTATTGGCGTCAGTCTGACGATCGGTAACACAATCTTAATGTTCTTTACGTGACTCCACTCTTGTAATGTAACTAACCCTACACTTACCTTATATTTGTGCTACTTCAAATTAAAGACGTACTAAACGACAATCCCTAAAATGAGTCTGAATCTAAGAGAAGGTAAATGGTATATTAACATTACCCTAAAACTCACCACAGTAGGTAAGGTAAGTACCTTTCATTTGAATATCACGCATAGGAGAAACATCGATCTACATATTATCAGTATAAGATTGTACACTCCAATCTGAACAGCAATACGGTTAAAGTGGCAATATTTGGTACCTGCAACTGTTTTTAACAAAGTTAATTTTTACAAATTAATCTCGCTGACAATTTGGGAAAGAGAATCAACTAATTTAGCTTGACACCAACACAATATCGCCGTAATAATATGTGTTCTGCTTCCCACAAGCTAAATTGTTCTCATAGGTTGTCGATAATTCAACGCGTCCCAAATCTCAGTCACCAGTCGCCCCCATATTTTATAAAAGCATGCTTTTTAAAAGAATAAGTAGGTATAACGTATGGAAAAAATCGTGATCATAATTTTTATACCTATACTGCATGCCCAGACCATTTTACATACATTTTATTTAGACAGGTTTACGGTTCGTTGGTACCTACCATAAGCGACCGGATTAATATTTTATTCTATGCAAGCTATAGCTACACGTTGTAAATTAACAGAGTAGGTAAAAAAATGTTGAGACCAAACCGACCTCCATCTTTAGCAAGTGTAATAAAGATTTAGAAGAACATGCAAAGCAAGTGATCGAAAAATTCAGCCACCCCTGTGTTTCAAATCATGAGCGTGACTTATAATGGTCGCAAAGTGGAGAACCGATAATGCGCTAGTTCACTAGTTCACACCAATATAGATTTTTTATCTGCAGTCGTGAGACGATTAATATATAGTTCTCTTCCGACTGGCGTAAGCGATAAAGATGGTATAACTTAAGGCATTAAGAATTTGTTTGTTGTTCAAGCAGGCAGAACGTAGTGTGTTGGAATGCACTGCTGATGAACTGCGAGTACCATAATCACTGAAACTCGTAGAGCATAAATACAGAATGCTTAAAAAATGTCGAATTGATCCCATACTGCACTATTTAGGGAACCCCATAACCCCAGAACCACATAAAAAAAATGTTTAGGAAACCCAACTCGCTGTTTCGTAAAGATATTGAAGTTTTATTTCTCGGTAAGCTGTAACAGTGAATTTTTAATTGTGATTGTTATTTATTTATTATTTATTACCTAACACTTAAATTAACAAGAACACTGCATAGGAACGAAGCGGTTGTGTCGCGCATCTTAGAAAGGGGGAAGTTTGCGATAGGCATTCGTATCCGAGACGTGGGCAAGAAAAAAATTCCCTCCCGGGACACTGTTGCGAAAAATTCGTAAAAGTTGTACGAGTAATTCTCCAGAATGACTCTATTTATCGACTTTTTGCTTGGTATTGGATACACTTAAATTGTGCACAGTCCTTGTGCAGATAAAGACCTGTTTTTAAATCCCAAATAGCTTAATAAATTGTTGTGTTATAAGGCATGCTATATTTATCGATGCTTCCTTTCTTGTCTCGTCCAGACAATTAATTTTGCCTTTTTGCGTATTTCCCCCGATAAAGCGTTTTCGAGTCTCTCGTAAAGTTTTGACATTACCATTCACTAATAGGTATATTTTTTCCAATTGCCCTTTGTGAGTACCGTTCTCCGATAATCTGTTCTTGAAATATAAGGAATTATATCCGATCACGATAAGGGGTCGAGGAGGAGGCCATGGTTGGTTGAAATTAATTCCTTTCGTTAAGACCTTTCATTGGAGTACCATCAAGGATAAAACCACCCCCCCCCCCAAGTCAGAAAGTAGGGCGGTAGTTGGTAGAAAACAGTTCCTTTTGTTGAGCCCTTTAATTGGAATAACATGAAAGAAAATTACTTTCTACTTCCTCCCTCTTCTCCCCGCGCCCACCTACTGATCTCGGAAAAGAGTCGCACGGGATACATATAGTTTGTTCAATTCCAATTCATTTCGGTGAGACCTTTCATTAGAATACCATGAAGGGCAGAACGTATCGTCCCCACCTTCCATTTTGAAAAATTTCGGAAACACCTGAAGAAACAGAATCCTACTATTTGGGAAAAAATGATAGAATTTGCAGAATCTGAAACTGAAGATCATCTTTCGAAGTAATTAAATCTTTTTTAAAGATCCAGAGTATCGATTCAGCTTGAAGGTGCGAATGAACGGAAACGTAAGAGCGTGAAGAAACTGAGGTATCAGAAATATCTAAACAGAATTCAAAGTTGTCAGAGAATCTGAAGAGCCATAAGAATATGAAGATTCTGAGAATTATAAATCCGTGAAGAACTATAGAAGAACATGCAGAACCTAATGAACCTCAAGAGTCAGATTCGGAAACAGATCGAGTAAAACGTGAAATTGCGTGTTAAAATGAAGAAACATTTGATCGTTTGCGATAAGAAGTTCTGTTATCAGACAAAATATAATAATTAATATAATATATAATTATATAATTAACGCAGTACGCGAAAAAATGCGCTTTATTTCGGCGTAATTGGGGACGTTTCGTGCGTTCCTTCGCATCTGGCGTTATCAAGTTAAATTATGATTGGCGGTGTATTTGAAAGTCCCGAGGAAGGAGATTATTGTACAGTGGACATCGTAAAAACGAGACTGTTGCTAGCTGTTAGTTGGATAGTTTTTAAAACGGTTTGTCTGTATTCAGAAAAAGTTAGCTCGAGTGGGAGTCAACAAAGCAGTTGTCTGCTTAGTACAGTTATAAGTTTCTAAAGTATACTAAAAAAGAAATTAAGTTTCCTAAAGCTGTCAGCAAATGTTTTTGTGTCTTTGATAGGTGCGCCTGAATATCGCAACACTTATCAGATTATTTGGAATCTTTAAAAAAATTTGAGGTTTTTTAAATTTTTAATTATCGACCGCCTGCGTGCGGGGCTCAAACAAGATTTGTAACACAATACAATAAATTCTTTGGAATCTTCGGAAGTTGATCGAGGCCACCGAGAGAAGTTTAAGTCAGTATTACGACTTTTCTTTATAACCGATGCCAGATGTGTACCAGACGAGATTCTAAGTTTCAATTTTAATTTGATTTGAGCTAACGAGTCAGGTGTTTTGTAGGTGACGTAGTGCCCGCACGCCATTCCACACAGTAATATAGATTATTATTGCTTGAGTAGCACTGCAATTTTTGATTGAGGACCACTGCTGTAGCAGATGATTTAGTTTAAAAAGCTTCAATTGGTGGATAATTTTTAAGGTGCAGTGCACTTCGCTTTCTTTTTCTGAAACTTCACTTAAGAAACGTTTAACAAAGCCGTCGTATCCCTTTTTGAAAAATTTAATGTCAGTTTAATTTTAAGGATTTCTGGCGAGTAACTGAATTTGGTGTGGATCGGAATACACTTTCTTTTATGTTGGATGCTCTCAATTGACTTATTCCATCATTTTTGGAAACGTAAGGATCGCCAGGGCTGGTTTTTAAAATGATACGCACACAACCGACCATCATTTTAAGTTTAAATTAAATCCTTCTTTATTTAATCATTTATGTATTTTGACACAGCTGGAACTGTATAAAATTAAACTCGAAAATTTTCACAAGTTCTGAAAAATGGTGCACAATGTAACGGTAGCTCGTTTTGCAATTTTGACCTTCATACGGAAGGTGAGCGCGATAAGGTTAGTAATAAACGTGCGCGTTTCAAGGAAAGCGTGGACCGTTACCGAGATAACTGGGAACTCTGTTGTTTGTGTTCGGTCCCCCATGCTGCTCTCGAATTGGACACAAGCGGGTTTTGTCGCGACTATGGCGTCGGGTCCATTTCGTATTTTCTACTGGGCACATACATATAGAAACGTGGAAGCAGAGAGAAAGGAGATCAAGCCTAACTTCGATCATAATAGCGCATCAATTTTCCGTTTAAATTGCTGTTACGTAAATTTGTTCATCGTGTGGTTTCGCTCTTACATAGATTACGGTCATTTCCACGAGAAATGTAATTACGAAGAAATTAAAGATGCCATTTATTTCGGAAGCGCTCTAATAAAATGAAGGTGGCCGCCCAGTCACAAGGAACTGGAAATCAAGAGCAGTATGTGATCGAGTGTCACAAATACATATAGTAGATACTTCTACTGACTCTACTGTAATAGTGTCCACTTATCGGCCTTTCTCTTTTAAGCATAATATGTGGAGAGCCATCTACCTACGTGAAAAACTGTGTTTTGGGGACTTTATTAACTAATCTGTTCTTACATTTAACGTTAATTTGCTCAACCACTAGGTACAAGCTTTAGCAATCGGTGCTACTTTTGTAATTTGATTTGTGATTGGATTCGTACAGTACAAATATATGCGTATTGAAATAAACTTGCTCAGAAATCATGTCATATTCGAGTAACAGTTACTTACTGAATTGTGGGTGAGTCGAAAAAATCGGACATATTCGAATTTGTTTTTACATAAATATCCTACAAAGTGCATTAACGTCTTGTAGCGGAATATATTACAACGCTCTGTAACGGTGGTGGTGGCACTCCTCCGCGAATTACCATTAAGAGTAAATTGCATTTTCAAATAACATAAATTAACGTGATTCTGGAATTTAAAAGGGATATGCACTTAGTTAGCAATTACATATTGTAAGTAGCGTGTCAAATAAACTTAACACATCACGGTGATAACTTCCCACATTTTTATCGGCGTATAATAGCGTTAGTGAATTATCGAAGAGCTTCGAGGGTACCAGCGTGGGTAAATTACTTGTATAGCGTCGTAATTAAATTAACTTTGCACTTGTGCAAATTGGATTGAGCTTTTCTATGCTGGGCGAGTAACTTCACAAGTAAGTACCTATACGATTGAATAAAGAGCAAAGTCTTGTTTTTTTACTATTCAACTGACAAAAGATTAATTTTTTTAACGTCCTTAACAGAAAACGTTAGGTACTGATTTGAATATAATATACAAAAGTAACGCAAATGTCTGGCACTAATATTCAGGAGTTCCAAAAGCTAAAAACGTGTAGATAAGTTTTCCCTCTTGAGGTTGGAACTGCGTTTTCTTAACAATCTGCATCTGGCCTCCCCTTAACTGTTACTTCCTTTGAAAAAATAACTTCGCGTCTTCCGCAATTAAAATTCTCCCAAAAGACCTGTACCCCCAGGCTGTCGTTGCTCGTCTCCATTATTTTCCTATATTGCCGTGCGAGCTTAAAACCGAAACCAGCGCAACATTCACGACTAGCGTCCATTTTCTACCAATCGCAAGCCCTTGTAACGGGCTTAGTTACCTTCACAAAGGTTTCGAAGACCTCACTTTTATAAACTAATTGAACCTCTACGGCACTGGTAAAAATTTTAAACTAACCATTAATTTTTAATTTATCCACGGCTAGCTCAGTAATGAAAAATGTTCTTAAACACCTACCTTAACTGGCGGAAGTTTGGCTCTAATTTACAGTTATTGATGTACGTAATATTCTCATCTGGTAACAATTGATCTTATCTCTCCTTGGTATTCCCTACTCTTTTTAGAAATATGGCAACATACCGCTTCAATATGTACAGTTGCCCCGTGATAATGCAAAATAAAAATGTCCCTACGTATGGCGAATCCGAGCAAACCGGCTTCAATTTTTCTCGATGTCGTGATTATGCATAGCAGTAAAACGCCAATGCTCCGCGGTGTTGATTTCGATTTTGCCCGATTTATTACCTCTTCAAATTCCCCGCCGTATGTCGCACTTTAGTTCGCAGACCTCATCAACCGCCCTCGTTGTCTGCAATACATTTCTTGTTACCGATTGTTATCGCCAGACATACTTTCGTTCACGTTCGCGGTACATGTGGAAATTTTCCTACTTTCTGTCAAATTTGTGCCGACGGCTAGCTCAATATCCATGAAAATGGACCTTTTTCTCTATGCTTGAAAAAATTAAATTTTGCACTGATCTACAAACCTCTGTAACAATAGCAACGGATAATGTTAATTCAAGTGCTGAGGTTGTACAAAAGTGGCCATCTTTGTTTTTGCTAAGTAGACGGCAAAATGTAAATGTCTCAATGTGTATAAAAAATATTATTAACACATAATCGACCGCTTCAGATGCGCGAAAAATTACAATATGAAATTCTCCATTTTTCTAGAGTCATTAGGGTCATAGCAAAAACGACCGCTATTGTTACCCATTCGCAATGTGATCCTTTGAATTTGAAAATCTCCAAAATTTGGATTAGTTCGTTTAGACTTTTCGATCTTGTTTTACACGTACTTAACTTCGCTACCGTATTAACACGAAATTTCTGGAAATTTGTCGATTAGTATTATTATAGGGTGTCACACACATATATAGGTTTAAAACCGCCCTGCACTAATTTACAGGTAGTTCATTTAACGCTATCTCACTTCTAAACGGGAATTCTCTGTTCACAAAATAAAACACACCCCACGATAATTTACAAGTGGTTAACTTGACTTTGCTTATACGACTGAACGCCAATTGCATGACGGTTCTCTGAAGTCTCAGACAACCAACTTCCAATCCATTGACGCTGTAATGTTCCTAGGGGTCTATCAATCCGACACTGAAAATTTTGACTTACCCTATACTTTCCGTTGGCAACTGGCAAAAAAAACTACAAGCAGAGCCACCTACCTTTCAAGTCGTAACGATGGACGTTTCGCGGCACTTTTCAATTTGAATGACAGTCGGCTCGACATGGACGGCACGAATGAACTCCTACGTTGTGTAATCGGTTCTTTATGTGTAGGGACGTGAGACATCATCGGGAAGGGAATTAAATAAAAGACAGAACTGGGCAACCAAAAAAAAAAGTAACTTCTGGGTATCGATTCCCGAAGTTGGTCGATATGCTCCGTGATGTGCATGTGATGTGACCGGCTGCCATGACGTCATGATCGTATACGATAGGGATAAGTTCAAGTTTAGCTGCATTCCCGAATCGCGAACAAACTGTATGCGCTAACCAATCACAGACAAGAATTGAACTGTCATTTGTCAGTTTTGTATTTTGTTTCGTTTTTGCATTAAGGATACTGTTATTAATAACCAGAAAATCCTCGAACAATTCCATGTTTTATTTCACAGAAAATATGTGAATTTATAGGTTAGGGCACTGAATAACCTCTATAGCAAAACAGCTGCAAGATCCGTCCTGTAGCTGCAACTGCGCATGACTTTCACGCAACGAGTGGTCTAGACCAGTCGTTGCGTTCGATCAACTTTTCGCTCGATGTGGTAGGTTCGAGAATGCAGTGACATTCACGTTCACATCAAGGTCAGTCGATGTGAACAAAGCACATCTTCGGGAATCGACGCCCTGACCCCAAACTGGAAGAAACCACTCACCTGCTTGGCCAAACTTCGTTGTTACTATATCGGACCGTGCTTAATTGAAAGAGGAATAATGACATACGTACGGGGTCTTGGAAAGAACTCCGCTCTAACGCTGCAAACAAAAAACTGTATCTTCCCTAGGTACCCAGACAAGAGCAGTGTTGGATTTAAAGGAGACAAAACCGCCCGAACATTACTCTGAAGCGACACGGCTTGAAGAACCTACAGAACCTAAAACTCATACATCTTATATTAAATTCACGCTTTTATTCTCCACCATCTAAATCTTTAAACTGCAACTATCCCATCTACTTACGGTGCCTGGATCTTCACCATTCCTGGTGATCTTCTTTCTACACAAAAACCCTTAAATATCTCGAGTAGCCGAGTACTCCTCGCAACAGTCGCAACACGGTCCCAAACCTGTCTCCTGTCCGCCCCCCGGTAATACCGTATGTGTAAAATTGTTACAATCGAAAAAAATTGTAGTAATAAATACAAATTAATTTATGAACAACAAGCTTTAACCAAATTTGTCCTTGTGTATATTTTTGACATAAATAGATACGTCTACGTTGTATCACCGTGTATATTAATCTAGCAGGGACTTTTACTTCTTACGTGTAACGTGTGGCTATTGTTTATATTCAAGTTGAAAAGTTACCATAACCGTTTTCCTTTTCCCTTTTTTAAAAGTTTTAAACAAATACATAATAATTATAAACAATATAACTACGGAATGAGTAACATATTAGAATTATCGTTAATGAATTCAAGCGATAAGTATTACATTATAAAGCAATTCATTATTGCAACAACGGACTACATACAAATAAAAGGCGAGGACTCCGCAAATGGAATAAATAGGCATTTAGAAGTAAAAGGCAACTCATAGTTCTAAATTGTGGTAATTTTTCATATTTTCTAGCTCATAAACGAAGCAGCCGACTTGAGCATATTCGATCCCCATGTGAACTTAGTCGTAGAATTCTTTGTGTGTTTACACGAGCTGCTGTCAAATTTGGAACCCGGATCGTTCCTAGTCTGGCCTTGTATAGACGTACTTACCTTAGCCTGTAAGAACTTGTCGGCGAGAATGGTGCTTATACAAACGTATCAGTTTATGCCGTTACTATCGAGATCGTTGAGTAATCAGTTACCGAAGGAAAAGAAGTTGAAAATTTTAGGTTTAATGCAAGTTGGTGAACGATCCACCCACTCTTACATGTTAGCTAACGAGTTTGTCGTAGGAATTGTCGTGCGGTATCAAAATCTCGTGGCAAATACCGTATTTGATACACATTATGTCTACGCTTACGCATTGGATCGAGAACAGTGACCAAGATATTCAAGCATTGTCCTTGGCAGTATTAGTAAATTTGTGTTATAAAAACGTACCTGCTGTCTATACATTATCGCGATGTATTGACATAAAGAAATTTATTCGTTTTTGTCTGCCTTTGAAGGTGAGTGTTTTGGACGTGACTTACCGTAGTAGCGTTGTCGATTTCAGGGCTTAAAAGTAGAAGTTCACGTTTGTAAGTTGCTCATAATATTGGATTATATGAATGGTAAAGTTCCCGAAGATGTAGTTCTGAAGTCGATCGAAGTTACATTTAAATCCTTAATCGAAGCGTTTAGGGCCAAGGATTATATTTTGTTGCGGCACGTCGCCGAATTTTGCCTCGATATGTGGGACAATAACTGTCATAGCAGAACGTTACTGAACTTTAACGGCTATGATGGTGATGTGGAAAGTTTGTTGGTGGTATGTATTATGTAGTTGAATGAAAAATGTAAAAATCCCGAGATTCCCATGATAAACATGCTTATCCCAAGATAAGTGGAAGCTCAAGTCGGTTATACCAGATTTGTTAGTACACACTGTATCCAAATACAGTGTGTACTAACAAATCTGGTATAACCGACTTGAGCTTCCACTTACTATATGCAATTTGGCTTGAATGAAGTATTATTTTCATTCGCAATATAGTGTTGTGTAAACTACATCTTGTGTGGACGTTTTATTTGACTTTGGCATCTGCAGTAATGATAGGACACCCTGTATGTTAACTGTCAATTATTTTTTAGCGTGGTTGTTAATTATTAAGTAGGACACAAAATTCGATCATATTAGTTGAATTAGAGGTCAAACTTTGTATCAGAATTATTTATTTAGTTGCTAATTTTGTTTAAATAATCACCTTGTATTTTGTTTATTTGATTAATTTTATTTGTTATCGCGGCGTATGCTAATTAGTTTCAAGATAAGAAAAGGTGCCTGTGCAGTTTATCGTTCAACGACGCATTAATTTGTTAAGAAAGTGGAGACGGAAGTTGAAAAGAAAGGGAAATTGTTTTCAGTAGAGAGACGGACGTGAAACGTGACCTTTCGATGAAGTTTGTTCGTTTTGGTGTTTTTGAGAGTATCCGAAAAGACAGTCTGTCTTGTTTAATTGTAAAGTTTTGTAGGAGAAAGCTATAGAGTGTTTAAAGAATTTTCTTTATATCATGATAAAAGTAAGTAAGTTTAACCGGAAGGCTGCGGTATTCAGCCTTTAGCGCCGAAGAGAGCCATTCTTTAACGTCTTCAAGTGTTTAGTTAAAGAGAATGTTTTCCATCATCGAAGGGCCAATACTATAATTACAACGCAGTCTAAATCGAGTTTTAAGTGAAGTCAAAGGATCATTCAGCTTGATATGTGCATAGAGGAAATACAATAAGAGTTACAAACAAATAGGATAAACTGGGATTGCTAATTTTCGCTCAGGAGATGCTTGTCATCTGCTTTTTAAAGGAGTGTAACTAACCGTAAAAATAGAAAATCGTACGTTCATTAGCGGCCGATATGCGGTCCCCTCGTTCTGAGATGGCGCTATAGTTAGTCGAGGAGCGCCTAGTTCCGAAATGCGTTCTTGTAAATCTAGTTTAGAAAAACGTACGTAGGTAGTTCTTTCACTCTCACACTTTAGACTCTTTAAAGTTTCATTAAAATTTTTCTCCACGTTTTAAGACATAAATACAATTTCAACCGAAATATAGTTCAACAGACGCCCAACGTGGTTCCAGCAATGGAGCAATTTACGACATTTACTGTAATGGTCAACACTCAACTGCAAGTGTACAATCTAATCTACTATGAAATATGACACTTTCTACACAATGTGTAAAAGATAATTCGCTTAATTCGAAAAAATATGAGAACACGAAAGGCGTAATAATTAGGAAAGAGAGGTTTTAATTTTGATATCTAGAAATTGAAATTATAAAGGCTCTCCGGTGTGAGTTATTTCTTCAATTCTTCAACACGGAAGACAACTTGCTTCTTATTCTTACCAGACCACATATGCTCTATAATCTAACCAGTAACCAGCAATGCAATGAAAGGTAGATCGGCAAAGATTGTATTTTTTAGCGCTGGCGCTATTGTTTTGCGTGTTCTCCGTCGGTCAGGAACCACTTTTGCCGTGTTGAACTACTTTTACGGGAATGGTCCTAAACTTTTCATGCGACAACCAATAGAGTCTATTAGTGGTTACGTCATAATAGCCCGCGAAATTCGAACTGCAGGACTTGTCTGTTTTATTGTCGGAAATATTGACCCCTATCGCCCTATCCATTAAGGATCACTTTTAAATAGGCCCTCTTTACGGGCTTATACTGAGCTTATGCGCATTAAATAAGCATATCGACCCTCTTATATCGAAACACTGATTACTTAACTTTAAAACAGAGCAATAATCGTTAAATAAAATCCATTAATTGCGTTATAATTAAAAATTAAAGATATGTCTACCATATTTACACTTT
This sequence comes from Photinus pyralis, assembly GCF_008802855.1. Classification (NCBI taxonomy): domain Eukaryota; kingdom Metazoa; phylum Arthropoda; class Insecta; order Coleoptera; family Lampyridae; genus Photinus; species Photinus pyralis. The sequence continues at coordinate 12,042,293 of NW_022170819.1, forward strand.
ACGGTTGGCAAGATGGAATGATTATGATATGACCTTGTTCTTGTGTTTACATTTTCCCAATTGCTAGACTTGGTCGTTTACTTGCCTTTAAAGTTAAGTAATCAGTGTTTCGATATAAGAGGGTCGATATGCTTATTTAATGCGCATAAGGTCAGTATAAGCCCGTAAAGAGGCCTATTTAAAAGTGATACTTAATGTATGGGGCGATAGGGGTCAATATCTTCGACAGTAAACCAGCCAAGTCCAGCATTTCGAATTTCCCGCTCAAATTTGACGTCACGCCATTTTACATGCGCATGCCTTTAGTGGCAAGTAAAACTTTTGAAAATGGGAAGGGGGGGGGGGAGGACCACACGTTTTATCCATTCATGGTATTCTAATTAAAGGTGTCAACAAAAGGAACTGTTTTCTACGAACTATCGCCCTTTTTTCTGACTGAAAAAATTCGAAATTACTACAAACGATTTTTTGAATTTTTAAGAAATCTTTTTTGAACCTTTTTGAATCGATATTGAATTTTTTCAGTGTTTAATTTAAAAAAAAAAGAATTTAATATGCTATTTTTAGATTGAAATATTCAGGGTATGCCATTTAAATAAAATTAAGTTAGATCCAATAACTTTTTTACCCGATAGTACTGTATAATTATTTATTTTGAAAACGGCAGATTATTTATCAATAATTTTCAAGAAACATTTTTTTGTTTCTGTTTTTACTAAGAATATATACGGTCATTCTGAAATTGAAAATTGTTTGATTTATCTCCGTATCTCTGAAGCAAAAATGTGCAAATTTTGATTTTACCATTGCAAGTTTGACCCAAAAAGAGGCCATAACGCCTATAAAAGTGTCGAAAGTGGGACACCCTGTACATGAAACACTGTAAAATTCCAAAAGAAAATAAAAATGAATTTTCATTAAAAAAAAAGTTGTTGGTTGTAACTTATTTTTGGGCATGTGCTCTTTTTAAATTTTAAAACTTAATACGGTAAAATGAAAATTTTCGCTCGGGTAAGAAATACAGGGAAAACCACAAAATTGTTAATTTCAAAATGATTATCGGCCCGTAATATAAAGCATACTGAACTATGTTGTCAACTAACAGTGTTGTTAAGACATGTGATTGGATGTTTTTACAAACAATAACGTCATTCTTAAGCCAGCCCGTGTGTCGCAGTTGAGTTGAAGCTGGACTGCGGTACTAAGGGTCCCTGGTTCGAATCCAGGTACTGGCATGGGTATTTGTAAATGTGTGTTAGGTTGGTGAGCAGCCTTAGCTGAAACCCCGCACACTCAATACTAAAGACAACAAGTTAAAAAAAAATCGTAAAAATCCGGCCACAAATATGAAAGATAGCGTTGCATATGTGCAGTCCATTTTGATGTCCTACTTCAATTTCAGTTTATAAGAAGAATTTCATTTCAATGCTTTCATAAATAAGAAAATTGTCACTGCGCATGCGCAAACCTAAATTTTGAAACTTACGTTAGATTTTCCTTTGTTTCAAGTGGCTATGCATCAAATTTCATTTAAATGCTTCCATAAATAAAAAAGTTTGCAATTCGGTTTATAATAAATTAGTCGAGATGCGAAAAGGGCACTGTGAATTTTGAATCGATTCGACTCAACTTTTGGCATTGCGTATTATATGGCTAAAGCTATGCCCATATTGAATTTGAAATTAGACGAAAGTTTTAGGACCGTCTAGGCCATTGTTTAGCAGCAAACAGTAATTTAACTTTTTTTGTAATTATCTCTTATTAACGCATTTTTTGCAAATTTATTTGTAAAACGGTGGTTTTTTATCTCACTTTGGCCGGCGGGCTAACTGGCTGGCAGCAAATGAGACCCCGTAGAAGATCGCTTGTAGAAAAGATGAGTGCACCTACCGGGCCGCATAATTAACAATTTTTTAGGGGCGGGGCTACATGATGTGTGGTCGGTGACATCCGGGCGCCATCCCCGAGCGTGGTTTACTAACGTGGTGATTTTTCAGTTTTTGCCGCAGAAGAAGATAGGAAAAAACTAAAAAATCACCACGTTAGTAAAGAATTGTTAATTATGCGGCCTGGTAGGTACAAGTACACTTCTCATCTTTCTACAACTGCAGAAGAAGACTAAAAAATCACCACGCGGTTACCTTTTGAAAAAGTTACTTTGCGACTTTCATGTTGCAATATAAATGGCTAATAGAAACTGGTCTATCACACAAAAATGCGCTGAAGTCCATTCGATCTCACACGACTTTTTTCTCAACGTCATATTTAAATTCTGTTTACGTAGTTTCAAAATTTGGAAAATGGATATCAATGTTACGAACGGATGCGTAACATTAATTTCTACAAAAAAAAAACTAAATAGACTGTTCGAAGCGAATAATCGGACATGAAGATTATTTGGCATTGTATCGGAAGTAGGTAGTTACGCGAGAAGTTTAAAAATTTGTTTGAAATTTCCGAGTAAACGATCAATTTATTAATAAAAATGTGCGGTACAAATCTTGTAATCTTTATGCACTCGAATTTAAATAGGGACAATAAGTTTGTCAAAACCCTCAACAAATTTATTATTTAATGAACCTTCGATACTTACTATTAATTGTTGTGGAAAGGATTTCGTTTCGCACATTTTATTGAATTGCAAGTAGGTAATAAACTATTCGACAGAGTACAATCAATGTATTTTTTTTACGGAATGCATCCTCTTGAAAGGTCGCGCAGTAAAGAAAAGTGAAAAATCAGTTCAAGGTCAGACATTATAAATGAATTCGTAAAGCCGCGGCTTTCAGTGGTTCATAAACGCGCTAATTCAGCTACCCAATTTAGTGATCTGTCCTAGATAACAGGGGGCACGCTTACTCTATGGTATGTGTTAGTGTGCCTGTTTGTTGAATAGCGCATTTAGGTACGGCCGTAGTTGGACCTTTATTTAAATTCTATTTGTTTAATCGATCGCTTGGTGCGTTGTGTGTTGCCCTCAGTGCCTATATTTCTTTCAGCTTATTTGATTGATTTTGTCTAATAAATTTGTTTCATCTGTAAATGTGCTATGTTGTGTTCAATCGAGCCCAGATAAGAGTTCTCAAGTTAAATTTTTTCTATTTCGTACCCAGAATTTAATCAGATGTTGATTCAAAATTTGTTAATTAATCCTTTGAACTTTTGGGGGCGGTTAAGGCTGCTGATTTGTCACATTAATAAAATTTGCCTCAATTTCGACATTTTAAATTGAGGTACCTGAGCTTGTAGGTGGTTTGGTGACCGTTTGCCATTTCGCGTAGCAATAGCAACACATGCGTCCACTTCTCTTTACAAGTTTTTGATGGGTCAAATTGTTTTCATTGAGATCTGGAGGTTCTTTCTGCTCCCCTGATGGACTAGACTAGACCATGTATGATGCAAATCCACTTTCCCTCAGCAATGTATACCAACCAGAACTTTCGTTACAGTACCCCCTCCTTTATCAAAATTCAGTAAAATAAAAACAAATTTGACTTGCCGCATCCGCATTGCACGTTCCTTCACTTTCTCATGAAAATGAACCCCCTGCATCATTTTTGACATTTGTTTTTTCATGTTTAGGAACTGGAAGGCAGACACGAAGACGCGCGAAACAACAACGTATCGCAGTGCGTGGCTGTCGTATTCCAATTTTTACATTTCGTCATGCAAAAGCGACGTCCGAACATAAAATTATTGGACAAGAGATTGGTTAACCTGGCGCTGAAGTGGGTACAAGTCAATCACGTTTGCTCGAACGCTTACGAAATACTACGCACTTTGGCCGCGAACGTAACCGAAGAAACGTCGATCACGCTCGATCCGCTTTTGACCAGCCTGCCGATTTACCTGCTGGACATCGTAAACGGTGAGGAGGAGGTGAACACAAATATTGAAACGAATAGGCGACTGAAATCGTTATTGGAACTGCTCAGATCGTTGATACGAACGGATAGCACGAGGGAACGCGTTTTGGCCATTCTAAAGGAGGACTTGTTCATCAAGATTTTTGTGCCGTTACTCAATAAATCGCCCACAAAAACTAGGGCACACTACACAAGTACACAGACGCTGGACGCTGTCTTGTTGTACGCGAGTGCGATTGTTTTAATTAGTGAACTGTGTAAATATGACGGCATGTGGAGGAGTTTCTTTGCGGATCTAATGCAGCAAAGGTAATTGTGGTTTATTTTAGTTATTGGCATGTGCAAATTTGTCGCAGTTTCGCCTCCTCCTTTTTGGAATCTTCAGTTTGGTCATTCCGTATTGGTAACTTTTTTCCAATTATTTGAATTCATTCGCGTTCTCACGAGTCAAGTTTGGTTGACTGATTTTAGTTGATCAAGAAAAGTGAAACGAAAACTGTAGTGAGAACTAAAATCGGTCAATTAAACTTGACTCGTGAGAACGCGCCTTCTACCGGTATCAGTACCAATTTTTGACTACTCGTATAGGGTGTAACAGGTAGGTAAGTATGTCAAAAAAGTAAATTTTTCTATTTTTTTTTAATTTAGCTGGTGACAGTCTTAAATCACTCACAATTGAGAGGCGGAAAACATTTAAACTGTCATTTTTTATACATAATAAATTCCCGATGCCTTCTTCTGTTCAAGATATACACATACCTCGGAACAAAACTTTAATCCAATCAAAGGTCTGACATTAATTCCAATCAATGAACCAAAATATTTGTTTAGATCCGATTCTTATTGATAAATGCAATACAAATCTGTGTCATGCAAGTAATTCTCATAGGTCGATTCCTTTGGGAATATTAAAATTACTTTGAACAAAATTTCTCATACAAATTCCTAAAAATAATCGACCACTACTTTATACAAATCAAACAATTTAGAATAAGTTACAGTAATTGACTTGGATAAGATTCCTTTCAGGTTACAGTTGGTCTTATCTCTCCTCGGAAAATTCTGCTCCCTTTAGAAATATGAAAACAGACCGCTGTTAATCACGTTTTTTTTATTACAAAAGCGGATCTACGGCTCAAAAATTTTCATTCGCTTAAATTTTCTCGCTACTTACGATATGTTTTTACCCGCAGTTGAAGTCAACTACTATTCGGATAGATTTCACTCAATAATAAACGGTTCGGTTCTTGAAATCCCACCACGAATCTTCCCACATACGCGCCAGAAAATCTCGTACACAAAACGATACGCGCCTGAATTCAATTTCAACGCACTTAAATTGGTCAGCGATAATTCGCGAAAAGCAACTTATAATAAATCTTGAACCGTAGAAAAATTCACGCACAAATAGTACGTTTCAACTCGCGAACTCAAACAAGAACTCGCTGGCTCACTTCTTTCGCTATGCCCGATAGAAATATCGAAACGAGCGTCCTTTTCTGAACGCAACGACCTCGACTTTTTAAACGAATAGTAAATGCGCATTTTTGTCATGTTCTTGGCTTTAAACAGAACGGAACGATACTTTAGGTCCCAAAAGCTCCCTTTCCGAATACGTTTCTTACGAGGGTCGTTTAAAAAATAAGTTTAACGACTTCACTGCTCACGGGCATATTGGGTCCGCTTGACGCAAGAAAAATTGCAGCAATTCCGATGGAAGTGTTTGAGTATCCTCCCTACTCCTCTGACTTGGGCCTAAGTGACTACTATCTTTTCTCTGTGGTAGACGATTCAATTCGACGGAAGAAATTTGCACCGCTACTTTGAGTTAGGAATTTCATAATTAATTTCGCGTTATGAAAAATGTTTAGACCGTTTTGGTCACTGTATAGAAAAAATAGAAAATTAAACGCCCTTGTTTTTGTGATTCAACCTCTTCTTCAGTGTTATGTAGTTGTTCAACTTACTCTTTGAACGACCCTCGTATTATCGCCAGACATGTTTTCGTTCACGTTCGCTATGAAGCGGTACATGTGTAAATTTTCCTATACTGAACAAAACACAAATTCGAAAAAAAATACCTTTTAATTCTAAAGCCACCCGACTTTCTAGCTTTGGTTAAGGCATGTTACTCTCTCCATAGCGCTAGAAAGAGCCGAGGGGCTCCTGGAAAACGCTCAAGATACACCATTTTATTTTCTATCCAAAGCTACAGGTCTTTCTTTAATAGGTATGCTAAAATTATTCTTCGTTTTGGCTTCAAACTCAATCGCGTACAAATATTTGTGCGTGAAAATTAAGACGAGGTTAGACTTTCAAGAGCGAGCACGTATTATTGTTGTGTTAGTATTTTATTGACAACCAATTTCACGGGCGGTTACGTGCGATCTTAGGTGCGCTAAAACTTTCGTTTGTAAAAATTTATCATTTTACATTTTTTTTTTTTGTATAAGGTAGTGGTCGATTATTTTTAGAAATTTGCATAAGGAAGTTTGTTACAAGTAATTTTCATATTCCCAAAGGAATCGACCAATGAACATTATTCACATGAAGTTGCAACAGAAATAGTTTTAATATCATCAAAAATTTAGACAGATACATATGGTGCTGGCGCAGGCGCTATACAATGGCACCAAGGAAACAAAAACGTTAATAATGAGTATATCATCGTGCGAACACTTCCCAATTAATCGAGTATCAGAAGCAATGTGCGAACTACAACCGGCAATGCAATTAGAGACGACGAAAAGTGTGTCGAACCCGATCTCGGATAATTTTAACTTTCCCATGATGTCAGTTACACAAAGTGAAAAACTGAACGATTTAATGGCTAAGATTAAGGTTCGTATTAAGCAAAATTCAAAGGCTTTTATATTAAATGTAGCCGTAGGAAGCGTACAACCAAAGTTTGTTAAGTATCTCGATGGCGGATATTATGGAATTGTACGAGTACAAAATAGCGTCGATGAACCAGGCCGAACGCGCTGGCACCGCTAGTATAGAAGCGGCGACGATGCATTGCACTCATTTACAACACAGGGTGGCGCAACTAACCGCCGAGGTATCGAAATTGCGCCAACTAGGCCTGCACAGTCAACAGTGTAACGAGGAGATGGCGAAAACGAAAGAGGCCGTTCTTGCAGAAAAAGCAAAATTACAGGAATTGTAATTGGGGTACTTCGCGACTTGATTTCTAAAAACAATTATTTTAGGTTGGACGCCGAAAAATCTAGGTATGCCAGTCAATTATCCGCCAAAGAAAAGGTGTTAAAAGACACGATGCAGCTTCTGGAGGACACGTCAAAACGACTGAAAGTGGTGGAAACGGAAAAAGGTGCGCTCGAAGAGAAACAGACGAATCTTAAACAAATTGTGGCGAAATTAGAAGACAACATATTGAAAAAGGAGGCGCTCGTGCAGAAGAACGAAGAAATCATTTTGCGGACTAACGCAAACGTAGACCATTTAAATTTGGTAAGTAAAGCTGAAGCGACGAAACTGCAGATAACTGCGAACGTTTTCAGCAAGTCTCGCAGCTGGAGAAGCAAGTCAAGCGTGGCGAAAACGAGCTGGCGTCAAAGACGCGGGAGTTATCAGAAGTGTCTAAAGAGTTACATAATTGCAAGTCCATATTGGGGACTATAACGCAATTAACTAATTCACAATATGGGAAACATGCGGGTGGTGCTATGTAGGTTAGATTTAAGAAATTGCACGTTGTACATAGAGATCGGAAGTTTTATTGTCCATTGACTGAGATTAGAATATTAGGCAATAAAGGATATTTAATATAATTTGTTCAATCTTAATTATTATTCAATAACTATAATGTAGATAGCGCTTGCGTCTCTGTATGTAAATTTCACTATAGATATGATAATGGTTTGTATTTTAAGCTTCAATTTGAGACTGGGAGTTCAGAAAAGTGACTCCAGAGATAATCAAGTTGGTTCTACCCCACTCATGGACATGTGCATGACCCCCACCGTTCAGGGTACCTGTACTTTTATTAGAAGTGTCAACTATCTTTTACCATTTGTGTACTATCTCCTCTTATTTCAGCATGATAGCTACAATAGATAGAAAATTGGTTGTATGTGTGGTCGTTCTATTGTTCTATTTTTCTCTTCACGAATAAAAAATTTGCTTTCACAAACTAGAAAGGTGTTTCTACGCATGCGCGCACTCGACTTTGGCTCATGCGCAATATAAGTACTATAGTCAAGTAAAATTAGAGTTCAACCTAGAACAAATTCGGGACAAGCAAGCAATGCCCGAAATTAGTACTACCAATAATTCTCTTTAACATACTAAAAGTCCCCATATCTCCGAGGTGCGGAACATCCTGAAAATTGAGCCGCCATCTTGGATTTTCATGTTTTTTGCTAATAACTTTGTTATTATTATTTTTTTCGGAAAAAATTGCCAGTACAATTCCTGCAACATGCAGTGCATTTGAGCCCCGACTTCCTAGAGCTACAAGAATTAGAACACATTTCTTTGCAACCGCAAAACAGCATTTTCAAAATGAGATCCGGTCCACAGGGATTTTCCATTCTTACGGGCTCCAAGACATTGTTTTGATTCGTAAACCAGCCAAAGTCTTTAGGGTTCAATTCCTCACCCATCCAATTCTGGACCTGTAGATACACCCATCTCAAAAGTAATCTAGCAGCATGCGATGTAGGAGGTAATGTTGCTAGCTCGAAATTGGTAGATTCTGCCTTGCTACGACTTGGTTGTACTTGATGTACCGGTAGTCATCGAGCGTTTTGCATTTTTTGGCACCGTATCACATTAATATAAATGCTTCTCCTTGTTTGAGAAGCTCATCCATTCGGTAGATATTTGAAAATATTGCCCCAGGAGGGGGCGGTAAACTAAAATTTGGACTGAAAATCGTTGAATCGATAAAGAATAATAAAGTCTTTGGTCTATAAAGTTCCAATGAATTTCGCCTATCGGATAAATCGAATTATTCGTGTATAGTGCGATTATTGATACAAAAAAAAATCATAACTCCCTTAGTTTCCAATCGATTTCGAGAAATAAAGAAGCATTGGATTCGTATTTTAAAGCTTCACAAATTCCCTTTCCTAACTTTTTCCGAAAAAAATAATAATAACAAAGTTATTAGCAAAAAACATAAAAATCCAAGATGGCGGCTCAATTTTCAGGGTGTTCCACACCTAGAACATATGGGGACTTTTAGTATGTTGAAGAGCATTATTGGTACTACTAATTTCGGACATCGGTTGCTTGTCCCGAATTTGTTCTAGGTTTGAGCAAATATTACTCTAATTTTACTTGACTACTAATTTTGGAGGGACATACTGTTATCATAGTAATTGAAGGCGGTTTCTATCATTTCGGCATGATCACTTCATAAATCAAAAAAGTAATTTCTTGTTTAGGCCTTAACTTATTTTCTTTTGTACAGATAGTCCGTTACATGACGTTTCGGAAAGTACTGATCAATTCATGGAAAATACGCCAAATCCTACTCTGCTTAAGGCGGAAACCCATTTTTTTTAATTTAACACCCTGTATGGGTTTGAAACCCATTTTTTTTAATTTAACACCCTGTATGGGTTTATTTATGCTTCAAACAGTTCAAACCCAAGCATTCTACGATGATTTCTTTGAGTTATACTTAAAAAACCTTTGCAGCCGACCGACTGAACAGTCAAAGTGAATATAATAAGCCTACTTTTTTCAAAAACGCACTAAACATTCAATATTGATTCAAAACGATGGAAAAAATACTTTAACCATTTTTTTTCATTATTATATAATTAATTTATTTTAACCATTTTTTAATTTTATTTAATCATCTGAATCTTTTTGTAATATAAACCTTGTCGTGTTATATTTTTGAAGAGAATGTAATATGCTATATTTTTAGATGAAAATATACAGGGGGTTTCATATTTATAATAATAATAATACTTTATTGCTCAAACAGAAAACATTCCAAAAATAGAGCAACAATACACTATTTACAAGAGTGAAATTAAAATTATGTAACTAAGATAGTATACTTACGTAAAGTAATATTATAAACATACAAAATTTGTAAAAATGCATTGAAAGATCATTAAATTCGATTAAATTGCGCAACATAAACCAAAAATATATATAAATTATATTAAACGTACAAATGAACAACAGAGATATACAAGAGATATAAGTAATAGATGTAATGAAAGAAAAAAAAATAAATAAAAATGAGCATCAATGAAAATGAGGTTAGGTCCAATAACTGTTTACTCTCCCCTGTGTGGTTATTCTGAAAACGGCAGATTATTAAACAATTATTACAAAGAAACTGTTTTAATAAACATATTTCTGTATCTCTTTTAACTAAGTAAATAAAGGTCGTTCCAAATTTGACAATTTTTATTTTCCCATCTTATCTATTAAACGAGCAAAAATATTCAAATTTTGATTTTACCATTTTAACTTTGACTCGACAAGAGCACATAACGCCTATATTACCTATATTTTATAGCACTAACAGTTATGGAGATACCCTATAAGTGTCGAAAATGGGACACGCTGTACAACATGATCTCATATCTGATCTATTTGAAATTTACCATGATTAAAAAACCTCAAAACACTTCCTAAACCTTACTGCCGCTACTTTACCTTCCCCTCTTTTGTAGTACTACTACACAGAACATTATACGGTGGGGGTATGGCGATAACCCCTAGAAAAGAAAGGTTCAACGACGATTTCCAAAAATCCCTTCCCTGTAACCATCAGTCCCCATACCATCAGGAACTACGTTATGTGCTGTAGTACTAGAGGAACTGTTGTGCGTGTGCTGGATCATACCCCCCCCCCCCCCGGTACCACTTTCCCACACAAAACGTTCAGATTTCAGCACTTTTTGGGAAAGGCTCATCAAATCGTGTTCTTCTAGCAGGTACAGGGCAAAGAACGTAAAACTGGGGTGTATGGAAAACCCTGCATCAGTACACAACAAATTCATTGCCATTTCTGGAAAACCATCACGAGGGTTACAGAGGTGTTTCCCGTCTCATCATCGAAGCTTTCTTTTCTGGGCATTATCCGCATACCCCCAGGTACCATGTTCTATGCAGTAGTACTACAGGAGAGGGAACTGTTGTGTGTACTGGCCCTTGATATTTTCTCACACAAAACATTTAGGCTTCAGCAATTTCTGGGCAGTTTCTGTGAAAGTGTCATCAAATCCTGTTCTTCTATCAGGTACAGAGCACTGAGTACACATAACAAATCCATTGCCAGTTGTAGAAAAGCAACATGGGGGCACTCAGGGTTACAGGGTAAGTATTTCCCGAGGTATTTCCCAGAAATTCTCATTAAACCTTTCTTTTGTGGGGGTTATTCCCGCATACCCCTAGGTACTACATTCTGTATCGTAGTACTACAGGAAAGGAACTGTTGTTTGTGTATAACATATAATTATGCTATATTTTTAGAGGTAGTGTTCTATTTAAAAAATGAGGTTAGGTCCGATAACATTTTTGTCTGATCCGGTATACTTATTTTGAAAATGGCAGATTACTCAACAATCATTATAAAGAAACTTTTGTTTTTCTATCTCTTCTATAGGTTCATTCTGAAATTGCCAATGAAAGGTTCCACCCTGTATATACAACTTACGACGATACATACATTTTTGAGAGTTGGCAACCATGCAATTTCCAGGTGGGAAAAAGCTGCCTGTGCCCTTAGACCATACAAACCTGTGCCATCTAAAAAGCACGAACGGTCAACGGGGGTTACGTTTGGCATCTTGTCTTGAATGGCGGCCGTGAACGCGTCGCTCCATAAATGTTTGTTGTTATTTTGTGTGTTTTTAATGCAGGTAGTAATCGTTGCATTTCTTTATAACGTATTTGTGTTTTGTATGCCACATTTTATATTTTTTGTGTATTTGAATCTTTGTTTTTGAAATTTACTTAGTTTAACCACAATGCAGAATCACATATGTGATACCGTTATGCTATTGTTTGTAATTGTTTACGTTTTTGGTGTAGTGCTTGCTTAATTTATGTTTATTGATGTTGATTACTTGGTCTTGTCCCTGAAGTAACATTCATATAAGTTTTGATCATTTTATTTTAATATGTGGAAATTACAGATTCGTTTGATGTATGTACTGACTTTTTGTTTGTTACTAACATTTTTCTCCGTGAATGAAGCAGTCACGGGGGGTGGTAAAAGAAACTGTAACCATTTGAGCTACGACACCTAATTCCGTGATTGTCTTCGACATTCAGGTGTAAGCTCGAAACCAGGGGCGGGTTACCTATCTTGCCGGAGCGGGATTACGCTAATCAAAGCTCTTCAGTTTAGAATCTATGTGCGATAAATGAGTGACGATTCAATAATGTCCACGTATCTTGTTTTGAGTTAAATTCGCTTACAAGGCCATGTAATTTTCCATTTTGCTTTTAACAGAAGGACTTTATTGTACCAAAGATGAGTCACATCCTGTGTATTTCACCCTTTCTTAAAATCTTGGTACCTGCTTTTACTTGATCCATAATTCCCAAAACTTGTTTTTAACCTATATGTTAGCTCTTGAAGTCTACATGCTACTTTTTGTGATGTTATAATTTTATGTTACGCATTCACATCAGTACAAACAATTAATTTTACTATACAATTTAATATTAATTTGACGGCTGTTTTTTTTTATTGGTAAGTTCTTCTTTCCCAGCCTATTTTTATTCGGTGAACTACCAAGTTTATTTTTGCAATGTAATTTATTTCGACTTAAATTTCCGAGCTTTTGGGATCATTATTAAACGAACTTCACAATTTGAGTGTTTTATTTTACGTTCCTTCCCTACTGTGCTTCAGGTCAAAGCGTTGTCTACAACTAACATGAGGGGGCCCTGCCTTAGATATCTTACCACGTGCCACTTTTCAAATTTAAGCGAGATCTTGTTTAGTTTTCGAAGGAATAGTCATTTGGGTGGCCATTTTTAAACGTTGTCGGGCTGATTTTATTTCCGTGTTCTTGTAGTGTGAAGTTGGCGTAGAACCTGGGGGTTAAGTACACTAGAACAATTTTATTTTCCCCGATATCTCTTAAGTGAGCAAAAATTTTCAAAATTTGATTTTACAATTTTGAGTTTGGCCCAAAATAGTAGCACTAACAATTACGGAACCCTAATATAATTATCAAAAATGGGACACCCTGTAAGAAATAATATGTATATTTAATTGGAAAGCAAAAGATGAAATTGGTTTATGAAGACGTACAGGAAATAATTTCAAGGTAAATCTGAACAAGAATTTTAAATTTAAGTTTCTTTTTTCTTATCGACGCCATATTGAATTTTTACGGAATGAGGTAGAGGACAAAAAAGAAATTTTATGGAGAAATGAATGTAAAAAATATCCAAAAAAATTTTCTTTGAACCACCCTGTACAAGCGGGAATCCTGAAACAGTCAGCTGAACAACTGAACCGCAATTTACGCTTCCCCTTCAAGTGCTTGAAAAAATGTGTAATTTTCATAAGCAGGCGTCCTCTCGTGAATATAATCTAAAAACAAATGAAACTTAATTTCTTACGTATATATTCTTCATGAGCAAAGCTACAACTTGGCCTAATCTATGATATCACAAATACACTAATCTTATTACTTACAAAATGTACATTCTTATTCGATATTTGGCAAAGAACTGACTAGAGATACAAATATACAGAACTTACATTCACTGTCTTAGTCTAACTAATTATATTAACTCACTGGTCCCACCCACTTCTATCTCTGTGCTAAACTGAAAACAATACTGTGAATGTTCATAACAAATCAAGAGAATGGACCAAGTCAATAAAATATAGAGATTACAAAAATACAAAAACCAAATGCAATGCTGGAAACCTTTGTTTTTCCGAACTGCAATGTGCAAACTACGTATACGGGAAACTTCTTTTTAAATATGGTACAGAAATGTTTCGTACATCAACGGTTGTGCTACATTCAACTAATCAACTAACAACAGTCAAGTTACTAACAAATACAGGAGTGGATAATTTATTGTGGCTAGTTATTTACATTGCACTATAACCTTAAAAATAGAGACTTTTGATGCTTTGCTAACAAAATCACGATGAAATAAGTGACTGTGACGTTTTTTGAGTCACAAAATGAACACAGTCTTATTGTATTATTTTTGTGTTTGCGATACACAACATTTCTATTCTGATAGATTAGGAGTTCTACTGGAAATGACCTTCAAACACCCAAATCCAGGCCTTTCAATTACACTTCAATAATCAATATGCGATACAGATTAACAATAGAGGCGCTGGTGTAATTTACAAATGGCGAGTGTAGTGGAGAAGCATTTTATAAACAGGGTTATTTTAGTAGGTTTTTAAGTGTAGTTCCCCTAATTTTAAAGGGAACTGAGTTTATCATGCCGTTTTTGAGACTTGAAAATATAACCCCCAAATGACATTTTTGCAGCTGTAAACACGACAATATTGGTTATTTTTGGGCATTGTATAAAGGAACGCTATCAAAATGGCGATCTTCTCCCAGCAATGTGCTGCCACCAGAGGTATCACTGTTAACCTGAATCGTGTGAAAAGTGAAGGTTATAACATTTCAAAATGTATCAAATTTTCTTAACATAAAAGTGTTTACTGGAGAATTGAAAGCAGTTTTGGCCTCACCTAAAAACTAAATTGAAGGACAAAAGTCATTTCATAAAATCTTCCTTCACAAAGTCAATGATTCGGTACATTTCAATGGTTCAGCTATTTACAATAATGAAGCTCTGCATTTTTTAACACGGCAATTTACAAGAAATATTCACCATGACTGTTTTGTCTCAAAGCTGTATTACCCAATACAAGCCGATCACAGAGACACCGCATATTTCACCCGTTAGACAGTCCCAGCTAAAATTTCTAAAAGATCTACACTACGCACTTCCTGTTTTCCCGCTTGAAGATTCCTGATTAAGAGTCGGCATATCCACGTGATACGATATACCGTACGGTCTTAAATGATAAATTAGATACTCTAATACGTACATTTGGTTAGGGCTGACATAGTGAAACGACACTGCGTTATCGGAGCAGCAGTCCATTCCCTTTAAAATGAAATTTAAAAAATGTACTAACCGCAATCGATACCTTACCTCTTTGCTATTATAGTAAATGTACTTCCAGTACCAGAAGTCTTTTGAAACGTGTCCCGGTATCAGGTGATGCTCGGGAACGAAAGGAAAGAACCGCCCCCTTCCTAATGAGTCTCTCGAATCTCCGGCGGCCACGTGAACGCGTTCCATGCATTTACCCATTTCTACGTCTTCGCTACCGCCCGCCGATTGTCGACATAACGTTTTATTCGGTATGCCTTCCTACAAAGTGAACATAATATCGGTATTTTTTTATGGTTAAAAGTTGAACTATTCTTATTATACAAGTTTGACACCCATACCCGTAAGTACATAAAATTGGCGTAGTAAAAAAATCTTGGACCATCTTTTCTGAGATTTGACCCAAAGTTGGTATTTTTTTAATGCAACATCCTGTATACCTTAACTAAACTGTTTGCATTCTTTTTCCTGATTACATTGATGTATCATAACCTATATTTTTTATACACCTAATTACATAAATATATCATATTTGCCAAACTTTTGAAATGATCATCAGCCATTTTTATTTATTGATATCGACTGCCTTAGTTACCATGGATACAATAAACAAAATCAAATCTCCATGAATCCATGGCCTACTATTTAAAAGCTGAAAAAATCAGGTTTTTATTTTTGGTTCATACATCAATGTAATCAGGAAAAATAAGGTAAAAAATTAATGTCAAGATATACAGGGTGTTTAATTTAAAAAATACCAACTTTGCGTCAAATCTTAGAGAAGCTGGTTAACATTTTCTTTTTACTACGCCACTGGATTCTACGTAGAAATATATAAAACTTGGAGTTTTATTTCTTTTATTTCTTACATGGATAATCGGATATGATAACATCCCAAAAACTCAAACTTTTCGTTTGCACCCTGTATCTCAGAAACAAAAGTAGCGACATGGGTTCTATTTGTGGTATTAGGTTTCACAAAAAAGTAGCACAGGGGCGCGCGAAAATCGTAAGTCTCTTTCGTTAAAAACAGCCGCGATATACAGCAATCTGAACCAAAATAGCAATAATTCAAATAATTCTGAAAATTCCACAGAGTTCATAAAATACTTAAAACTTCCGAGTACCCGTATTTTAGAGTGGAAAGCATTATACCGTCCCCCCCCTGTTGCGAATTTTATATCGGCTTATCTGTTAATCAGAAATTAAGTAATTAAACATCAGATAATGGAGTGTCTGAAGGATCAAACCTAGGTCCATTGTTATTGCTGATATTTTTTAATATTTATTTTTCTTTTTATTTATTTATTATCCCTCTCTTGTCCTGGGCCCTCAACAGGCTTGCGCCCAATTACAGACATATATATGTAGACAATTTGAAAATATTTAGTGCAATAGATAATGCAATATTTTATCTAAATGACCTCCATTATTTCAGTTATAATATACCAATAAGGCCTAATGAATTGAATGACCTTGGAATATTATCAAATAGTAAATTCGTTTTGAAGGCGCAATATTACAAAAATACCTTCTAAATGTGAGATTCAAAATAGTAGATTATTTTCACATATGGCATTTATTACTATGGTATGGTCTATAAATGTTTGTTTCCTTGATTTGGACATACAAAAGCTAAAAAAACAGTATTAAGATTATTTTTTTGGAAATATGAATTTAACCACGAAATCTTCCATAACTGTATCGCGTGACTTTAATTATTGATAACATTTTATTTTCTTGAATGTTTATATAACTGGATTGATAATGTTGACATTGACATAGTATCAAAATTCTTATCTTATCCTTAGGTATAATATGCTTGGTTTAACCTCACCAACGGGCTCACCAATAAAACATTGGAAGGTTACTGAAATCATTTCAAATTTCGATTTGGATATTTCACCGGATTTTTTATTGTTTTGGGCCAAACTGGCCGCTTTACACGCAAAAATCGAGAATATTTTTCTATGGACCTTTGAGGTGGTCTCTCATAAAATTCAGACGTGAATCTCTCTAAATGTTTCGAAAACTAATCTCCTCTTTTGTTAACTAGTAATTTTTTACGCCCAAAAAATGGCAGATTGTTAATGATTAATTGATTGATTAATTAATTGTCATTGGTTAGCGACTTTCCTTCCACCTAACAGCAAATGGCTTTTGAGGCAGTGGCTTAATCTCCGTCTGTGTGGCTCAGTGGTAGAATGTTGGGCTACATAGCCGGGAGGTCGGGTGTTCGAATCTTGGTTGTGATGAATTTTTCATCTGTGGCAGTGATTGGAATTTCCTTACATCACTTTCGAGGATTCTGCCGGCTACTCCAAATTAGGGTTTCCTGCAGTTTTCGTAATTCGTAAAGTAAATATCGGAGTAGTATAGCCAACTTAAGACCAGAGGAACCTCTAAAAAGCATTATGCGGGTCACTCTGTAATTGGGCGCAAGCCTGTTGAGGACCCAGAACAAGAGAAGAACAATCAATAAATCTCAAAATTTACAAGCTTGCATTTTCTCACAGTCTGATACCCATATTGCAGAGTTGCAAAAGTAACTAAAGAAGGCTAATTAACAGAGTGTAATTTAAAACTAAACCCCGACAATGAGACGACCACCATTGATTAACACAAAGGCTGTACACAAAGTCCAACTATGTCTCATCGGAACCTTGACACTTTTTTCATCTTAAAATTTTTATTTCGCGTATTCCAGCGTTTTTTGTCGCCACGCGAAAGGAGAAAAAAAGCGTGCATAAAATCGAACATGAACATCTGATAGTGAGACATCCCCCTAGCAACATCCACAAATCCAATCTGACGTCCATTTAACAAAAGAAAGTTCAGTAATTGGCATCTTGAATTTTCCTTTTTAATATTATTTTGTGCTATCAAAACTTTCATATTAAAGTTAATATTTATAATTTAATTTGGAATATTTCAATTTTCTTCACAATTTTATTCAAAAATAACAAAGTTTCCCATGTAAACCCATTCAATCTGGGACACATAGTATGACAAAAATAAACTCCGTATAAAATAATACCATTTTTTAATGATAAACCTAACTTCAACACCAAACAAAAAATTTGTTAATGCAAGAAATGCAAATGCTGCCATCAAACATATAGTATTTACCAAAGAGCCATTATGATCTGCCACCTGCCCTCCCGGATCCCGCCCTCGACAGCATCTCCCAATTAGAAATGACGGGCCATTCTGCCTACAACTCAAATGTGCGTTTCCATTAGGGAAATGACCTTCAATCTTTCTTATGCAGGAATGGATACCAATTACCCACCATTGACTGAGAGAATAGCAAAATTCCTAAAATGCAACCCTGATGCACTCCATAGAGTAGAAAAAGTAGACTTAATGAAATGCGAAATTTACAGTTTTAGAATAATTGAATGAAGGATGAACTAGCTTTTATGTCTAACGCAACTCCTACTCGCAAATTACAGATAAAAAGTTACGGGTGTGGGTGTAAACGTTTGATATCATTAAACTTGACCTATTAGAAAGTTCACAGCATTTTCCTACCTCAACAAATCTCTTAACCGCTTCCCTACTTAATACGTAACCGGCTCCTCCGCTCATATAGCCCTGTTTAACGAATGGCTTAAACCTACACCCGAAATAAACAGGTTCTGACGGGCTGTGGGTCATCAGCATGTAACGTAAATTTTCTAATATCACATATCTGTAAAAAATGTTATGGCAACAAGGCCCTGCAACAAGCGTACACATACGTGTCATCGTCGGCTTTCAAAAACCAATCAGCTTCATGCATATGATGCTTATACACGTACTGAAAGGCCTCTTTGGTTTTGGCCCATAAATTATCCCTCCCCTCCTTGACAGGCAAGGCAACAGCAGGTAACGACGGATCTGCAAAGAAGATCTTTAGACAAGATTCCGTGATAAACTCGGCTGCAACCTTCCTCCGAGCTCATAAACAATAAAATGTTGCACCGTTTGCCCCACGTATTTTTAACATGTTTGGCTTTCTTTTGGTGATTTTTCGGGCCAGTCATGATCCAACATAAAATTTTCACTTGCCGCGCCAAGTAGTCCGCCACCGTCGAATTTTCCATCTGGTGAAAAATCTCGTCGTTGTCGTGCGTGCCGGGATCGTTAATCGGCCCGGCCAGACCCTCCATTTGAGCGCTGGTGTGAGGATCGCTTAGCTCCAGGAACGCGTATTCGGGTGGCGATAAAATTAAGTAAGCTGCCATAAAGCCTGTCAGCAACCCGAGAGTTAGTGCTACGACGCAATTTTTATTGATGCTCATCCTGAAATCAAACAAAAGTATCAAATTTGTCCTTGTGCGTCAATTTGTTCGGGAAAAAGGTTCAAACGTATGATTCTGTCGACCAAGAAAAATTATGATTGACTATGACTGTCACAATTAGAGTCGACTTCTAAAATGTTTATAAGCTGTTTCTGAACATGTCCCAAAGCACCTCATCCCCACTTACAAATCTTTCTCCCTGTTCAACATTTGAAATATTCGTTACTGACGTTTTGGCCAAAATAAGTGCGTCAATAGGTCATCATTTTACCACTTCATGACCACAATTTCTGACGACTACACAATCCTAAGTTGAGTGGTTCATTAACTAAGTGTAAGTCATAACTAACCATGCGAAAGGCGAAATTAAAAATATTGCAACATCCTTCAGGTTGAACTGTCTACGAAGTTTTACAAACCTCCAATGCCACTTTATCCATCTCCACTGCCGCCCCCACCAAGAAGCACGCCACAACATCCCTCTGGATAGTATCAATCAATAAAACTTTCCAACCGTTGTACGTTGCTATATGTTCTGCACTTCCACTTTCTTACCACCGCCGGCGCCACCATCAACAACAAAGGTACACCTCTACATCGCCTGTCAAAACCTATAAACTTTCTTACATAACTCTTCAATTTCACCGCAGGTGCTACCAACCACCCCCTCTAGTTGAGATCTACCAAATGAAATCTTCTAGGATGATTCCACTTCTACAATTTCCACCACTGCCACCGCAAGAAAAAGATGTTACAGAATCCCTCTGGTAATACTTATCAAATGAAACTTTTTAGAGCTTTTTACAATGTTGTCTACTTTTCTCCACACCCTCTACCACCAAACGCCACCACCCTCAAAAGAAGTACTTAGACCTCGACCAATTAATAGCTAGGTACCTTTTTTTTTGCGAGCTTTCGAACAATCAATTGAACTCAACCGAGACATACCTACTGACTATACAAGGTGAGTCAGGGTTAAACATTTCCAAAAAGTTGCTAAAAAACATTTGTAACATTCCTTAACAATTGCTACCAAATAGTGCAAACAATTTATACGTTTTGTAACGAAGCACCTGTTCTCCGGCTGGAAATTACCAGCTTTAGTGATCACTCTGTAGATGAACACCCGGTATCTAGAAGTTGGGCGTTTCGTTACAAAGATTGCCGATCCCACAGATTTTAGGAGTTAAAGACAGAAGCTAAAGGTAATTGATTTAATTTCCGCCGCTACTGTAAATAACGCTGCAGCTAATCCGACGTTTGCAACCGTTCCCGTAGGAATGTTTAAATTGTTTTTACAGCCCCCGAAAGCTTTCTTGCCAGGGAAGAAGCGAGAGAATCAATATTAAGTTTTAGGTCCGTTAATTCTCAATTATGCAATCGTTTTCAATTGTCTAATGGTATACGAAATCCAGCTTTAAAACCAGTAAGTCGTGCAGTCTACGAAAATATTAACGTGGTAGGCGACCCGGTCATTTGACCTCACATTCCATTTCATGGAACAAAAGAGCATTACTTGACTGCCGAATTTGGAGATTTCATTCCGGCTATTGGGATAAGTATAATTAACCGTAATTAATTAGTTGAATGGGTTACAAATAACAGCCTCCGATTAAGTCGAGATTACATCCGTTATATGCGAAGGACGTAATTAATTAAAGAAGAATTTTTGGAAGTAGATAACTGAATGCGCCGGCCGACTTGGAATTTCCTACGTTCCCGCCATGCCATGGCCGAATTTGATATATAAAGTAAACGCTTAAGTTAGATGGGATCTTTTTTGCATTTGATGGTTAATGGACACGTAAGTTTAATCGAAACGTGAGAAATCTTTTGCTTTCTGCCTTTTGGGATCTTTGCAAACCTCGTTTTGTAAGTACCGCAATGTTGAGTTTTTTTTATAAATTTATTTTGCTTTCATACCGTTTAATTTTTGCTTTCACATTAAGTTTACCACACCATATTTATAGCTTTTGCCTTTTTTTTCACAGTGATTCCTACCGCTCTAATTGCAAGGTAAAGCTACTTTCTCGGCTACTTTCCGTTTCATGGGAGTGGAATATTGTCTCCCTTTCCTGCAATTGCTTTCCCGTACAAACCGCTATCAAATCCGATTGATGACTGTTCCCGGTCAGGGAAATTGCTGTGCGTTTTAATTTTGTTTTAGCATTCACCGGTAGCCGATCGTCCTTTAGAATTCCCGGAGCTCCCCGTTTACTCCGTTTTAGTTTGCCCGGGGCTTCAGAGACCGATCCGCCAAACCACTCCTACCCCGACCTTGGCTAGGGGCAAGGTTACAGCATCCCTTGCAGGAGCCCGAGTTGAACGTTCTGTCGTTGTAACCGCTGCCGTAGAGTTTATCGAGTTGTATTTCTATTTTTTTCCTTAATAAAATGTTATTTTTATCAGTTTTCCGATTGATTTTAAAGCTCACCGATTGCGTGCGAACTACCAAAGTTTGTCGCAGTGTGGAGCATATGCCACTTTCCCGATGAAGTGGGATATTCTGCTTTGATAGGTTGGTAACAGTAACACTTTCATTCATATAACAAATTTGTTTTCTTGTTTGAAATTTCTAATTCTACTAACCTGGGGAAACTGACATGTTCCACCCTGTATTATATTTCCGCAACATTTCTAAGAGTATAATTGTAATTCAAAACACTTTTTGAAATTTGTTATATTTTTTTGTAATTATTGGAACCTTTTTTTAATCTTTGTTTAATGTTTTTGAACATGTTTTGTTTTTAATCACTTAAATTTTTAACGTCATCGCTGTTAGTATGCTATCTTCTTAGATTAGAACATACAAGGCGTTTTTAATTAATCTTTTTTGAATTTTTTAATCATTTAAACCTTTTTTTGAATATCATCCCTTGTGGGAATTTAATATGCTCTCCTTTTGGATTAAAATATACAGGGTGCTCCATTACAATAATTGAGGTTAAGTCCAATAACTTTTTTACCTGACCCCGTATACTTATTTTAAAAACGGCAGATTATTCAACAATCATAAAGAAACTTTTCTAATAAACATTTACTTATGGTATATATGTTTGAGAAGTTTAAGAAAATATAGTCATTCTGAAAGGGACAATTTCTTCCTCCATATCTCTTAAAAGCGAGCGAATGTTTTAATATTTTGCTTCACCATTTTAAATTTGACCCAAAAAGAGTACATGACACCTACATTACTTTTTCTACTAGCACAACAATTACGAAGTGTCGAAAACGGGACACCCTGTACATCGCCATTTTCCAACTAATGTTGGAAGGCCCTAGTATAAGCCACTTTCTCCGTTCGTCCGAGGCCTTAACTACTCCTACAGTTTTCAAGATGTTTAGTTTGAGCCAAGAAAAATCTTGACGATTAATGTGCGCATTCGCAACATTAAGTTTCTGATTTATTAATACATTTTGTTGAAATGTTAACCACAGATACTTCTAGTAAAGGCGAGCATATCGCATTTAGTAAAAATCAGATGTGCGCATAAAAAAGTTATCGGACCCAACTATAATTTTTTAATGGAACACCCTGCATAGTTTAGTCTAAAAAGATTTTTCTCTTTTTATTAAAACGTGAGTGATTTAAAAAATTTAAAAAAAGGTTAAAATGGTTCAAAAAATACAAGAAAATTCCAAAAAGATTTTTGAAAAGAGAATTTAATATGATGGATTTGACAAATGAAGCTCGCGTGAAGGTGTCGGTGTTGCAATGGTTTCCTCCGAAGTTACTTGTGCTTGATGACTCCGTTTGATATGTCGGGACAGACCCCTTTTCTTGAAACAGGCCGACCTGCGTAGCTCAGATGAGCTTACGTTAGAAGCTCTAACTTTGGCTACAAGGGTCCTGGGTTCGAATCCCAGGTAAGGCATGGCTGTTTGTGATTGTATAGTGGGTTGAGTGGGAAGAGTAGCAAATTGCTAACACTCCGCCCACTATAAAATAAAGGCAATAAAATAAAATAAAAATTGTATTGTAAAAAAACGCCTGTTTCTCTCTTTGCGCCTCGCTTTACGCAAAGATTTATAATACATATGTACTAGTCATAAAGTTTTGATATTTTGGTGGCGGTTTTATATTTTTATTACGCGGCTTTCTCATTTTAATGATTCTACTTATTCAGGTTTTTGGTCCAATAAAAGTTCTGCTAAAGTTCGGCACAAACCTGTTCATAAAGAAAATTATTAAAGGTACGATATATTTTACTTCTTTTGCTGTATTTGGGTAATGGATAATTGAATAATGTTCTAGATTGTTCACGCGGAATACCACATTGTCATTAGCGCATTTCCACAAAAATTAAAAAAAATGCGCTATTGTGGCCACTTTGTCCGTCCGTCCGTCCGGCTGTCCGTCCGTCCGTCCGCTCGTTTCCGTTCTTTATTTTAAGAGCTATTGTTCTACTTTTTTCGCTATTTGGTTCGTTATGGTGTCGAGGCTTGCACCAAGGAAGGAATTTTTTCTGCGTTTATTGCTAAAAAAGTTATTGCAAAAAAACCAACAAACCGTTTTTTACATGTTCCATAATTTTACACTTTTGCCGTTTATTAACCATCCTAGAGATCATTTATAATTTTGTATTGTTGTCTGTCGTTTGTTGGTCTGTCCGTCTGTTCCTTTGCCTGTCTGTCCCTCTATCTGTCCGTGTGAACGATAATTTTGTTTAGAAATGTCCGATCGCTTTTACATCTCCGTTAGTTATGAAGTGAATTGCATGAAATTCAATATGGGCATAGCTTTAGCCATATAATACACAATGCCAAAAGTTGAGTCGAATCGATTCAAAATTCACAGTGCCCTTTTCGCATCTCGACCATTTATAAACCGAATTGCAAACTTTTTTTCTTATAAAAGTATTTGAATGAAATTTGATACATAGGCACTTGGAATAAAAGCAAATTTAACGCCAATTTCGCCAATTTCAAAATTTGGTTTTGCGCATGCGCAGTGCCACTTTTTTATTTATGGAAGAGTTTAAATGAAATTTGATACATAGGCGCTTGGAATAAAGGAAAATCAAATACCAGTTTCAAAATTTGGTTTTGCGCATGCGCAGTGTCAACTTTTTTATTTATGGAAGCATTTAAGTGAAATTTGATACTTTGGCGCTTGGAACAAAGGAAAATCTAACATTAGTTTCAAAATTTAGGTTTGCGCATGCGCAGTTCCAACTTTCTTATTTAGAAAAGCATTGAAATGAAATTCTTCTTATAAACTGAAATTGAAATAGCATGTCAAAAATGGATTGCTCATGTGCAACGCTATCTTTCATATTTGTGGCCGAATTTTTACGATTTTAACAGAAGTTGCATCTTACAAATGGGAAATGAATGCAAGTGGAAATGCGCTTTATGTAAATCGTTTACGATTACTTTTTAACTTGTTTTTATCTTGCAGTTGCCTTCTCCAGGATTTCACAATCTCTTTCTAGGCTTTCTAGTGCCTACGCAATTTTATCAGTAAGCTATTCAAAAAAAGTGTGGTCACTGATAACGTAAATAATTGTCCCCTTGAATGTCACTTTTCTAAGTGCCATATTGCTGATAAAATAGTGCACCTGTTTCACAATTTATATTTGTAAACAACCATGGCAGGTGAGATAGCGAGAGCGATAAGCAAGTCTAACATTTAAAAAAGATAAGATACGGATTAGGTACACAATCACCTCTATGTAGATTTGTTGGCCAACATAATACAAATTTAAAGCCTTACTTGTGTGATTATAGTGATAGTGATAACAGAAAAATTCCTAATACCATACTTTACAAACCTAGTGGCAGGCTTTATTCACAAATCCTTATAGATCGTATTGCCTACATACATAGATGTAGCTTCCCATTTACTTTCAATCTCGCTTTCAATAATGAGCACCTGTGCCAACATACCTAACAAAGACAGGGACATATTTTGCAGCGTAAGTAGAACATCGCACATGCACAATAGCATTTTGACACAGAATTTAAAATGTGTCCAGTGTGATTATGCAATGAATGATGAACCTGAATTTCTGAGACTTGACCTACAATTGATATTTTTAAATGAAGATTAGTATTTTATTACAGGAATAAGAGCAAACTGCATTTTTTTTTGTTTTACCATTTTTTACATGCTTTATTTCGGACATTGATTCTTCCTTCATTAGAGCAGACAATACACAATTAAAATTTATTTAGCGTGCTGAGCACCTGTGCATTTTAAACGGAACGTGAGAGATTGATGTTTATCTGAGAAACGTTGAAGGTCGAAATCGGGATGCGCGAACGTACGCGTCAAGTTTGTCTACTTAGGCGGTGTATTTGAATTTGAATTTCGCGGGTTTTTCTTTTTGCATTGTTTTTTTTTGTTGTGACTGCTTTCTTGAGCGGATGTCGCCCTTCTTTCTGGCTCCTTATCAAAAGAAGAGGGGGGGGGGGTGAAGTGGAACTGGTTTTATCCTTCATGGTACTCTAAAGAAAGGTCTCAACGAAAGGAATTAATTTCTACCAACCATGGTCCACCTCCTCGGCCCCTTATCGTGATGGGATATCATTCCTTACTTGATTCTTGATTCCTTACAACTCAAGAACATATTGTCGTAGAATTATTAAATAGTAGGCCATGGATTCAAGGAGATTTTATTTTGCTTATTATATCCATGGTAACTAAGGCACTCGATACCAATCAATAAAAATGGCTGAGAGGTAGCTAATTACTAGTTAGAGAAAGCGGCGACCCCAAATCCGGATCATAATATCTTACACAACGCATAGGAATTGCAATACAACGCAGAAACGCAATATCTGTGGTGGGGGAAATCTATCTTTAAATCAAAAGAGTGTAAAGAAAATACTCGAAAAAATATTAAAGCTAGAAATTATGAAACTATAAAAAATATATAGGTTGTGTACATCAATGTAAGCAGGAAAAAGAATGCAAAAAATGGATGTTACGATGTACAGGGTATCTCAGAAACGGTTGTCCAAGAAAAGCATACCTCGAGGCATACCGCATATTACAAAAATCAGATATGAGCATGCGTAGTGTCAACTTTCTTCGAAATTTTAACCACAGATGCTTCTAGTAAAGACAAGCATATCGCACATTGTAAAAATCAGATATGCGCATACGCAATGTCAAATTCCTTATTTACCGAGATATTTCTTTAAAAATTTAACCTGATGCTTCTGCTAATGTCAAGCATATTGTAAAAATCAAATGTACGCAATTGTTTGAAATTTTAACTACAGATGTTTCTAGTAAAGAAAAGCATGCAGCGCTTCTAAGCAGAAGGACAGGACGCAGTGCAGCGCTGCTAAACCATGCTAAACAGACCAGTATGAAGGGGCAGTTACGAGTATTTACTTTGAATTTTGCAAGTATAAGCATTTGCTTACTTTTATTCGTACAGGCCATTGTATGAATCAGATGTGCGCATGCGCAAAATCAAGTTTCTTATTTATGTAGATATTTATGTGAAATTTTAAGCACAGATGCTTTTGGCTTGGTAAAGTCAACTATATTGCATATTGTAAGAATCAGATGTGCGCATGTGCAAACTGAGCAATGTCAACTTTCTTTTTTATAAAGATATTTTTTTGTATTTTAACCAAAGATTCTTCTAGTAAAGGCAAACATATCGCAATTTCATAGACGTACCAAAACTCTCAATGCAAAATTTTCTAAAGATAAATATTCTGAAACAGTTCCCATATTTCTTAAAAATTTCCGATTTTTTTACACATTTCCACAAATACAAACATTAAAAAAAATTTTTTTTAATCTACATTTCAAAAAATTAAAAATCCTACGCGTTTCTAAAATTGCCTAAACGATTCCAAAATTTCTTTAAAAATTTCCATTGACCAAATTTCTTCCAATTTTCAAAAAATTCCTAAAACTTCCTGCATATCTCCAAATTTTCCTTCAAAAACCCAACATTTAAACCACTTCCGAGATCACTTTTTAACAATTTCCTGTACGAAGAGACAGGTTGGTTAATTCCACGCGTCTCCACTTCCACGATCGATTTTCTTCGATATAAAATCAATAAAACAATTTTTCTTGTAAAACAACTTTAATCAATTGCATTTTTGCAAGTTCTTCCATTTGCAAGTCGACACTTTACATGAACTTCTAGTTCAAAGTGAGCATGTACCCATGTCAAAAAATTGAGTGGTAAGTAAAGATGATTAAGGCATTTTCCAAATAACAAAATTCTCCGCAAAATCGGCGTTTCTTCTTTAATCTTTTCAACAACCATATACTTAACAGAGAATTGCAATTAACGCCTATTTCACTGGTTGTTGGGTATGCACTTGCAGTTTATCAGATTTTTCCAAAATTCATAAAGCAAAGCACAAAAAAAGAGGTTTGTCCACAAAAATGTTATCCGGGCAAAAATGAATCAAAATTTGTGATGGTCCCATTTTCGACCCTCTTTGATATCACTGTAATATTGTTAGTGCTCTCAAAAAAGTAATATAGGTGCCATGTGCTCTTTTTGGGTCAAACAAAACTTGAAAATATCCACTCACTGAAGAGATATGGGGATTTTGGAATGGCCCTATATTTTCTTAGTGATAAGAGATACCTACAGCAAATTGTTTCTTACAAAAGTTTCTTTGTAATGATTATCGAATAATCTGCCATTTTCAAAATAAGTATACAGGGTCAGGTAAAAAAGTTATCGGACCTAACCTTATTTTTTAAAATGGAATATTCTGTACAGTTGAATCTCTTGAAGAGCTTTGAAAGTTTCTTTGTAATGATTATTGAATAATCTGCCATTTTCAAAATAAGTATACAGGGTCAGGTAAAAAAGTTATCGGACCTAACCTCATTTTTTTAAATGGAATATTCTGTACATTTGAATCTCTTGAAGAGCTTTGAAAGGTCTTTCGAATCTTAAAAACTTACAGCAAAGGCTAAAATGATTTCTAGCAGTCACAAAAATGAAAATAATAGTAAATGTCTTTATTAACAGTACTACTTAGGTAATATCGAGGGTAATATAAACATATAAATCAAAATATCGGTATGCAATCATTCAAGCCAAAGTTCAGGCAAATGATAACTTAAGATCTGCAAATGCAAATAAAGCTCGCTGGACCATTATAAAACAAAACTTAAACCCACAGACCGGTCCATCAAATATCAAAATGCCTACTGCAGAACAATTTAATACTTTTTTTGTAAGATTGCTCCTCGAATACATACTTCTTTTAAAAATGGAAACTCTGCCTTTAACAAATATCTTTCTGAAATTCAAATGCCATATAATGTACAGTTCAGTTTCAATGAAATATCAATAAACAATGTTAGAGATGCTATACGCAACTTATCAAACAGTCATTCCTTAGACTTTGATGGACTAAACTCAAAAATTATAAAATCAGTCATAAATGAACTGAAAATTCCATTAACAAGCTTGATAAATCGAGCAATAAGATTAGGACAATACCCTGAATGCTTAAAAACGACTGTACTAATTCCATTATACCATAAAGGTGGATTAGCTACCGATCCTTCAAATTATAGACCAATAGCAATCACATCAGTAATTAGTAAAAAACCGTTCTACCATTTTGGCCCTAATAGATATAAAAAAATTAAGAATTTTAACTTTGCCATGTGTTTTCATTTTGCATTCAGTTGTGCACGTCCGCAAACATGGTATTTTAAACAGTACCACTTGTTCTACAATTCATAGTCACAATACAAGAACAAGAGAGAACTTATATACCTATTCCTTTTAAGAGAATGTCAAAAACTCAATCTATTTACCTTTCTATAAATTATACAATAAATTGCCATACAATTGGCGCACACTTAGTGAATTCAGTCTCAAAAGTAAAATCAAAAGTTATTTGCTAAACAATCCTTTCTACCACTATGAAGAATTCTTAAATAGTACCATCTGTGATAAAGTGTGATAAATCTGTTAAATGTATTCTATGTAGTTTGCCATATCATATTATATTGTCCATGTTTTTTACTTTACACAACTGTTATATTATGTATTGTACCTATATACTTTATATATTTTTGGCAATTGTGAGTAAATGTTGTATAATAACAAGCAAATATATTATCATTATTATTATTACATTTTGCAATAAGTATAGTCAGACTCGAGGTCACGACTTGACTGCTTTCATATGCGAGTAGATGAAACTCCAGTTCAAAGTTAAATATCCCTATCACCTCTTCGAACCTTTGGAAACTCCCGATGACTTTTAGAGGGTCAGACTATTAAGGACTCTTGAAGCTTCTTAAAGACCCTATGGATATTTGGAAGAACTTTCTATTGGCCACTAGTAAGGCTTAATGATTCATCGGCATACAGGCTCCATCAAAAAATAATAAATTGCTACGGTGAACAAATGCTTCTGAATGAAACACGTGGGAGCTCAACCACTGTTCTAAACGTACAATTAAAATTATCTGAAGGAAGTGAGGGAACGAAACGGAAGCTGTCTTATAAATGAACCAATACAAATATATATTAAATACCTAGACCTAAATTTCAAAAGGTCAATTAAAAACGTCCACTATCACTCCAAACACCCTAGCAATTGCCAAGGGGGCCAACATCTACGATTACCTTAAATACTCGCTTAAATATGTACCTATAGCAGGTTGTATGTCGATTCGGTGATTGGCATATTTCAAAATTGAATTCATTAATTATAAAAACTTAAATCCAGCTTATTGACATCCAAATTATCTATCAATTAGAGATAAGAGAAAAGAAAAAAAATTCTACATTAAAAAGCGAGACCAGTTTCCAATTGCTTTGCACTCAAAATCAAGTGGCTGATTTTATTTACAAAAACAAATGCTGTCAGTTACTATGGTTACGAAACAGGAACAATCAAGATGTAACAACTTAACAAGAATGTGCACTTACCACTTAAATGCCCTTAAGACGGTCATCTTTGCTAAAAAGCAGCGTGTGGTTAGTTGTTATAAACTTGATCGGGAGTTATTTGCACATTTCGCTTTAAATTTGTTAGTAGGAAATCGTCAAAAATCGTTGTTTTTATTTTCAGGTTACATTTTTCATTTTTTGTAAATTGAGGAACTACGATGCGTACCACCGCTTTCGCACTGCGCAATGCGCATCCGCTCGGCACGCGGTTGCTTATAAGCATTTTCGCTGGTGGGAAAGATATACAGTGTGTCCCGTTCTTCGTGTTAAATAAACAGACCAGTCGCTAAAAATCGCAATAAAACTGCTAGTTCTGATTTTTTAATATGCTGTTACGACTACTACCTACCAGTAGCGTATCTGTACATCCTAGTTTGCAGCTGTGCTAACTTTGCAGCACTCAACTAACCGCCAAATTTTTGCTGAGCTCACCACATTTGATAAGCTGTATAGCTGTAGCTGTAGGAACATTTCAAATACGACTTCTATACTCAACTTTCAGTCCGATATCCCTCAACAGTTTGCTGTGATATATGGGGGCATTGATTATACTCACTTTTGTGTATAATCAATGAATTCAGAAGTGTGTATAATCAATGCGATGGGGTTTACTTACTGCACAAGGTGATTTGGCATCGTAACGACTCCGTGAGGGATATTTTTTTGTCACTCAGCTCGTATTCGGAAACCAGACTTTCGATCCGGCTCATATTCAATACCACTGATCCTTGAACTCGTAGAAATCGATTGGCGAAGGTGTGACATCCCTGTCTCTTTTTGTTCTGGAGTTAGACGGAGAACAAACAGACGGACAGATAGACAAAACCATCACATAAGGGAAATTTTGTTATTTCGAAAAATTCCCCTAACAACTGTCGAACGCGCAAGGCGCTATGGTGTAACAAAGCCATCTTTAAAGCTTTTCATTCGGTGCTGATCAATGGTTTTGGATCAGCTATAATTTCCAGAGAAGAGGCAGAAATAATTGTGGGCCTTTCAAATATTTCTCAACATCATTCAATCGTGGAGATTTGAAAGTCCCCTTGGAGTCGAATTGTTTCTCGTCTCTGTTTCGTGGCATGGCAAGAACAAACTGTGGAGCGCCATTCAGAAAAACGTTGATCTCATCGCCAGAATGGAAGTGTTTCTCCAACCCAATTCAGCTTAACAAGCCATCGCAGATGATGGAGCAAAGTGCTTAGTAGCTCTGTATGAAAAAGACTACACTGAGGATACCCGTTAAAAAATTTGCAGCCCATTTTTTATATTTTTAAAGATTTGTCAGGAAACTATATGGTCTACAGACGTCGTTCTGTGCTTCAATTAGAGTTACTTACATTTGCTAGATCGTTCTCTATGATTTTTCCTGTAAAATGATTATTTTCTTCGATATGGGCGTCGAAAATTGACCGCGAATCTGAAAATTATATTTTTTTTGAAAAAATGTCAATCTCTGAACAGCTGTATCTCGGTAAGTATTGAACCTACAGATATGGTTCTGGTCTCAAATTGTAGCATTTGTAACCTACCTCATTTAACGTATAGAAAAGATGTTTTTCCACAATCATTAATTAATAGGATGTTTTGCTCGCGTGAGCAACACGAGAGTTTGACCACAAGTGAGCAAACATTGTTGATTTGATTGGTTACTATGTCTTCGGTTTCTATGAAAATTAATGCAAAAAGGTCATAGTAGGTCTGGGTATTAGGCGTATCGCAAATGTCAAATCTCGAGCGATCAAAAAAGGACTGACGTCGAGTCGCCTTTTACGATTTTCTATCTAAACAAAAATTCCAAAGGTGACCCGACAGCAACTCTTTTTTGACCGCATAGTATATGATTGTAGAAAAAATTATGTTTAGCATTCCTAGCCGTAGATGTATGTCACTAGAAACGTCAGAATCTTTTAAGTTTGGAAACTTTAGCCCCAAAACTTTAAATATTGTAGTAACCTGACTATCAAAATCTTAGTGTTTAACAACTAACCCATTGACTAAAAAAGGTTAGATATTTTTCAAGCATCCTTACAAGTTTATAAACTTCAGAAAATTCAGAAACGGACTTTGGGCCCACTTTCGATAAAAAGAGAAGTCGTATAAAACTGAACAAAGCAGTTGTCTTATGTTTTAAAAAATCTATAATTGACTCAATTCGTCGTTGAACACCCTGTATACAATCTCAAACCCAAGGTGTTGTTTTCGTTCTTTACGAAATGTGTGGTGGCATATAGCCACCAAGTCTGAATCGATTACATTCTTAAAATAAACAAAACTAAAAGCGGCTTACATCATTTTCTATATCCCTTGTCCATTCAAGAGAATGCTCTTAAAACGATAGATACATTTTTCAGTTGATAACAAGAAATTTTACAACCCATTCCGTTCATGGGTTTTGGGTAGGCTACCTATACATATAAACAATTAGTTTGAAGAAGGTTGTTCAAAATGCGCTTACCTATGGAATATGGCATCATTGGATTATGAAAATTAAATAAACTGACGCACTAGAGTTTTAAAAAACCTTCAGAACTGACATGCTTTTTTTGTGATTTTGTGAACGTCATTTTTGGATATTTAAAAAAAATCAACGACGTTTAGTGCAATACGTTTAACGTTAGCTACCTACCTATTCGGACCATAGGGCATATACGCCGCGAGACCTTTTCTCAATCTTTCGTTTTCCTCAGCAACGCATTAAGACATAGATAGTGGTAAATAGACAATTGATCAAATTTTAAGAATAGGTAGGTATCTTATCTATGTTGAAATGGTACCTATATCCACCAGAAAAGTTCACATTTAAAGGTAATTTTCGGTTATTGAATGCAAAGGAAACAGCCATTGTTCAAATTGTCGGCTAAATTTAAGTTATCTAATCGTAAAACGTTTCCTCTGAAATCTAACATGATTTTGGTGTGTTAAAGATGATTTAACAAAAAATTATCGCAAATGTTTTACTTAACGAATTCTGACTGATTTGTGTAAAATTGTCTGCTCTATTTTCTGTCTTGGCATTAATTGGAATTTTATTGCTAAAGCATTTGCAAGATACAGACGAACGGCTGAGCATGAGAAAATACAATATACAATTTCCCTGTTATTTTAAATGGAAATGGAATGGACCAAAAGCGTTAGAGAATTTAGGCAACTTGTATAGCACAAATTAGTACTTATTTTAATGTAGGTAATCTTTGAAATATCTAAACATGAACACACAACAGGTATTTCTCTCTTTGAAAGTTTGTGACCTTGCCACTCCTTCACGTCACGCTCAAATCGTCAGATTATTAAAATTACATTAATCACTCCTCTACTATTAGAAACTTATTACGTTAAATACGAACAATAGTGGAAGTTTTAAAGCGTCTGTCGGTAAATATAATTGAGAAATAGCGGATCTTGTTGTGAATACGGACAACATCGTAAAATTAAATCTTATCATCACAATATTGCATGGATTTCTAAAAAATTTCATGTTGTAATTTTTCGCAAATTTGACATTTTTATTTATTTTATTTTGTATATTATCCCTCTCTTGTTCTGGGCCCTCGACAGGCTTGCGCCCATTTACAGAGTGACTCGCATAATGCTTTTTAGAGGTGCCTCTGCAGAGTTGTTCTATACTACTCCGGTATTTACCTTACGAATTGGGAAAACTGCAGGAAAACCTAATTCGGAGTAGCCGACAGAATGCTCGAAACTGGTCTAAGGTAATTCCAATCACTGCCACAGATGAAAAAAAAAACCTCAATCCAGGTTCGAACACCCGACCTCCGGATTTATAGGTAGTCCAACGCTCTACCACTGAACCATAAAACCGGTTTTATAGACACCGTTCGTGGCCCAACTAGCCCTACTTTCTGCAAGGTGAAAAGTTCATGGTCAAAGAACAAATTGTCGTGACTTAACTTTGGCATTCCACAAGGTCTATCTACAAGTGCAAAGTTCAAGGTTAAAGATACGGACATGTAGATACGCACGGTAGGTCTGCAACTAAGACGCACCCATATTCAGTTTGTTTTCTTGCTTCTTTCTTCTTTGGAAAATGGGTAAATACGTGTACCGCATCAGATACATGGTGAGTAAACACTCTCAGCTAAAGCCGAAAAAAGAAGACATTAGGTGCAACTATTCAATGCATTCAATGCAATTAACATTTGTTATTAATTATTTAAAAAATATGCTTCATAAATAACGGAGATATAATCGACCATTTCGGGACTTTTTACTTGTCCTATATTATGCAATTGAATGTTTTATTATCCTTATCCGGTCATGGTCGTATTAGGGGAATATGTAGCCACAGGTGCGGCCTTGTAAACACAATGGCATTTGTTCCGCATGGCCATTGATTATACAGTTGTGTGTATAATCAATGGCATGGCGATGGATTGTTTCTTTTCTTACACCTTTTACCGCTTTTTATACATGTATTAATGTATTCTTTACATCACCTCACTATTTTGAAATAAAGGCTAGGTACGTGTTATTTTAATAGATCGTTTGTGATTATACTAAGAAATAAAGGCTTTTTACTATGCTTATCTACATATGCATAACTTTTATTAGCTTCAATCAATACACACACACACACAAAGGCAATTGAATAATTCGGTTAGGCAACACACCTATACTGTCTAGGTTTAAATAAAACAACATTTTATTTTTTTATTTTTTATTCAAAGAACATAAAGATTTCCTTTCAAGACACCTTCCATTCAACATTGTTACTTTACTATTTTTATGACAAATTTTAACCTTACCACCTTCAAAAATTATTTTGAACCCTTCCTTCTCAATTTTTTTACCGACAGCAGATTGTACTGAAAATCACCACTTTGTAACGTCTTTTAATTTGAATTTCTTTCCCTGCATATTTTCCACACGTAGGTAAAGTAAAAGTTCCACTTTTATAAACTTTCACTACGACTACCGAACCTCTTCTTGCGACATTTACTTGATATAACAGTTTTTACTTCACTTAAGGCTCCTCTGTAGTCAATTTGCATTTCAATGTTATTGCAATTGGTTAGACCACCAACAATACACATTTCTACGTATATATTCGTGGAGTGCGAAAACGGTATAATTCTATCCTTTTCAGTTTTGCATATTTTCTTCATTTATTGTTAAACACAATAGACCAGGTATAATGATCAAGGACTAATTATGTAAACAAGTTTATTGAAAAGGTGTAGTCAATATTTGAATGAAGCTACACAAATACCTGTTCCTTTTACTCCATTTGTCTATAATGAGATCTTCTGTAAATTACTAGATTCTAAGGTAATTAGTGGAAAAAACTCGCAATGTTTGCTAACATTTCCCAATACATTGTTAATTACACCTTATTATTTCCGTTTATTTGTTTTAATCAATTTTACTTATCAACTTTGATTTAGACATTTTTATAATTACTAGGTTATTATTTACTTATTTAAAAAAAAGTTCTTATCTTTTCAAAAAATGATTGTACAGTTAGCGTATTCGTTTTATTTATGCACGGCCCATGAAGGTTTTTTCCGAACAGACAAAACTGCTGGTAAAAATGTAACTAACACAATAACACATGTCTATACATATTTGTCATTGCAACCTATCTTCCATTTTTGTGGGTAGAATCATATTCGGCACCAAAAAGCATGACATATCACATGGACATCAAGCAATCGAATTTACACCTTTTGGTCTGTAAGTATGGATATTGGCATCGTTTGTGCGGTATCATAATTCGGTTTTTTTAAATCTTTAATTCAGTAGTGAAAATTGAAATTGGGCAATCCTCTATTTTTTTTGACGAACAAGTATTCATCTTTCTTGATATCAGATCATATTGAAACAATTATAAATTGTGCACAACTCTTCTGCAGATAAAGTGCATTTTTTTAAACCGAAATAACTTAGTAAATAGTTGGGTTATAAGGCTCTTCTATTGTCAAGATATTCGCTTGGACTTCACCAATAGATATCTCGTCCAGACGATTCACTCTGCCTCTCCTCCGACAAACTGTATTCGCTCTTATCGTGTTGATCTTACCAATGGATATATTGCTTCCACACGTCCCAATCGCCCTTTGTGAGTACCTCCTTCGGCAATTCGCTATAGAGATAAAAATTATAACCGATCATCGATGAGGCGTCGAAGAGGTAGAAATGGATTCCTTTTGTTGAGACCTTTCATTAGAGTATGGATAATACTAGTCCCTCTCTTCCTCGAACTCCCTATTTTGATAAGGGTAAAAAAGAGAGGGGCCTTAAAACAACTAAAAGCGATGGCCGTCTGGCGGACCTCCAGGATATAGGCTACTTATTGCAAAAAATTCCAAGACCGTTTTCTGTTGCCACATAGTAATGGAAAATTTAAAAAATCGCAGCAAAGTTGATGTGAAGATTGCGGGACTCTATCAAAAGGCATAGGTACTCAAACGCAAAAAGTAAATAATCCGAAATTTGTTAAAAGTGCGAGAATTTTTTATATCTGCCACTAATTACCTGGGAAACCAACGAATTATGCCGCTTTTTTTAATACGGATATTCATTTTGGTGGTGTCTCGCTAACTTGACAAACTTTACTTTTGAATTGATGCTAATTGAGACTTCTGAAGTATTTTGTAAGATACTACATAGGAATTGCGGTATTGTGCTTTCTCCTTATGTCGAGATCATGCGTTTGTCCTGCCCTACCACATTTTTTTAATGTTTTTATGCACGTAGATAAGCAGTTTCGTGGTACAAAATGTTAACAAAACAAAACGGAGTCACATTTTTACACCACACCTGAATTGCGACAAGAAGCCACCAAATTATTGGTATAATCGTCTCAATATGTATGTAAAACACATAAGTGGTCGTATTCCGCTTGGGTTGTGTTAAAAAATGGGGCTACTATTTGATATCTTCCTAAACAAATTTCTTGAAGAATCTAGATAGAATGAAAAATTTAGAAATAAGAAAGTATGTATTTCTATAAAAAAAATAAACGTTAGCTAATTATATAGTAGTTTATCTAATCCATGCCATTAGGAACGAGGTAACAATGTGCCAGGATAATGCCAGGTAGTTTCTTTTGTTTTCCTTTGCAAGTAATGGGTTATCGCCTTAGGGGTTTTAAGTGCAATTTGAGTTGCCTACCTTTATGTTAACGTTGCGCTCTTTTCTGAAAATCGCGGAACCTATTTTTTAAAATATATGCCTTATCATAATAGATGGAAATAATATCTTTAAGTACCGCCGTAAAAAATTCTGTCGGATTTCCAAATTGGTGCTGTAGGTTTTTCTACTCCCGTTACAACGGCTGTTATTTACGAAAAACGATTTTTCTATTCATCGATCTTCCTAAAAAACTAAGACCGATATTTCATCTTTTTTTAAGTACCGCCGTTCTTTTCATCATTGCAAAGAATATCCACTATCGAGAATTTGTTAGACTTCAACTACAAAAGCAGCATTTCATAAGAAAGTTTAGCTATTTTTCCAATATGGCGGATTGACTACAGAGGAGCCTTAAGTACTTACTGGTTGCTTTACTTATTAGATGATTGGTAGCACCTGAGTCCACAATAAAAGTAATTAACTCACTAATTTAGAATCAGCTGAGAGCATTACAGTTACAGAATTGCAGCCATTCATAAGGTCATTATCCTCATGTTCTTTACCGAGTTCTTTACGATCCTCTGCTTCTGTAACAAATGCAGTTTCTTCTGTTTCCTGTTGTACCTGCATTTCTCCTCTGTCCTGTCGTCGGCTATGTTCACACTCTTGCAGTCACTCCGTTTATGTCCCGACTTTCCGCATTTGTAACTTCTAAATCTAAATGCTGGTGTATGGTTGCCTTTTCCTCTACCTCTCTTATAATGATTATAATGAGAACTATTCGATGACCTTCCTCGAAATTTACTGGAAAATGCAACTGAACCTTCCGATTTATTTCCGTTACCTTCTTGTCTTAATTCTTTCTGCATGAGCGTACCTACTCTTCACAAAGTCGCTATGTTTATCTCCTTCGGACTGGTACGTACTAAATATCACATCTATGGAAGTTGTTATTGCTTGATAACTGTCCGGCATTGAGACACTATTTCCTCATCATTCATGCTTTCTCCGCTTTCCTTCAATTCTGCAACAGTTTTTTCAAATTCTTTGATGAAATCACTCAAAGTGCCACCATTAAACTTCAAGTTACGTAACTTCCTTTGTAGATCAACTTGTATGGATAATCCTCGTTTTGTGTATGTTGCCTTTAGAGCATGGAATCTTTCTTTTGCCGTTCTCTTATGCTTTACTGTTTCCAACACATTATCTACCAACCACTGTACAATAATATTTCGCGCTTTCACATCCTTTTTCTTGAACATCACCAAATCTTCTTCAAGAACTTCTAGCACTTCATTTTTTTCGAACACCAATTTTACTCTAAATTCCCAGTTTGAGAATCCAGTGCCATCAAATTGCTTCACTACATTACTTCCAACTTGCAAAGGCATGGCCGTCATTTTTCCGTGTTTTATCTCGGAAACCGCCATTTAAAAAAATGTTGCAACTTTTACCTATTTGAAACTTTTTTCGATAGCTCTCTTTGTTACTAAAATATTTGAACGTTTTAAAAATGACGATTTTCACTTTTGTCCAATTATCGACGAAACGAAACATTTTTTTCAAAATATCGCATCGGAATATCCATCAGCATCAAAAACTACACAACTTTGCCAATTTAACCGAATCTGTAAGCATAAAAATATCAAAGATAGCCATGCTATCCTACTCAATTTAAGACACCCTGTATACTTATTAAAAATTATTATTGTTATAAACGTCCAACATAATGTATTTTTATATCATTTCTCAAAGGAATTCGTGTGCACTATCTGCAAACGTAGAAGGAATAATTTGTTTTGCCACCAAGATGTAAACTTACGGGGGGGGGGGGGGGGGGGGGGGGGCTAAAAACTGCCTGAGAACTCTTGGGATTTTCAAAACTGGTTACCCAGAAGAAGTTATCGTAACAGTAAAAACACGTTCTAACTAAGTAATCGACGTAAAGAATAAAGCGCCATGTTGACATGATGAGACCGAACAAAAACACTGGTAGTTTCCGAACGGACCAAATTCTCGTCCTTGCCAAGAATAACCATAAATAAATGGGATCTATCCAAGCCATTATTTGATTACCTTCTAACCTGTTTTACCTTCCTGTTTATTTGCTGCGACCTTAATTATTGCTTTATTTCTTTCCAATGTTTATCGCACACTTTGTGTTCCTGTTCTCAATTATTAATTATGTCTTGATACGTCCCAAATATCTAGGTGAATGTAAAAAAACATTCACTGTTTTTCGGCTCATTTAAAGCAGTACCATATTAGAGATGGCATCTCGTCCAAACCGATTAGTATTTCTTCTTGTGTTAGGCTTATCATTACTTCATTTCGGTGAGTTTTATCTGCACCGTTCTCAACTTATTTGTTACTGGAATATTGGAATGTTTGCATTTTTTATTATTATCAGTTTCCCGAACTATAGTAGCTCACGAAGAATTTCGTTTCCATTTACAGCTTCTCCTTTAAAATGCTACACGTGCAACTCCGCAAATTCGAATTTGTGCAATGATCCATTTGTAAACGATACAGTAGAAGCAGTTCGCTGTGCTTTGGTAACGCATGTTTGTGTCAAGCACGTTATTCCCAATGAAGGTAAGTATATCGGACGTTTCTGCAACTTAAAAAACAGCTGCGGTCCAATTTCAGGAGTGTCCAGAGGCTGCAGC
This sequence comes from Photinus pyralis, assembly GCF_008802855.1. Lineage (NCBI taxonomy): Eukaryota > Metazoa > Arthropoda > Insecta > Coleoptera > Lampyridae > Photinus > Photinus pyralis. Next base: position 12,082,240 of record NW_022170819.1, read on the forward strand.
ACCAAGGACTACTGTCGCATATACAATGGATCTAACAGGTGTCACACTTGCTCTGACGATTATTGCAATTCCGGATTAAATCAAATTTCCTCAGTCGCCGTTGTGGGATTGGCAGTATTCCATCAATTTATTGCGATTCTCTGTTGAAAACCTGTTTTCTCATTGTTTGAATTACAAAATAGTCTTAGCATCCGGTATTTAAATAATTATTGATAACATAACTTCAAAAAACGTGGTTAGCAAATAAAAATTCGTATTGCGCACGATGCGCCAGTTCAACTTATCACATCACATTTTGATGTGAGGTTGGGGTTGCCGGTTGGTGACGTGACGTTAACGTTCCGTAAAATGCGAAGGGAGGAAGCGACCCACGAACTTATAAATTAAGATGGACTGCTGTTCAAACAGTTCCATAGAGGTAGAAATGGCCCTAGTAAGGGCGCGGCCATGATGTGCACCTTTTAGTTATTTTCTAGGGGAATTTTCCTAGTGCTTAAGTTTTGAGACTATTGCAGCCTTGGAAAATGATATGCGTCACAGTAATTTATTTAGGAAACGTGAGGTTATGCTTGTTTATTAGTTGATTTGAATTTCGCGCCAAGTGAGTGCACATCATGGCTGCCCCCATGTAGGTGTCATTTATCAATTCAGTATTAGCAAAGTTCGTGAAGCGACCTTAATTCAGACAGAATACAAAGCGTGGGCGGCCGTGGGTTGTATTTCGTGCGCTGCGTGATTCACAATGAGCACCTCGCCTGATTTTTGTGCTGCGCTACAGGTTATGTTGAAAGTTGTTTTAACCAATTGTCTCGGTGTTACATAGATGGCGACACTATTTATACACTAACCAAGCACTAATCACACTAACATATATCCATGTACACTAAGCACACTAATTTCACCCATTCATTTCTTGCATTGCGAATGATTCCTTTGTGTAAAAGTTTACGTAATAATTTCCCTCATTAATTATAAGCGTTAATTGGAGGTTGTGAACGCAGCTTAAAAATTTTTGTATAAATTTATATTCCTAAACCATCAATCGCAGCCACTACTCCATACACCGCCATGCCGTGGTTCTAGTTACACCTTGAACCTCCATTTTTTAAATCCATTTTTGTTCTTACTTTTTTAGATTTAGTTCATTTAGTTTTAGTAGAGTTCAAGTTTGATAGTTTAGTGTAAGAATGTCTGTGCGTGTTAAAGTTGAACCGAAAGAAGAAGAAGAAGATATAAACGTATCCATTGATGAGAAACTTTTGCTTACTAATGATGTCTCTGAAACAATTAAGCAGGAAATTATCTGTACAAAACAGGAAGTTGATATTGAAGGACTGCAGAAAGATCAGTTTGTTGATGACATCTTTTACCGAAATTCTGATTTCCCATGTACTGAGAATATGCACATACAAATGTATGGACGTTTTAGATCTGCCCAGTGCGATTACACAACCGATAAAAAAAACGTTATAAAAACACATTTGGCAACACACAACATTCCTAATGAGTTGAAATGTGACCAGTGTGAATATTTATCCAATAACAAATACTCTTTAAAAAGGCATCTTTTAACACATAAGATTTCGAAAGATTTAAAATGTATCCAATGTGATTACTCAACCAGTAACAAATTCTATTTAAAAAACCATCTGCAAGTGCACAAGACTTCTAAGGATTTCAAGTGTACCCAGTGCGAATACGCATCGAACTGTAAATTTCTTTTCAAAAGACATTTGTTGGTCCACAAGTCCTCCAAGGATTTAAAATGTGTTCACTGTGATTATGCATCCAACAATAGCTCTCATTTTAAAAGACATTTGTTAATACATAAGCCCTCTAAGGACTTCAATTGTGCCCAGTGTGATTACTCAACCAATAACACAATCTATTTAAAAAGACATTTGTTAATGCACAAGACTTTCAAGGATTTTAAGTGTTCTAAGTGTGATTATGCTTCCAACTTTAAATCCGATTTTACAAAACATTTGCTTACACACAATACTTTCAAGAATTTTCAATGTGCCCAGTGTGAATACGCAACTAATAACAAATTCTGCCTAAAAACACATCTTTTAACGCATAAAATTTCCAAGGACTTAAAATGTATTCAATGTGATTACTCGACCAACAACAAATTTCATTTTAAAAGGCATTTGTTATTGCACAAGCCTATCAAGGATTTAAAATGTACCCACTGTGATTACGCTACCAATAACAAGTTCTATTTAAAAAGACATCTGTTGTTGCACAAGACTTCCAAGGATTTCCGTTGTACCCAGTGTGAATATGCAACCAGTAACAAATGCTACTTAAAACGGCATCTGTTAAGACATGAGATTTCCAAGGATTTCAAATGTGCCCAATGTGATTATACTTCCAACTGTAAATCCAATTTTAAAAAACATTTGGTCACACACACGACTTCCAAAGATTTCAAATGTGCCCAGTGTGATTACTTAACCAATAATGAATTCTATTTAAAAAGACATCTCTTGGTACACAAGCCTTCCAAGGATTTCAAATGTGCCCAGTGCGATTACGCATCGAACAGTAAATCTAATTTTACAAAACATTTGTTAGTGCACAAGCCCTCCAAGGATTTCAAATGTGCTAATTGTGATTATGCTTCGAACTATAAATCTGATTTGAAAAAACATTTGTTCACCCACAAGGATTTCAAATGTAGCCAGTGTGATTATGTTTCTAACTTCAAATCTAGTTTTAGAATCCATCTGCGCAAACACACCATTTCCACTGGTTTATAATGTGCCCAGTGTGATCATTCAACTAACTCATATATATAAGAGAAGCTAACTACAAATCCTATTTTAAGCAATAATTGTTCACATACAAGACTTCCAAAGATTAAAACTGTGTAACCACCTACTTATCAATTATCTTTCAAAAGATTATTATTTATACAACTACATGAGATTACGAAATGTGATTGGCCATAGGTATGTGCATGTAATTTAGATTAGAAACAGGTGCACTAATAGGTAAGTGTTCAATTCTGCGTTTTATCTCTATGGTAAATTAATACATCACATTCAGCAACAAATTTAAAGCTGAATTTATAGTTCCGTACCCGCAACGCCGTACCGTAACGTTTGGAATTAAACCCTACTTGTTGCGTGTGAACATTTATAGTTCGCGTTAACGTTACGTTAGAACGGTTACGGTACGTAGGAAATGCCCAAATCTTATTTCTTACGGTAAATCGTGCTAACGCGTTTGTCGTCGGCAGTACTCGGATAATTCAAACAGTTGAGTTTATCCTGACGTTCGTTTCGTTTATTTATAATAATTATTGACACTTTGTTGGTTATTATTATTTTGAAATGCACGTTACTCTTACTGACAGATGACATGCAATAACAGATCTCGTTTCGCACTAATGCGCAAGCTCATCTCTTACCACTACGGTAACTATAAATCGTATAATTTTCTTTAACGTAAGATTTTACGGTTCCATTCTTACGTTCTTACGGCTACGGAACTATAAATCCGGCTTTATTGAATTATTTTTGGAGAAAAAATGTGCCCACCCTATATATCAAAGCGCCGAATGCAGCCACTGGAGTCGAGATGATAAGGAAGAATAGCCACAATTTTTTTATAATTAAAGACGGGACTCCACCAAACTGGGCTAACCTGGCGGCATCGGGACAACATTCCGCGGCTTGGTGCGGCAAGCGGACTTAAATTCGACTCCACCCAACCGGGCAGATCTGTCGGCTTGCAGAGAGTTCTTGTTCTTCATTCGAGATTGTTTGACGACGAAGAAATTTTTTTGTTGAGGTATAAGGCCCTAAAAATTGTTATCAAGAAAAAAAATAAGAGGTAGCAAAAGTTTTAGGTGCGGCCCAGTTTAAACAAAAATCTGCGCTGCGAAAAACAAAATACAAACTCAAATAGCGGAAAAATCAATCAAAATACAAACATAACACGTGAACAACGAACCGTTCGACACAAATACGCAAAAATGACTGAAAACACACGTTTGCACGAGCCTGCCCCTGGCCGCGATGGCCTGTTGAAATCCCTTTGATATGTACCGACACTTGCCCTCTGCCGCTCTAGCAAAATTATGCCAGCGGCCGATGCTAGCAGCCTCGAAAGAATGTTTATTTCTAATTTTTCTTCGCCAAAAGCCGGCCGATTGTCCCGGCGGCTGCCGCCGGCCTATTCCAGTTTGGTGAAGTCCCGCCTTAAGAAATGCTATGTTCACACCTCTAAAATTATTATTCTGTTTACTGCTATTATCAAAACGCTACTTTAACCACAGCATTCGATTTCATTGGCGTTCCTTTCCCTTCTCATTTTACATTTGATAGAAATTTGTTGCAGTGATAAATTGTGTAAAGAATGTCTGTGAAAGTTAAAGTTGAACCGAAACAAGAAGAAGAAACAAAAGCATTCATTGATGAAAAACTGTGGCACACTAATGAGATGTCTGAAACAATTAAGCAGGAAATTGGCGATTCAATGCCAATGTGTACAAATTATTTTGTGAAGAAGGAAGAGGAAAACCAAGTGGTGCAGGAAGATCAGTTTAATTACAACGCCTCTTACCCAAAGTCTGTTTTCCAACATACACAAATTTTAGAAAATCTGGGATGTACCCAGTGCGATTACGTGACCAATAGGACATCTTGTTTAAAAGCACATTTGCTTACACACAAAATTGACAAGGATTTCAAGTGTACCCAGTGTGAATATGCAACCGCTAACAAATACTATTTAAACAGACATCTGTTAAGACATGAGATTTCTAAGGATTTCAAATGTGCCCAGTGCGAGTATGCTTCCAATTGTAAGTCCAATTTAAAAAAACATTTGGTTACACACAAGGCTTCCAAAGATTTCAAATGTGTCCACTGTAATTACTTAACCAATAATGAATGCTATTTAAAAAGACACCTGCTGGGGCACAAGTCTTCCAAGGATTTCAAATGTGTCGAGTGTGATTACGCATCCAACACTAAATCTCATTTAAAAAAACATTTGTTAGTGCACAACCCTTCTAAGGATTTCAAATGTGCTAATTGCGATTATGCTTCCAACTATAAATCTGACTTCAAAAAACATTTGTTCACACACAAGGTTTCCAAAGATTTGAAATGTACCCAGTGTGCTTATGCTTCTAACTATAAATCTAGTTTTAGAAACCATCTGCTCAAACACAAAACTTCCAAGGATTTCAAATGTGCCCAGTGTAATTACTCAACCAATAACAAATTCTACTTAAAAAGACACCTGTTGGTACACAAGCCTTCCAAAGATTTCAAATGTGATCATTGTGATTACGCGTCCAACTATAAATTCGATTTCAAAAAACATTTGTTCACACACAAAAACATCCATGAAATTAAAAATGTGCCCAGTCTGATTACACAACCATAAAAAAATTATCAAGGCATATATAGATTTTATGTTTTAATATAAACTAAGGTAATATGTTAGGTATGTTACAGTTTGGTTATTTTATACAGATATTTATCAGATTTTATACAGAATAAGTGTAGTAATTAGCACTTCACTGTTGATGGCATTTACTTACCGTAGCAGGTCGATAATCAGTAATGAGTAGAGTGCGGATTTATGGCATTTTGCCTACACCTTAATGTTGAATGCAGAACATAATGGTTTTGGATATACACGTTTCATGAAAAAAGAAAGCGTTTGAGGCTATTTTTATTTTGGCTTTTTTGCTTTTTTTTAACAATGGTGCTTTAAATGCCTTTAAACGCTTTTTCTTGCCTTTTTTTACATTTCTACACTGAGATTAGAATAATATCTCGCATATTAACTTAATGTGGGCAAGAATGTTGGGATTTGCATTTTTTTAATGAATAGCGCACTGTAAAAAATTAGAATCCCCAAATTTGCCACTTGACGAATCAATTAAAATCGTAGATTTTCAAAGAGACACAAATAAGATAAACGGTCTAATAGCCGATATAGTTCAGAAGAAATTAGAGGACGTGCTAACAAAAAATTCTGGTTTTCATATTCTTTCGAAAATCTCCAAAAGGCTAAACGGAAATTTCGTTGAAGATTTAGAAGCACATACTACAGCACCATTAAACTTTAAATTCTTTAAATTTGCACCAATTACCTCTGCAGATGTCGAGAGAAGCTTTTCCGTCTATAAAAATATTTTATCGGACCGAAGGCAAAATTTTTAATTGCAAATTTGGAGAAATCCATAATTGTTAATTGTTTTTCCGATAATTAGAGTTAGTTTCATCATAATCATGTTTTATTGAGGAATACAGGTTTTTTTTGTGTGGATGGTTGATTGTGCATTTGTTTGCTTACTTTGCCTTTTTTTAGCTTTTTTGCCCGTTTTGATGCATATAATAAGCGCTTATTTTATAAAAATAAATGCATTTTTATCCGCACTCTAGTAATGAGTATCCATATAATTTCTTATGTCTTTCTTGTATTTGTATTTGTGTTGTAACCAACAGTTAAAATTGTATTACGGAAATATTTTATTGCAATTGTTTAAAATGGGTTAATGTATTTTCAGAAGATGAACACCCATACCAAAAATATGCAGGTACCTACTGTATTTCAAAGACACTCATATAGAATAGGTATGTATTTAAAGATGATGTATATAGTATACACTGTAACAGACAGGAGACTTATATATAAATAAAATTCAAATTTTAAATTTTTGTTCACTTATAAGATGAGGAAAAGTTTAAAAAATGTCAATTTCAAAATGGCCCTATGTATCTATACAGAAGCTTATGATTGTTAAATAATATGCGGTTTTCAATATAAGTATCTGGAGTCAAAAAGTTATCAGATATAATCTAATTTTTTTAATAAAACCCCTTGTACTTTTTTGAACTCTTTAGTCTTCTGGAATCTGAATTTTCTTGAACCACTTGATACTTTTTTGAATATTATTCATGAAAAGAGAACTACCTTTTTAAATTAAAATCTCCCCGTGTAGGTACTTATTTTGAGAGCGACAGATTATTAAGTTTTTAATTTTGGAATATGTATTTCAAATGTTTTAGAATTTTCCCGAATTTCTGGCTGTAATTTCACATTTTCCTTAATCTGCCTTTATTTGATGAATCGTTTTAATATTGCGATTTTTTCACTTTTAATTCCAAACATTCTCTCAGGTCGAAGCTGAAGTGATAAAGATACTTAGTGGCATTCATCTCGAAATACAACTCTAGTTTAAGGTAACTGTATCCAGGCCCTTCAGATGCCTTTTGGACAGGAGAAGGTTTGGCTAATTAACAATGTATTTTATGTACTTTATGTAAGGGACTTCGGAATGTTTTTTTTTTACAAATGTGAAAGAAGTGTAGTTGAAAAGTCTTTTCGTTCAATATTGACACAATACTATCCCGGAAGTCGCTCACATAGAAAAACACAGATTGTAGACCGGGATCAGGTCTTCTGTGACCGGCAATCTTTCCTGGCGACAGGTTTATCTAGTTTACTATATCTAGCTACAAGTAGATATCTAGATATATCACAACACTGCTAGGTGTAGTTGTCGGAAATTATGATTGTATGCCCACGCCCAGTATTACTGGAACCAATTTTTGACTACTTTTCAAGTAATTCGCTGGCAGTATGGTGTCAATGGTAGCATGAATATTCGGCACATACATATTTCAGTGTATCGACTATGACAATTATTCAAAATGGCAACACTGGTTACTTAAATGGCAGGTATGACGGAAAAAATTACTAACGAAATTCATACCACCAATTTAATAATGCAAAAAAAAGCTAGAACCTTACGCACGAAATTCAAATGATCATCACTTTTAAAGAATCACCCGGTGGGTGCCTTCCTTAGATCATTGTAAAGGGTTTTCCAATAAGAGATGTTATTTTGATATTCAAAGAAAATTCCATTTTTTAAGATAAATGATCGGTTATTAATTACATTATAAAGAGGAAGGTATGCCGTTAATAATGTAAAATAACATCAGCTAAATGACCACGCCTACAGGACCATATCATTTTCATGAAATTTTCCATAACCAAATCGCAATGTGGCTGCCCTATGTCCTCGATAGCCTCACGAATTCCTTCTTTGAGGTCTTGAATCGATGCTGGGCTGTTGGCGTAGACCTTGTCTTTCACGTGGCCCCAAAGGAAGAAGTTGCAAGGTGTCATATCACAAGATCTCGGTGCTACTCAAAATAGCACCTCTTATTGGAAAACCCGTTATATAACTCGCCAGGAAAGATTGCCGATCACAGCACACCTTGTGTCGATCTACAATCTATGTTTTTCTTAAGATGCGAGCGACTTCCGGAATAGGATCGTGCCAATGTTGAACGAAAAGTCTTTTTGTTCAACATTGACACGATACCATTGAATTTATAAATTCAATGATGATACTATCCCGGAAGTCGCTCACATCTTTAGAAAAACATAGATTGTAGACCGGGATCAAGTGTTCTGTGACCGGCAATCTTTCCTGGCGAGAGGTTTAAATGATCTAAGGTGCCTTTTCCTTTTTTCACTGATTTTTTTTACATATCAGTGGTTTTTGATTTACCGTGGAGGGGTGGAGCTCTCTCTCTACATGCACTTGCGTCTGGTATCGTACGTTTTTGTAATATTTTCTCTGCATAATCATTGCGAGCAGTTTGAAATTATAAAACTTTCGCGGCATCCTCAAATCTAATATCTGTCCGTCGCGGAGAGATGGCTCTATTTCAAACGGGTGGGGCGGGGAGAGGTGTTCAACCGCCAACCGGGAATTTTAAAATGGTTCAACCCGATTTAGCAACGAGTTCTCTTTGCGATTTAGTATTAGTCATCATGTTTACAATTTTTATCTATGCTCTTTGTTCTAATCAGCTGTAACCATTGACTGCAATTATAAGATAACTGTTATAGTTTTGCAGTCACGTAATTTGTGACCGTCTGTTTCTGTTGCGTGCCAACTACCAAAATTTCGGTGTGCAAAAGACGAACGTCATTTCCTATAATGACAAATACCGTAATTTTGGTAAATCTTTCGTGTGATATAATTTCCTCGTTTAAGTTTTAAAATGAAAATAAAACGGATTTGCCAATCGGTCGACTTACGTTTTGCAATTTTAATTAAACGTTACCGTATCCAATTGAAATAAATTAACCTAAAATTATGCGTCAAAAATCAAAAAGAATATGGCTAACAAAGCAGATATAGACATTGAAAGCTGGGAAGATATCGACGGCACTGATGTAATCAATTTTCTAATTAAACTTTTTTGTTTGTTTTTATTAAGATTAGAGTTTAGGTGAACGGTATCTGCTTCCTTTTTTCAGGTTTTCGATGAGAAACTGCAGACACTGGTGTCTTCGAATAGGATAGATATAGAAAATAACGTGTAAGTAGGCTCAAAATGTGTACAGCAAATAAACATGTAGTTTTTAGATGCTTTAATGGAACAAACGGAACCCCAATCAATATCATTTTAACAGGTGATGATGCCTTACGATCTCAATATGTGCCTCCTGAACCGACGGTGAAAATACTTAAGAGACCTATTAGAAACACCCTAACGAGTGATGGCAAAGTACAACAACCCAAAAAAACCTTACAACAGCGCGAAGAAGAATACGCTCAAGCTCGGCTCAGAATATTAGGTGAAGCACAAAACTCGGACGGAGTAGAGGAAAAAGTCATATGCAGTATACAAAGTAAACCAGTACGATGCGAGGTAGATAGTGTCGTTAGACTTCCAAAAGGTCCAGACGGTACTAAGGGTTTTAAAATTCGTAGATAATATTCAAGTATATTTAAGTATAGAATAAGATTTTTTAAATTTTACAAGAATCAAACGGTTTGAATTTTTTTCTGAGTAAGTGAAGCTCTTGTCGGTTGTATATACTTAACATTATTATTTAAGTTGTGATTTGCGTTATAAATTATTGTAAATTTTTGTATGTGAATATATTGTCATTATTTCTACATACTGTATTAGTAGGTACTAATCTTGATTGTTAAATACGTCTACTTTGGTAGGTTACATTAATTTGTATTCTATGCAAACGTCCCGATAGCATGACGGGAGTATCCTTTTACACAAAACTATAATAAAATAAAATGATTCCATCTTTTGAAATTATTGGCCTAGTTACTCAAGGGTTTTATCATTAAGAATAATGTATAATAGTAGTTAAATTGATTTTCTTTGTGATTAATTGCTTTCGTTTATACTTACTGTAGGTATTAGAATCATGACTGTCTAAAAGTTACTCGAACCTCAAGAGTAATGTTTTTGTTAGATTTAAATTTGAGAGGTTGCACCCTGTATATATAACTTACATGATACACACATTTTTGAGAGTTGGCAACCGCGGGACTGGTTAGTGGTTAGAAAAAGGGAAAACCTGTCTGGGTCATATTTTTGAATTTCTGCAAAAGGAGTTCCCGGGATACTAGCTCGCCTTCACTCTCGCGTCCCTTTTCTTGAATTTCTGGGAGGAGAACTTCTCTGGGAAGTAGGCGTGGCCACCTTAAACCGGTGAGTGTCGTATTCTCCCCGCCTTTTACGTAAGAGAAAATAAACTCCCGCGATGGGTTTATAACGTCTATCATTGAATTTAAAATTCAATGCGTCTATAATAGACTCTAGTCATAAAACTAATAGGGAATATAATGGTAGAGGGGGTAAGAATTTTTGTAGACGGAAGTTGCCACAGACAGAGGCCACTCGCGTGGATAGTTTCCCGTGAAGGTACATTTTGGCCGACATTATTTGACATACGAAAACGCGGGTCCTGTCACTGTCAGTTTTCCACCAAATTCAAATTTTATTAAATTTGCCATTTTAAAGTACCTAATAATTTCGGATCGGTTTGTGCTCTGGTTTATATAAATATCTAACTGCCGCATAGTGTTTTTATCACACGCAATTTTGTGAATTGAGAATGATTAGCTGCGTAGCATGCAAAATTTCTCATAAAGGGAAGAAACAGGGCATTTCCTTTCATCGGTAAGACATGTCATTTATCATGTTGTAGGCGAGGTTGTAGGTACCTAGTTTATGTTTCTTAGTTTTCCAAACGAACCAGTACTTCGAGCAAAATGGTTACCTAACATTTGTAAATATATCTCAAGAACAGGTCTCGAAATTTGCTTTTGTGCTCACAACGCTTCATTGACTGTGATTTCTACCAAAGGTTGCACCGGAAAATTCATCAAATATGCAGTAGGTACTATCAAAACTTGTTTTTACAGCTAAACGTGTGAGTTTATAATATGGATATCAGGTGCAAGTTTTTTTACGAGTGCGGATACATTTTGAGACCAATTAAACAATAAATTATTATTGAATCTCTCTGCCGTTGTAATGAACCTGAGACCAACCAGTCAATTGTAGCTATTGATCAACACAGTGAATTTAATGGGAGTTGTCAAGTTGTAGTGGTTATAGTAAACTGGCCTTAATTATACTACTGGAACGCACATGTATATTTAGATTTGTAATCAATGATTATATTAAATCCGCATACTTTCCCATCCTTGTCTATTTTGTTTACTTTACCAAGAGCATATATATTTTACTCCTTCTATACTTTTTTTTTGTTATTATTCCTATTAGTGGAAAGAAAATTATATCTCTACGCCACTGAAGTGAGACGCTAATGATAACGGAAGTGGTGTGGTACTTTAATCACAGCTAGAAGCCACTTTTGGTTCCCGTGGTCACGTTGAGATAAAAGGCCTAAACTCCGTACAATCTGCGCATGCGAAAGAAACGTCAAAGTTGCAATGTTATTCATTAAAATGTAGGTTGGGTTATTGTTTTCATCACAGGCTGTTATAATGAACAAATATATTCGTAAATCGTAATGTACATTTAAACTCACAGACTTTTGACGTTGTTATACCAAGAGCCATGTTTCGCTGCGGCAGTATAAAATCCGAAAAGGACAGTATAAGCCCCATGTTCACAAATCGTAACCCAAGACATTTCAAATACCTACGAATCGCTAATAAACCGGACGGCTACTACGGTGATAAAACTGGAACGCTCCTACTGGCATAAATATACAAATTTGCTTTCCTACCGCCTCCAATAAGACAGCCAGATTGTAGATGACAACTGACACAAACAGGCCGTCACGTAACTTTATTGTTTGTGCATTACATCAATGGACCCGACACTCACCGCTAGCACGAAGGAATGGCCCCTCAAAACCCGGCTGTATAAGACCATGCACCAAGTCGTTGGCGTACGTGAACGTCCCTGCATTCAATTTAATGTTTGCTACTTGTAGGTTTCAGTTCTTAGTACAAAGATGCCTTGCAAGCGGTCCGACAGAGTTTATGTGCGATTGCAAACCCGAACACAACGTCAGTAAGGTCGCAAAGTTTCTAATGTGCTCCAAGATTTCAATTTGAAATTGCCAATTCACTATAACTAAGGTGCCCTTTTTATTATTGTGTAATTTATTATTATTTAATGTTTAAAATATTGGTAAGCAATAAAAAGTTTACATATTTATCAAATTTATTGTTCTTGAAACCCATTAACTTCTTCTTAAAAAATCAAATAAACGGTTTTTCATGCAATCTAGAAATTAGTAATAAGCACCTTCTTTGGAAGAACCTTTGAGTTAGAAACAGGGAAGCATCTCGACAGACTGAACGTAGGGCTTTCTATCACTTCATTGCAGCGACCCAATACTCAGCCTTCTCTTTACAGAAACTATGGAAGCACAAGTACAAATAAAACTTTATTGTAAATTATGCAGCTATTTACCTAATAGGTCCACAATTTAAGATCGATTCACATTATCTGTCAAGTCAGATTATATCCCACGGGTTTGGTAATCTTTCTCTCGTCCACGGCTCTCTTGACTATTCCGGTTCAGACAATTTCAAATTGAAATCTTGGAGCACGTTAGAAACTTTGTGACCTTACTGCCGTTGTGTTCGGGTTTGCAATCGCACATAAACTCTGTCGGACCGCTTGCAAGGTATCTTTGTACGAAGAACTGAAACCTAAAAGTAGCACACATTAAATTGAATGCAGGGACGTGACCGTGTGACGTTCACGTACGCCAACGACTTGATGCATGGTCTTATACAGCCTGGTTTTGATGGCCCATTCCTTCGTGCTAGCGGTGAGTGTCGGGTCCGTTGATGTAATGCACGAACAATGAAGTTACGTGACGGCCTGTTTGTGTCGGTTGTCATCTACAATCGGGCTGTCTTATTGGAGGCGGTAGGAAAGCAAATTTGTATATTTATGCCAGTAGGAGCGTTCCAGTTTTATCACCGTAGTAGCCGTCCGGTTTATTAGCGATTCGTAGGTATTTGAAATGTCTTGGGTTACGATTTGTGAACATGGGGCTTATACTGTCCTTTTCGAATTTTATACTGCCGCAGCGAAACATGGCTCTTGGCATAACAACGTCAAAAGTCTGTGAGTTTAAATGTACATTACGATTTACGAATATGTTTATTCATTATAACAGATACCAGCTTGTGATGAAAACAATAACCTAACCTACATTTTAATTAATAACATTGCAACTTTGACGTTTCTTTCGCATGCGCAGATTGTACGGAGTTTAGGCCTTTTATCTCAACGTCCCGTGGTCTACGTCTGGCCAAGCATTTGATTCCCTCCATTAGTTTTCTAACTCAATGACTCTAGTTCTTATATATATGGTTCATTCCCTATAAGTCACGTGTTCAAGAATAACATTCGCCGTTTTAAGGTGAACCACGCCCACTTCCCTGAGAGTTGACCGCGCATTTAGCGCAAATTTGCAAAAAATATAGGTCAATTGTGAAGTCTTTGCGAACATTTATTTTTTTGTTGAAAACAATAGGTCGTGAGTCGTGTACCATAGAATGCAACTTTACAAATCCCACAAAATCGGAAGCGAGCTAAAGCCACCATTTAAAAAAACATGGCCGCTTGCGTTATTTTTTTAAACTACAATTTATGCACGTCCGCTTAAATTTCGCGGCACGCGGTACGCACCATGAACACGATACACAGACACAGACCGCGCCCAATATGTTTATTTGTGTGTTTTTAAGTCAATTTGTGCAGTATGAACGCAAAAGGAATGTATAGGAAGAATACAAAGAGGAAAATATTGCGAAGATAGATACGGGAGGCTAAGGTCGGAAGGAGGAGAGGAGTAGGAAAAAAGATAGAAAATGAGCTGGTAAAAATGGATCTGGATACACAAATACAACAACAGATTGTAAAGATAGAGCACGCATGAGGTAGTAATTAATAAAGACTAAAGAGCTAATAACGAGTGGTTAGCAGGGGTTGGAACCGAAACCGAAAAGAACCGGTACCGGAACCGGAACAGATTGCATTCATAAGCGCTTTACCTACTTGGAACCGGAACCGTTATTTAAGAAGTTATGATAACCGGAACCGATACAGGTACCGTTATTATTATAGTGCTAAAGAATCGGTATGTTTCGGTTCTCTCTGTCTTGTAGGTAGAGTAGATACGTACATTAATATTATTCAATTTGCTAAATATAGGTAGCAAACGAATAGCATGTATAGAGAATTCTAGAGTCAGCATAGGTATCTTACTTTCTGGAAAGCACACGTCATAATATCAAAGAGTGGGTACTCTTTGATCATATCCGATCGAATTCCTTGTCGCCGGTGACTGATCCTTTATCCACTTAATGGCCAAAAATAAAATGTTGCTTTATGAACTACGTTAAAAGTTGTAGAATTTGCAACTTGCAAGAAATTTCAAAAGCCAAAACTCCAAATTCTCTCTAATTCAGAGCTGCTCACTAATTTCTACAAATATAGAATATTTTAGAGTGAGCGAAACTGAATCAAATACAGTAGGTAGCTATAAGAGGATTGAAGAATGCATGAGGAAAGCAATAAGTAGTTGAAACTACTTACTGCTGCGAAAAAAAGGAAAGTAGAAAAACAAAGGCATCAGTTGACAAAAGTGAAACGAATGCGTAAGTTAAAATTGAGTTCCAATTAAGCCAAATAATAAATATATTTATGCAAAAGAATGATATACCTACACACTTTAATTTTGTCTATTATTTATTTTCTATAATTAATATGTAATAATTTATATTTTTTAATAATAATTTTATTTAGGTAAGTATTTATGTTAGAACCCTTAAAAACCGAAAAAAAACTGGAACTGGGACCGGAACCGAAAATTACTGAAACCACAGAACCGGAATCCTTAAAAAATAATTCTACCTAAAAAGTGCGGAACGGGAACCTGTATTTCATATGGGTTCCAACCCCTGGTGGTTAGGTATACCAAAATATTTGTGGGGTGGAAATATTAAACCAATATAGAGAATTAGACGCGGAATGAATAGAGGGAAAGCGAAATTGAAACAAGTTAGAAAGAAAATGTAGCATAGGCGGAGAGGAAGAAGAAGACACATGCTATAAGTAAGTTGTACCTACCTACTATGGAACTGTACGGAGCGGAGGTGAAAATGACACGGAGAAGTATAAAAATGAGGTTGGAGTTAAGAAGTGGAAAATGTGCGGATTTGAAAGCAAAGATGGGAAAAAATACATTTTTCTCCAACCACCTGAATAAGACGCTATTTTGTGACAGTGTTCGATACGTAAAATTGACGTTTTGCGGATTAATCGCTATCACCATGGCAACTGTACAAAAAGTGGATACTTTTGGTCCTAGTACCAAAAAGAAATTGACCTTGAAAGTTGGCCAATTAAAAAATTACTATCACGGAGATATGTCACATTGACATCGTTTTACATTGCAGGTTGTAAGATATTTCTATACGTACAAATCAAATATTTTTGCATATTCAATACAAATAATGCTGTTACCTATACGTATCTACATGTAATGAAAATGATTTACGCTCGCTATTTTTATTTAAACCATGTGTAACGTAATTTACATATTCGGTGAACGTAATTTTAATACGTATACAACCGGCCGTCGCGCGTAACGCCATCTACTTAAGACACATTGCACTATTATCTGTCATTTTGAATTCAAAATTTGAAAAAGTTAATTGCAATTAATTTTAATTAAAAAACTGTATGGTAAGTTTTTTATTTCAATACAAAATATAACAATATTAATTTTGTATACAATAGACTGAAACGTCTGAAACTGATAGCGACATGGATAGCACTCCGCCAGAGATTATAAAAACGGCAGAACATGCTACCTTAGATTTGGTCCCTACAAAGTCGCGAGAGGTGAGAAGTAGGAACGAATAGGTTATAAGTTAACCTAAATACTACAGTGGCATGACACGTGAGGACAAGAAAGCAGAAGTTCTCAAACTAGTAGTGAAACTGTGAACTGAATCTAAATTCGAATATAATTTAAAGTAAAGGGGGTTGGAGAAAAAATTTTATGTTTTATTCGTACAAAAAATGCGTTTTCGAGACTCGGAAGGTTGCTGGACTCCGCTAACGCGTCGTCCAGCAACTATCTTCCTCGTCCCGAAAACTGACATTTTTTGTACTAATGAAACAAATAACTATTTTAGTTTATTTTGTAATAAAATTTGCTAGCTGGCGTCTAATAAAGATTGATTGAAAAGTTAATGAAAAGAAATTTGTTTGTGCTTAATAGCATAGAGTAAATACTCTATATGTTATTAGGTAGGTTTAAATTTCTGTACAAATAAAAAAAACACAGTTCCAAGAATTAAGAAAATCGTTAATTTTTAAAAATTTCAAGAGGCGGGCACGATATTTCATGATCTTGCATTTAGCTCACGATGGATTTTTGGGATTTTTAAACATTTGTTCATGAATAGAAAATCTATCGATTCCCATTGAGAAATAAAGTGCGCTTAAACTTCATTGAAAAAATAAGATTTGACAGGTCTATCAAGAAATACAGACCCTGGGGCGCCTCGAGAGCACGAAATGCTTCTTACAGCAATCTGAACCATCTTGGTTTAAATTTAAACTATCGTCAAGAGGAGATCATATATATACTTTAAGGTTGTTGTTTTTTTGTGTTATTATAACGCAAGTGCATTTCTTTATCATTTATTTTAGGGTTAAGTGGTAGAACAGATTGTAGTTTGCACTACATATCTGAACTTCGCCCTTTTGGTATAGCGTAATAAATTTAGTTTAATATTCACTAGAATTATGTATTGTTTCTTTTGTACGTTATCCCATAAATGACTATTATTATTATTATTTGTGTTTTGTATAACATTTAAATTTTATTAAATAATTTTAAACCTTATTATTAGGGACCGGACTTATACCTATGCATGAAAACACGCTAAAAATGCACATAAATATGCACAAAAAATATGGCAAAAAAGCATGAATATATGCATGGAAAATTAAATAATGCCCAAAAATCATTGAAATTTCTTTAATTCAACATTTTCCTCGGCCAACATTCGTCATCTCATTTGTTAAACTTGAAAAATTAATGCTGAATTGAACACCGCCGACGTTTTATAATTTGATAAATTTGGGCGCCATATTTTGTATTTCATTTAGTTTTTTATTCTTTTCTTTTGCTTTTTGTTTTTTTTCTTTTTATTTTTTTTCTAATTTTATTGTTCTCTTTTGTTCTGTTTCTATTTTATAATTTTTATTTTATTTGATTATTATTATTTGTATATCTTCATAATTTATAAATAAAAATATAATTGTTGTAATTACTACCACTGGAAACTTGTCTTGTAATAAAAATGGTCTAAAAAGTTAATAAAATGCTAATCTTTCTTAAATATGCACAAAAACCCCAAAAATGCAAAATATGCACTATTTACGTAATACATAAAAGCATGAAATCCGTCCTCTACTTATTATACTTACCTATTGTTTTTGAGATTGACATGATTTAACCTCAATGCTGCATCACGTGTATGGAAAATGCCTGTTAACTTTCATTAGTTGAAACTGTTGTAAATCTTTTGATCAATTTATGAGTTATGTTTTGATTACCTGTCTGTGCCTATACATATGCCCTAACCTGAAGTTTAATTTATATATTTGACGGTCATTCCTTTAAATTTGTGCCGTGCTAAACATAAATTCTTCTATTGTGAATCTATATATATGTGTGCCATGCGCAGGGGTTGGAACCCATAGGAAATATGGTTTCCAGTTCCGCACTATTTAGATAGAATTATTTTGTAAGGGTTCCGGTAGGTACCGGTTCTGTGACTTCAATAATTTTGGGTTCCGGTTCCAGTCGTTTTTTCAGTTTGTTAAGGGTTCCAACGTGAATAAATAAATTAAAAAAAGATAAATTATTATTAATTACATAAAATAAATAATACACAGCATTAAAATACATCATTCACTTGCATAAACATATTTTTTAAGTTTAATTGAAACTTATATAATAGCTTAGGTAGGTACGTGTTCATTTCCCATCTTTCTCTACTTTTGCTTTTCTTCAGCAGTAGTTTCAGCTAACTTCCCTAGCTCCTACACTCTTCAACCATCGTACTGTTTTTGATTCATTTTCGGTATCAGTCACTCGAAAATATTTTTAACTTGTTTGGTATTGAGGTTAAGTTGGTTGAAACTAGTGGGCAGCTCTGAATAAAAATGAAAATTTGGATTTTTGGCTTCTGAATATTCTGTGCCATTGAATAAGCACTTATTCAATGATGTATAATTTAATAAAATTTGTATCATTATACACACCGTGTAATCAAAGCGTTCTTACCCCACTATCCCTTATTGTTCTTTGCATTTGTGTTGTTATTGGCTTTTCCGTTGCTATTCCATTCTTTCTCTATTTTGCAGGTTTATTTGTAAACTAGTTTTTCGCAATCAAGTTTGGCTAACGTGGTTATTGGATTTCGATGGTTCAACCTTTTGTCTTAAGTAACGTTACAAATCGTGTTTTGTTTCTTTGTATTAACATGGAATTGTCAGTGTGCTGTTTGCCCTGTAGGAGTGCAACTCCTGTGTCTCGGCACTACAAGAAAGGGTGCTCCAATTCCCTTTTCCCATGTTTGCAACATTGGATAGGTGGTAGGTTCTGTGATGTACGTTTGATTGTGAAGTAATAAATGCAAGTTAGAGGTTTGCAAACCATAAACCTTATTGTTTATTTATCACAGTCCGAAGTTCTCAAAAATATGAGACTGGAAGGACCAGTTGAAGTTATTAAGAGAAAGATCGACGGTAAATAATTTAATTAACAATTAGATATACATTTCTATAATATGATACAAAGCAATAAATTAATTTACACTTATTAAAGCATTTTAAACAAAAAAAGAGGTAAATACAAAAATATGGTCGATAGTAGTTATATCACAATCTACGAAAATTACAACATATACTGGAATGCTACGCAATAAATAATAAATAGACATTTAAACTTACACTTTTTGAATTTCAAATAATTTAACGTCCGTATCATACCATATTGGCGGTTCCACATTCCTAAAAATAAATAAAAACACTACTAATAGAATCGAAGATTAAGTTACCTGAGATAGATAATGCCCCACATGTAGGTTCGAAACCAAACTGTGGTTCCAGTATTTGCCTGGTATTTCCTGATCAAAATGGGATGGGGAACGGGCAGTAGTCCGACTAGTGTACCATGTTGTAAAAATTTCAAAATTTCACTTTCATCAGTAAGGCCCCTAGGTAAACACTGTCATGCGATTGGATTAAAATTTGTTCACCTACTTGTCAATGCAAATTTTCTCAACTTGTGGTACTAAAACCTGCAGTAACCTCATAATCGTTTGCAAGGGTAGTTTGCTTTTCCATGATTGCACCCATTCACCAGTCGGCACCCATTGGCTCACCATTCTATCAGATGTTGCCGATACGCGCAAACTGTTACGCTAAAAGAAAACGAGATGTGTAACGCGACGCTAAAAGTTCGACTTACTGTGTTGACCGAATGTTTTAGGGGTGTCGTCAGGTCATCCGTTCGAGATTTGTCCGGCTGTATTGAAGGGTCCGTTAAATTTACATTCATGTCTTTTTGCTCGTTCTTGTCGAAGCCACCGCTGCAGCCGGACGTATTTAAATTCAAAGATGCCATGCCATTTGTTAGCGGTAACTGATCCAATTGCTGATACGCCGGGTGCGCCGACTCTTTCTCGGTCATTTGGGTAATGCCGGGTGTGTCGGGCAAAGACGCCTTTAGCGTTCCCGGTTCCGCGGGTAGGGCGGGATGCGAACCGTCCATCGCCAGTTCCTGCACGTTTTCATGACTCACCGACTTGGGCAGGTGATTTTTGATTTTTTTGTTGAGGGATTTCGCGATGCTTCCGTAGTCGCACGGCAAATTCGCTAAACTATGAAAAACCTGCCGTTTACGTATAATCGTGTAAACCAAATTGGAGTTACCTACCGATTGGTTTATTAGTCGAACGAATGAGAAAAGTTGGGAGCTTACCGTCAAACTGATACTGGATAATGTTGTTGAATATTTCTAAAAGGAAGAATACTAAATGGTGGTGGGAGGGGGACGAAAATAAAAACCAAGGCGTGCTGAACGCCTCCAGTAGGTGTAACAGTTTCGTGCTTGCCACCATGGATAGGGTTTTTAAATAAGGGGAGACTGCAAGAGAGACTTCTGCATTAATCAGGATTTGGGAAAAATCGAGTACGAACCATTTACTAGAATAGTCAAAAGGCAGTCAAATAACGGCTGCAGACGTTGATGTCCGGTCGTTATGATCTTGTGAAATACGATAATCAGCAGGTCCGCGTGAGTGCCGGTAAACACGGGAATGTCCATCGGAATTGTTGCGGTGTAAGGCTTGTTGAGGCGTACTCCGAAATTTCGCTCGCCAGATAAAAGAAGCAAGATAAATACTCCGATATGCATTAAACCCACTCGAGCTACAAAATTCAATAAATTCATTGAAGTTTAAAATCAACTGCAATATAGTCAGTAAATTGAATAAGTTCGCATATTGGTCTGCCTAAAAACCCCGTTTTATCTCAAAAATGCACACCTTTATCAAAAATGCACGCATTTTATGTCCAGACATATTTTTGTTCATGTTCGCTAAAAAGCGGCATATTTGTAAATTTTCGTCGAATAAAATACAAAATCTAAGATATATTTTTGACATTCTAAAGCGACCACCCGTTACATTCTCTACTGGCATTTACAAAGGAAAAAATGAAAGCACTGAATATTGATGCGAGAAGCGTGGATGAATTTCACTTACTCAATTAATTATGATTTAACACCTGAAATTCACAGCTAGCGTTTAAAAGATGAAAACTACTTACACTGATCTGCTCTGGAGTCATTCAAATGATACAGCACCGGAACTAAGACTTCAAGTACGTCGCTACTTTTCAAAACAAAGTACAGAAATTTCTAGAAAAATTACAATATTACACTTACCGACCCAAACAACGCATACCTTATTATAGTCGCACATTTTCCAGAAAAATATAAGTAACTCCTGATGAAAGTAAACCTTCTTGGTGGAATTCGGTAGGTACGTCTGGACAAGAGGATTGTTAAGCAACCTCGTAACGCCTCTCAGTATAAAATGGAAATCCTCGTCTCTGTGAATTCTCGATAAATAATTAATGAAAAGGTTATCGGGTGTTGGGGCTTCTTCCGAGTCCGACGTAGTCGTGCTGTTACTGGTATCGTAGTCTAAGGTTACGATGAGAATTTGTAAAGCAGCCTCTACTAACGGTTCCAGGGAATCGTTGAATAATAAATGGTTGTACGGCACGCCCAAACCAACCGGATCATAGGCGCATACCGTATTTAACAGTGAGGTAAACATGGGGAGGGCGTGGCGATTGTCGGCCGAAGTTAGGTGCCTAAAAGTATAGGTAGCTTAGTGTGTGTGCGTGAGTCTACTCACATAATCCACTTATTTGGATTTATCGATATTTCGGACGGCGGCTGATAAATTGTTTCGCTGAAACATGTCAAAAGTAATTTGATCAGCTCCGTGCGGTTCGAGTCGAAAATGGTATTCCTCGGCGGGGAATGCGCGAATCCGACTCCGGCCTCCCAGATATACTCGCAACTGTCTATAGCTAATAAGTCTTCGGCTTTATCCTGCAAACGGTTTCTTTTTGTAAATCTTACAATTCAGTGGTGAATGCACTTACAGGGCCAAGTTTACGTGCTCCCATTACGGTGAAGTCAGGACAAAATAAAAGATCCTAAAACAATGAAATTTGTACAGGAAACAATGGAGTAGTGAAACTTTTTCTGAAATGCATGCATGGCATGTGAAGGTTGTATTAGAATTAGATCAATCTGTTACACAATTATGTTCTTGTTTTCGTATTGCCGGTGCTAATAGATAATGAAGAGACACCCTGTATATGAGAAATATTTCAATTTCTTAAACTGTAAATTGCGGAGAGGGGGGTGTTATTTATGAATAAACGCAGAGTTGGTTCGTTTTACTTGAATTTGTGGCTCAGTGTTATTTTTCCTTTTGGTTTTGTCCATTAAGTAAGAACC
The DNA here is from genome assembly GCF_008802855.1 of Photinus pyralis. NCBI lineage: Eukaryota > Metazoa > Arthropoda > Insecta > Coleoptera > Lampyridae > Photinus > Photinus pyralis. Next base: position 12,104,671 of record NW_022170819.1, read on the forward strand.
TGATCAGGTTTGTGTATTTTTATAAAGGGTTTATTTAAGGGTTTATGATACAGAGTGTTCTCAAATGTAATTTAATAAACGCACATGTTCTGATGCTGATAACAAGAGATGCAGGTGGTCAACGATGTTCGCATTATTTTCGGCGTAAGTGGGGACGCGTTCCTTTACAGCCGGCGTTATTTAATCTACTTGTAATTGGTGCATTTTTGGAAAATACGAGGGAGATTATTCTGTAATCGAGGTGGTGTTTCGTTAAATATTGCAAGCAAACTGGTTGGCGACGGTTGGAAATCGTATGTTTCTTAACGCTATTTGATTGATTGAAGACGCAGTTCGTCATTTTCATAATATTTCTGTACAGACAGAAAGTTGGTCAAGTTGAGATAAAGGAAGCAATTACGGGGACTGTTAGATCTTTAGACAAGGTTCTCTTATTATCAAAGTTAAAAGTGTTTACTATTGAATAGCCACTGGCAGCTCGTAATTTCATTCATTGAGTTAATGTTGCTTGTCATCAAAATTTGCGTGTTAAAGAAAAGTAAAATGAAGAAGCAGCGTTTGTGTGTGGAGTTAAGGGCGTCATATTAGGATTATTAAAATAGAAAAAAACTAAGTAACTACAATTTTCTTATTTCTTTTGTAGACACCTGCGTGCGGGGAAATTTGTCCAAACAAGCGTCCCTTTTTTTCAGGAATTTTGATTATCGTTCTTTTCATGTGTGTTAATCGTGCATTTATTCGAACCCATGGTGCGATCCGGATAGTGTTCACATTTTTCGTATCCAATATCACACTCAACTTGTCACTTTTTGACAGATTGTCTAATTTTGTCTCATTTTATTCTACCTAGAGTGCGTTAAACCATTTAAAATGGATAGTCGTGCATTGTATCGAAGTATTCATAGAACAATCCTCTTTTATAAGAACGAAATGAGCCACAGTATTTTATTTAAACGCGTTTGTAATAGTGTATTTTTCATAGGCTACTTGACCACATATCAACCAAAATGTGACAAATTAGGTGTCACAGTTCTTAGAATCTCTTTTCTATCAAAATAAACAAAAAATACAACGCGTCTCATTTAAAAATCGAAAATTGAGCCACTTTCAGACTAAACAGGAAGTGTCAAAAAACAATTGAATTGACTGATATAGACGCGAGCCAGTTTTGAGAACCACTCAGTATATTAACTACCAGTTCACACTGTGGTTTCGATCACATATCTTTTTGGACCACTAACGCCTAGGACATAGACTGGGGGTAGAATTAAAGCGTACCGTCGCAAAAAATGAAACAAAGCACTTAAGTTATCATATAGGAATTTATGAACACACTGTACATGACCGCTACCAGCTTTATTGAACGCCCAGGGTCTAGAAGCGTTACGCAAAGTGTTGTTCCGAAAGTATTTACTTCTTTTCGGAGTTGGAAACAGAAGGTAAAAGTATCTGTTTTAATTTCTAGCGCCGTCTTAGTCGCCGATAGGAAAACCAGTTGCTGTATACATATATAAATTGATATCAGTTTTATAATTATTCCGGTAGAGATATGTAAATTATTTGTGTAGCATCCGAGTTCTCTGCATCGGAACTAAGGGAAAAATTAATATTTTAGAATTTCGGCGCATTTAAGTAATTATTGGTTGATTTTGGTTTCCTATGTCAATTTAAAACGAGCATTAAAGCTGCAAGGTCGCAGACCTGTTGCGATTGACCCGAAATTCTAGGTAACAATGGGCATTACTGTGCTACCGAATTTGGAAATTTTAATCCGGCAAATGAAGTAAGTGTTTAAATGAGTTGCAATAAATCTCATCTGAACCAGTCGTGATAGGTTTCATTAGAGGCCCGCCTAAATGAGCAACATTTTAAGACCAATTACAGATTTTTATGTTTATCGCAGGCCACACAATTAAATAAAGATAGTCTGTTTGGACAATAAATTATTATTATTATTATTATTAATTTTTGTACGTTATAAATCGAATACGCTGGGTCAGCTAGAAAAACCGTCGGTCCCTCATGAAATGGCTGAATTTTTAGTAAAGCCGCTGTTTAGAGGGGGGTCTTTTCCGTTGGTGTGTTAATCAAATAGCAAGATTTTTTGGCAATTTTCACTGTACGTTTTACGATTTTATCACCGTAAAGTAAGCTTGCTAGCTTTCTTCAACTAATTATTTTCTTGCTTTCCTTTTCCTGTATTTGATTTCCTGTAGCTACCGCCAATTAATTAAGTGTGCCGTAAATCAGTTTTAGCTGCTTCCCTGGACGTTACCGTAGCTACTGATTATGATAAACCTTCGAGACTGTTCCGATATCAGCGACCTTGGCCAGAAAAAAGGCTATAATCTTCTGGTGGCACTCGAGTCCGTCCGCCATCACATCCAGGTTGCCGCCTTCTGTCACTACTTTTCCAATAAATTGTAAATTTATTTATTTTTCTTTGAATTAAATTTTAATTTTGAGTCCACTAATTAGATTGTTTAATTTTCAATCCATTTGTGTGCGGACTTCCTACCAAAGTTCGCCGCAAAAGAAAGATTTAGTTACGAAAGGAAATTGGGAAGACCCTCTGTAAATACTTGAAGGTTTCTTTGTGGCGCATTTTATAAATGAAAGCAAATTGCTATTGCTCGAGTTTCGCACGTCCTTCCGGACGCACTTCTGTGGTTCTGAACTACTTTTAGGTAGCTATACCGTCTACCGACTGGTTTTGTTACTTTAAGATTCAATTAATGACCATGAATTTAAGTTAATTAGGTACTTAAGTAATTTGGTTTATCTAAAATTAATGGAATTCGTTTTGTAGGTGTTTGTATTATAATGTACTAATTTGTATTCAAATTTGTATGCTAACGTTGGAAATGTCATACGGGACAATACCATGAGATTGAGTTGAATACTTAAAATAAACATAACCTTCAATTTAATTACGTCTGGGCTGAAATTGCATTTTTTTCTTTGTTTACGTTCTAAATTTTTGATAGTTTCTTATACCATTTTTATTTACTACAATCCTAATGCTGTGCATACGAAGATACTGATGGAATGTCAACACAACATTCTTCACAAAGAGAGCACCTGCACCTTAAATTTCTAAGTAACAGCAACGAATAACTACGAAAAAGTGAATGAATGGGTGGAATCGGAAATTAAGCCTACTTGATTAAAATTAAATGAAATGATTAATTTTTCTTTCTTTCTATTTCTCTTCTTTTTAGGATTTCTGTCTTCAATCATAGTTTATCTTTTTATTGGTTGTTATGATATTGATGTTTTTTTCGCTAGTTATACCATTAAGTAATGTAATTTTGTATACACATTTACGTTTAGAGGATGGGTATCGTGGGTTAAGTGAAGTAGCCTGACTTGACTAAAAGTTGCAGGTTCTGATGACGAAATACGTTTTTCTTTTCTTTGTCTAAATAAAGACCTAAGTATTATTAATTGCGCTGCAGTAAATTAAAAGGATTGTTCCAAATCTTAAGAGCAAGTACAGAAGGCGAGAAAAAAATCTAATCAATGACTTAATTTGTGGTCACACATCCGTTAATGAAATTCTTACCACAAAATTCCTCATCATCAAATCTACCTACCTAGTTACTATCGAATACTTACACACACTGCATTTTGCAGTGATTGTGCTAAAGGCAGCGGTTCCTCTTCATTCTCGCACTGATTAGGCAGAGAAGACCAAAAGAACCCTCTCCACTCTGGGTCTTCAAAAATGTACGGCAATATCCTCGTCAGCAATCGAACACAGTTTAAGGCTACAAAAAATTGCTACCACTTTATTGTTCTGGCGATTAAATACCTGTCTGTTGTTCGTGTTGTGTTCGACAGCTGCTGTCAACTACTTTGACGATTTTTTCGACCGCCTTATAACACAGGGTGGCCAAATTCGTTGGGGCCTCCTCACGTAATGACCGAATCTCTGTTGCCGGAACCAGTGTGAAAATGTCTTGTATGTTTGTTACATTTTCGGACCAAAACTGTTCCCAAAATGCGTCATCTGATACATCGATACGCTAAAACACAAAAACATTATTTTTAGTGAACATATTTTAGAGTTTTTCCTTGTTATTACCTCAGTTTTTGAAGTTAATTGTACGACGGCCTTTCGAAAATTTAGCTTCGTGTCCACGTTGCCCATTACGTGTTATGTTCTTTTAGCTTATCTATTCAAAAAGGAACGTAAGGTGAATTGCAATCGTAATTGTATAAAGGGTCGATTATTTTGTAGGTTAAAAGTACTTCAGTAAACATCATTTGTTTAATGATTGACGTAAAGCAACACAGATGTCACCACTTACAATGCATACTCTCAAAAAGAATCACTAATAGATGGCGAAATAATAGCACCGCTCTAGTGACATTAAGCACCGCATCCGGATGTGCCACTGCACATGTGGACTGGTGTACCGGGTGACCCAATAAGACTGTTCCTCGACCATATCTCGGGAACCGTTCGTCGTATGGGGTAAAAAAATTATTGGGTAAATCGGTTATGAAGAATCGCTGGAAAATATTTTCAAGTTCTACAAATGACCACGAGAGGGCGTAACTGCTATCTTAAATTTTAAAATTGCATTTTCTTTAAATTTCGCATAATAAACTAAACATTCTTTTTTCACATTTTTAAAGAGAACCAGTTTATCTATCATTTTCGTAAAAACAAAAACTCGGTTATTTCAAAAACAAAGATGGTGTGGGGCGTTCAATTGTTTTTGCAATAACCTGCTTTAACCGTTTGACCGAGTTTAACAAATTTGGTATGGTTGAAAAGAGCATTGAGGCAATGAGAATATAGTTAATTTAGCCTCCGCCAGGATGCTAGTTTTGACACTATGACACAAAATCCTAAAAAAATCAAAAAAATCAAATGTAATGATATGACTTTTTCTTTATGAAAAAGTAGCCAAATAACATCCAAAGAGGCCAGTGAAAACCGTTTTTCAAAATCTAGTTCCTGACCTCAACTATTGGGAAAATGAGATTAATTATTTAATTAATTAAAATGCTTAAATTGTATCTTATTTGACGTATTTTCCGGTATTTGTCGATGGCGCGAAAGATTGTTTGGAAAAGGACCTTACACTTTTAGGTAGGCCTTGGAAAATTAAACAAATGAAACACGATGCATTATAAAATAATAACAGCCGTAATTTGTAAATTATTCTGCTGTGTATACATTCAGAAAGTGCAGTTTTTTGAACTTGTAATCTTTTCTAAAATTCTGATTTCTAACCCAGAAGCATTTTATATGCTGGCAGCTATGGTTCGATTCGGATATCGCAAATAGAAGATGTGGGCAGCGATGATCGCATTTTGAAAATATTCAAAATATATCGCCAGCATATTAAAAGCTTCTTGGTTAGAAATCCGCATTTTAGAAAAGATTACAAATTCAAAAAACTGCACTTTATGAATGTATACACAACAGAATAATTTACAAATTACGGCTGTTATTATTTTATAATGCATCGTGTTTCATTTGTTTAATTTTCCAGGCCTACCTAAAAGTGTAGCGTCCTTTTCTTTCGCGCCATCGACAAATACCGGAAATACGTAAAAAGTAAATTTAAGATACAATTTAAGCGTTTTTATTAATTTTCGCAATATTTGAGGTTAGGAACGAGATTTTGAAAAACGGTTTTCACTGGCCTCTCTGGATGTTATTTGGCTACTTTTTCATAAAGAAAGACTCATATCATTCCATTTGATTTTTTTGATTTTTTTAGGATTTTGGGTCAGTGTCAAAACTAGCCCCCTGGCGGAGACGGATTCAACTAAGTTAACTATATTCTCATTGCTTCAATGCTCTTTTCAACAATACCAAATTTGTTAAAATCGGCCAAACGGTTAAGAAGTTAAAGCAGGTTATTGCAAAAACAATTGAACGCCCCACACCATCTTTGTTTTTGAAATAACTGAGTTTTTGTTTTTACGAAAATTATAGATATACTGGTTTTTTTAAAAATGTGAAAAAATTTTTTTTAGATCATTATGCGAAATTTAAAGAAAATGCAATTTTAAAATTTAAGATGGCAGTTACACCCTCTGTTAGTCATTTTTAGAACTTGAACATATTTTCCAGCGATTCTTCATGACCGATTTAGCCAATAATTTTTTTCTCCCTTAAGTCATATGACGAACGGTTCTCGAGATATGGCCGAAGAACGGTCTTATTGGGTCACCCGGCACATGGACGCCTAGAAGGTCGACGGATCTGGATTTTATCGACGCCGTCAAACGTAGGGTCAGGAAATTCATGCCTTGAATGGCATCGGGAACAGGGCGTTCAAGGAGCTTCTTCAAAAAAACCAATACAACGAAATATCGAAGGATCCTCAGTATTACCAATTAGTTACTCTTTGGTATTACAATCACTTAGTTAACAAAAATGCATCAAATTCATGTCTTTGTCATTGAGATAATGCTCTTAATCTTGCCAACGATATCAGTGCAAGAATAACGATAGTTTGATGTTTTGATCAAAGTCCATGTGGTTGCCAAAAATAGATCAAATTCAAGTTTTGGTCATTGAGATAATGTTCTTGGTCTTTTTTGCAACGAGATTGGTGCATAAATAACGATTTTGACATATTTTGATTCAAAATTCATGTGACCTCAGAAAAATAATTTAATGTACTCTTTCAGCATGAAGATAATGCGTTGGAAAACCTTTAAAACTCCAAATTCATGTGTAAAAAATAATTTTGGGTACATTTTGCTCTAAAACTTTTGAGCTATACCTCAGAGAAGAGCTATATTGAACTGTTACACATCTAAGAGTAATAGGGAATAATCTCTAGCGAAAGTCCGAACTCGATACATGACCTAGGGAATGAAATGTTTTGATTTCTATTATATTGAGCCCGTAGATTTTCCTGTTCCCGATTCACTCGAAGTCCTATAACTTTTGTTTCCGCTGAACCAGCTTCCTGAAAATCAATAGCGTCCGCCCTTAATGTTCAAAGTACCCGTACATCTAATTTCAACCCAATCGGCCACTTTTAAAAAGAGTTAGAGCGCACACGGGCGGACGGACGACAATACAAAACTATAAGGAGGATCCTTAATAATGTGGTGACATACCCTTGCGGGTAGACAACGCACATTACAACAATGGGAAAAAAATACGAGACGCTCTATATTTCTATATCTTTGTTTTATTTTGAAAAGTGTAATTACAGGTAGTAATCATTTTATTGGTTCTAGTACTAACCATCAACCTTTGAATTTTATGTCATATAGGTATAACTTATTATTTACATTTTGCAGATATATGTTGATTGAAGCATGATACGCTCAAAAGTTTTGTTTTAAGTACCGCACTTATGCATTTATATTAAGGGCGCGCTATCAGTATTGTGTGTTGCCTATCTCACAATAGCATTCTTATGGGAAACATGCCTAACGGAATTCATACCGTTTTTAAAAACTATACATTTTTTTTGGGAAATGTTTGTTGTTTCTTGTTCTTAAATGTATGTAAATTATGAGTGAACAGTTTATATTGCACTAAAACTCATAGCACATTCTCTGAAAGTGTATAAAGTAGACGTTCGATTGCAATGGCAATCTTTTGTGTATAATTCAAAGGTCAAAGAAGTTTTTGAAATATAAATTGTTTCTCCAGATTCTTGAACATATAAGGAATAAAACGTGATGTAAAAATGGATAATATGTGGTTTCTAAAGCACAAACGGTATGAACTCCGTACACTTGAAAAATAACTCGTAAAACAATTATAGAAAAGAAATCTGTGCTCAGTGTAGTTCAACGTGTATCCACTAAGATGGCTACGGTATACTATTCTTACAAAGCGGGAAATTTAAAGTGGAGTACTTATTGGAATGTATTAATGTATCTATTTTTTAGCAGTATAACTTATTCCTTTATTGGCTTTGTTGGTTATTAATGCAGATAAAATGTATCCAGCAAAAAACCGTACCATAAGTAGGAATTACACTGGTTAACGTTACCTACATTCAAAATTTGGGTTAGGAAACTGGCAAAAGAAGTCTTTATAAACGTTGAGTTTAGGATCATGGGATTTTTCACTCTACGTTATAATTAATTAATATAAAAATTTCAGAGCTTACAACAAAAAGAGGTTATGTGGGATGGTGTTTCTGAATTGATAATACAGTGTTAATACTGCTTACGTTTACCAGACGAAGCGCTACTTATGGGCAAGAATACTCTCGCCCAAGTTGCTATCTAATAGCACTGTCGACTTGTACGATGGTATTTACACCTCGGAAGTGCTATCAGACAACTCTGCAAGAAATCAGTAACTGAAGATTATATATTTATTCGATAATAAATGTACACGTCACTTACAACTAAATTTAAGCACTATTAATAATAACGAAACCCCACCGATTGGATGCCATCTTGGTTCCCATAATTTGAATGAACTACATACTATCGGCATTGAATAATTCAATCGTTGAGTGAAGGATCTCAATGTTATCGGTATTATATCAAAATATGATTTCACACCCAAACAAATAACATTCAATTATGAGTTAGTATTGCTGACTTGCAAATCTGGTTTTCCTAAAAATATTGCGTGGATTGTCCTTTGTGATCATAAAGGCTGAGTATTCCTTAAGGCCGATTCACATTATTATCGGTCAGGTTACGGTCAGAACATGAACAGTACAGAAATACACGGTTACAATAATTGACCGCACCGTGTTCTGACCATGATGTGACCGATGGCCTTATATAAACGCACTGCAATGACATTGTTCGGTAAAATGATAATCGGAAAAAAATGTACTCGGTGTCGGAAGTCAATCTTCGGAAATGTGTACAGTCGAAAGATAGCCTAAAACAATCCATTACTAGAACTATATTAAAATAAAGATCCTCAACTTTACTTACCTAGGTAGGTACTGGTTTTTTTTGTTATTTTGCAGTTAATAGAAAATCAGGTAAACATAATCCATAACATAACCCAACTTTGAATGGCATTTCAGGAATTACAATTAGGCACTGTTATTGGCATTCAATTGAATTACTGAACAAAACCGCATATTATGGTAAATAAGTATTTTTAGGTAGAATTTATTTCGCAAGATCACTAAATTCCCTTTTTAGAGTTACGGAACGATATTTACAGTTACAGGTGGTAACCAAAGATAAGCAAAATACTATTTTTAATTTTATCTCAAGACGAATGTATGCGAGTGTCAGCGACCTAACGAAGTACAAATAGGGATCGCGGATTCGGGATGGCAGCACAAAGCAACGAATATTTCAAAAATACTTCTTAGTTCACTTTTCTTACACCATGGCGTGCAAACGCACCCTTAATTTATGAAGTATTAATTTATGCATTGCCTAGATTGGTACGAGGGCCGTTTTTTTTCAACCTCCGGTGCGCCATAAATAAAAGACAAGTAAACAGAAAAAAATTGTTTATTACCAAAATATACGTAAATTTATGCTTATTTCTCGGGTCTAGGAAGATTCACCGATCACAATTTACCGATCACAATTCACCGACCGTCATTTTCACCGTTCCGCAATTCTGCGATTTTATACTTCACCGATATTTCATAAAAAGACTTCGAATGCTTTGATTATTTAATGCATAATGCAAAAAATACGAAAACAAATATTATACATTGCATCTATGGAATATAATACAGAGTGAGCAACAATGATTGAAGCGTGCGTCATCACCGCTTGTTCCTATTAATATCAAAACTACCTTCTTTGTATGGAGTTGTATACGAAAATGACGTTCTGCGCTGTCACAGTGACGTGCGTCTATTCGTATTTCGTATCTTGTATCAAATCAGCATATGCTATGAGCGGCACATTGCCAATTTAGCTGAAGCGGCACGCTTCAATCTTTGTTGCTCACTCTGTAGTTATTTATGTATTAAGTAAGGGCATAATAGTAATGTTTATATTCTCGAGGGCCTATGGCCCGAGAGCTTTTTAGTCGCCCGAGAGTATAAACATCAGTTTATGCCCGTGGTAGGTACATACACAATTTTATGTTTTACAAATAGTTTTCTTCGTCAAAATTCGTTTACAAAATAATTCATTATGTTTGATCGAGTATGCGTGGTTCGAATTTGTTAATGTGAGTGAAACCATCCAAACGTCAAACGTAATTTTATAGTTATTTGTATACTTAGGCCGCGAAGTCATTCTTTAACGTACCGAAAAGAAGATTGGCGCCGAGGCCGCTTGCGGCCGAGGCAAGGCAACTTTGAGGACGTTAAAGAATGACGCGGCCGTCGTATACACAACATTTTTTGTGCAATTGTGTAGAATCGTCAATACATAAAAATGAGATTTCAAAAATAATAATTTTCGTCGCAAATAGAAAGACGGCCAGTTTTCATTTTACCATGGAAATGAGATAAACAATGAATAATTTTTCGTGAAAGAAAAGCTTAGACCATATAGTACATGGACTGCTAATTGTAACTAAAATATGGTCAAGGACACCGCCTGGGTATGTGAGTTTCAGGGTAAACGAGTCTGCCCGAAGTTGTCCGATTAGACACGATTTGAGACTGTCAACCTATAAATTAACAAACGTCAATTAATTAATCGCCTAGATATCCCAAAAAAAGCAGACTTATTCTTATTTGAGGACGTATAGTAAATAATGAAGAGTATTTAAAGCTTCCCGTACTACGCGGTTACTATAAAGCTGCTCTTTAAGCGATCCTAGTGGTGTTTACACGACCTTAGTTTACCCTGAGATTCACATACCCACGACTACAGTGCCCTCTATTCGTGACCATCCATTTTGTATTGAAAGCATAGGGCGAATAGCAGTCCATGTACTATATGGTCTAAGAAGAAAAGTCAAAATGTGTGCCTCCGAAAGTGATTCTTCGATATCCGGAACCTTGTCTGAAAATGTACTATTAGCGTACCTTATGGAAAAATCGAAGACCTTAAAAAGTTCAAGCTTATGGAGTGTGTATTCGATGCTAAAGTGAATGCTTAATATAAACGAGTGTATAAAAAAGTGTACCTGTCAGTTTGAGTTCTAATGAAAATCAAAATGTTACAGTTTCAAAGTATAACGCTTCTAACACTTTAGACTTTCTTTCAGGAGTAAGTATAAGTAACAATACGAACTGTACGATTAATATTAACATTTATCCAAAAGATTTGTAATTACCTAGGTACATGCTGATTGTCAAAATATATGTGACATTGTTTTACTTTAACGGCCGTCACTATGACAGCGGCCGCGAAAATGAATTTCGCGGCCGCCATGGCGAACGCGAAGTTGTTGTTTCTCGTCCAATTGCACAAAAAATAATTTAATTCATCGTGAATAAGCAAGAAGTTCCAGAAAATATACGAAATAAAGCCAATCTTGTGATTTAGTAGGTATTGACAATTAATAATTGACGTTTCTAATTTTCAATGATCTGCAAATATTTGTTTGTTTTGTCATTAAGCATAAATGAGTTACTATGGTGATACTTTATGCCCGCGTATCACAGGTATAAAATGTGCTATGATAGGTTAGTAAGACATAAAACTTAATATGATAAATTATGAGCTACCTACCTATCCTCTTAATATAATGGAATATAATAATATTAACGTCGTATTGAGCTATACAATACGTTTAGTTCCTTGCGCGTAGTCTCCATATTTTTTTCTTTTTTGGCTGAGCTTCAAATCCGCTGACGTATTGCTCGATTGTAATTAAGTCCTTGTTCTTTTTTTTAACAATTTATAAATTTCCAAATATTAGGATGAGTCGCCCCCACCTGTTCTTCAAATCCACGATGCCATCCTTCGACAGAATTGCTTGTCCTCGGTACATCATCTAGTATCCTTTGGTAAACACTCCACATCGAAAAAGGATACTGTGGAGGACGACGTAGCCTTCTATTTGGACGACCGAATAAAATCATATACCCCATTTTACCTATACACGTTCTTGAAATAACATTCCTATCTATTAATTATCTTGAAATATTTCGCATTTTTAATATCGACGAATTGTACCTACTGTCGGTGAATTGTGGATCGGTGAGATGCCATATCGGTAAATTGAACTCGGTGATTTGCAATCGGTGAATTGTGATCGGTGAACTTTCCGGAACCCTTATTTCTCAATATAATCACCATGACGATTGAGGCATTTGTCATACCTGTGGCCAAGCTTTCCAATACCCTCTTCATAATATGTTACCGCCAGTGAATTGAAATGAGTCTTTTTGGAGCCTAAATGTTCGGTAGGTAACAATAGAGTACAGAGAAGTTCTTGACACTTCTGGAAATTCCACAGACAAAAGCACTTATTGTGAATCTACGGTTTTCTTTAACCACTTTATCAACTCGTTCAACAAGGTCGTCTGTAGCGACAGACTTGCGTCCTTGATCTCCTTCATCATGCACGTCAGTTCGGCCATTTTTAAACTTACGGTACCATTCCCCTACAATAACATCACTCATAATTATATTTTCTCCGTAAACACGGCATATTCTCCGATGGACTTCTGCTTGCAAGAAACGAATAACACTTCTCAACTTATACTTGGCGAGAGAATCAATAGACGCGGCCTTTTGAGAGTACCTTCTTTCGACAATCCGTTCTGGAGATATAAAGGAATATACCTATTCGATCACGATAACGGGCCGAGGAGGACTATGGTTGGTAGGAATGAGCCCCTTTCGTTGAGACCCTTCGTTACAGTACCATGAAGGATAAAACCCTAGATAAAACGAGCCCCCCCCCCCACCTTCTTTTTTAATAAGAAGTCAGAAAGAAGGGCGGTAGTTGGTAGAAATCGGTTCCTTTCGTTGGGACCTTCAATTTTAATACCATGAAAAATAAAATTAATCCCCCCCCCTCCCCCGGCGACCTAGTGCAAAAAATTGTGGAATAGGGTTTCTCAAAAACGGGTGATGCTTTAAACACGTAAGTATATTACAACATAATTATTACATTTTTTAGTTTAGAGGATAATGTCAAAGAAAAAAGAACAAAAATATTAAGAAACATTATAGTAACAGTAGGTTGCAGGAAAATGTTGACAATATTTATAGACTTGATCATATTGATCAATATTTGTCAGTATTGCAATAATTCTCATCTTTGCACTCCGAACAGTGAAGGCCTCTTTTCTCCCTATTATAATGTTCATAACATTGCCTGTCAGAACAATGTCTTATCGCTTGCTCTACGGTCTTTCCGTTTCTTGTAGTAGCTAAAAAGAGGTAGGTAGATGATATTCGTGTATTAGACAGCATTAAGTACTTACTTCTAAAATAAAATATGCATCTTGCAACTGGCCAAAGGAAAGTAGCACGGCATGAATGAGTGTCGGTAATATTAATGAAGTGACGACAGTTCTTAAAGGCTTCAGGGTTCTCGTCGGAATAAACATTGCAATAATAGCAGTTTGCGTATTCGCCTGCACCTACGATTCGATACGTTTAAGGAAATCAAATTTAATAGTTACCTATTTGTACAACTAGTTTTGAAAGTAATACTTTTTAATCAAGCAAATAGGTAAGTGCAAAAAGGGCACTTTGAAAGCGTGTCGAGGTACACGAAATTTTTTGCATAGTGATCCTTAATAACATATAATTAAAAATCATTGACATTCGTGATTTACACTTTCCATACGATTTTTTGACAGTAATTTGATCACTATACAAAAAAAATCATATAGGGGCGATCAAAAATGAGTTGCTGTCGAGTCGCCTTTTGAAATTGAAGTTAAGCACAATGTTCCATGTAAACAAAAATTCCAAAGGTGACGCGACAGTAACTCATTCTTGATCGCCTAGTTACCTAGTATATGCGGCGGGTATTTGACGTGTCGGGAACGTATTGCAAGAGCAACAGCAAAAAAGTGTTAGGTAAGCTAAGTGGATGACAAAATCACTTTTTTGAGTAGCGACTCATTCAATAGTATATTGAAAGACAAGTGTTACAATGCGACCTATTGTAATAGGTACGACTATCTTGTGGCACGAGTGGCGTAGCGAAGCGGGGCCACGAGTGTCCACAAGATAGGAGTATTACAATAAAGCATTGTAACACGTGTTTTTCATACTATTTTTTCTATTTCGGGGCTTTAATTTAATTAAAAAGTAATTATCAAAAACTACAGGAAACTTTAGAATTAATATGTCTTACTTTAGAATTAATATGTCTTAAGTTGGCAACACCATTTACGTTGACAAATTTTAAGTTGGCAGCGTAGATCTTCTCTTATATACAGGGTGATTCCTATAGTACCTGCCACCGTTTGGGAGCGTGTAGGTGGTGCGTAGGGGAGTATTTTGATATAGGACACTTGGGGTCGGAAATCTAAAATAAGGGTGCCAGAGCCAAATTTACCTTCTGGAATTATGGCAACCCAGTGAACTTGTACTGGGACCACTGGTTCCAGCACGATGGGTGCCCTGCTCACTACGGGCGGCAGGTGAGGGAACACTTGGACCAAACCTATCCGGACAGATGGATCGGCCGTGGAGGTGCGGTGGAGTGGCCTGCCCGCTCGCCCGACATCACCCCATTAGATTTTTACTTGTGGGGTGTGATGGAAGCGCACGTCTACGAGACTCCCGTCGAATCCGAAGAGGACTTAATTGCGCGCGTCGTCATGGCCGGAGAGGCTGTTCGCCAGGACATAGGAGTCTTCACGCGAGTTCGAGGGGAGTGGTTGGCTAGATGTAGGAAGTGCATTGAGAACAACGGTGGCCACGTTGAACACTTGTAAACGTTATTGCTTTTGACTGTCGTTTTCCCTCCTTCCCTCCCATGTCGCTTCCTCGCGCTAACTCGCTCTGCATCGCTCCGCGCGAAACGTCGGTCGGTTGGGTTGCCTACATACAGGCGTGAAATTCCAGAAGATAAATTTGGTTCTGGCGCCCTTATTTTAGATTTCCGACCCCAAGTGTCCTATATGAAAAGACTTCCCCTAGGTACCCCCTATACGCTCCCAAACGGTGGCAGGTACTATAGGAATCACCCTGTATATGAGATAAACACAACACTGACATTTGGAAACTTTAAATTCCGTGAATGCGTAAATTTTTACTCGTAGATAAATTTATTTATGGTGGATGTCTAAACTGCTGATTTGGAATGTATTAAGTTCTTCGTGTACCAAAAATCAAGGAAAACACATTCGTTTTACGTATGTAATTTGATTTCACATCTGATGATTTGACGTTGACGTCTTGGCGAACTACCAACTTAGAGATGAAAAGTTACCAAAAACAATGTTACAATGGAACTCATTGAAACACTGTTTTTGCCGAAAACAGTTGCACAAAATTCTCATTGTAACACCGAAATAAAAAATAGTATATTGAAAGACAATGCGACCTATTGTAATACGACTATCTTGTGGCACGAGTGGCGACGCGAAGCGTAGCCACGAGTGTCCGCAAGATAGGAGTATTACAATAAAGCATTGTAACACGCGTTTTTCATACTATTTTTTCTATTTCGGTGCTTTAATTTAATTAAAAAAATCATTATCAGAAACTATAGGGAACATTAGAACTAACATGTTTTATGTTGGGAACACTTTTTATGCCGTTAAGTTTTAGGTTGGCAGCGTAGTAAGACTGACATTTTGAAGTTCAAACATGGAAGTACCCAACGAAGTACCTACTTGTACTAACTAGTAACTGCCAACTTAAGAGATGAGTTACCAAAAAAAGACGACTATAATCACTGTCTTTGTACAACTGTTTTCCGAAAACAGTTGTACAAAATCATCATTGTGACACCGAAATAGAAAAAATAATTTCCAGAACCGTTATTATAGAACGTCATTAGTTATTTCTTAACTGATTTGTTTGTTCTCTCGTTTCCCTGACAAAATTG
This sequence comes from Photinus pyralis, assembly GCF_008802855.1. Classification (NCBI taxonomy): domain Eukaryota; kingdom Metazoa; phylum Arthropoda; class Insecta; order Coleoptera; family Lampyridae; genus Photinus; species Photinus pyralis. Next base: position 12,120,533 of record NW_022170819.1, read on the forward strand.
GCGCATTGGACACAGCGGTAGCCATTTTTCAGAGCAATGAAAGGTATATAATAATTAACATTAAATTCAATATGGAATTATACCTAAGTACAATTCTTTTGCACCAAAGATGACTTTTACATCACTATAGTTTGTAACAATTTCTACATGAAATTGTTGCCATCTCTTTCTCGCTGAAATGTTGGCATGTGTTACAAATAACGAACGTGATTGACATTTGTTCCCAAACCAGTAATGTAAAGCTCATCATACGTACCGTTCGTGCATCAAATCATAAAAGTGTCGTTACATACCTAAGGCAACACCTACACACATGAGACCAACGGAAATCAATACAAGTTTAAAATACATATCTTTAAAATGATGATAATACTCGGCTATGAGGCAGCCTGCACACGCATTTATACTACCTAAATCTCAAAAGCTTTACCAGATTAGACTAGATAAATTTCAAAATAGTCTGCTTATCTTATAATTATTGCGAAGACCAAGTGATTGCCCGTACTCCACTTATACTTATTTATCACCGCATGATTTCTTTTTTTCCCAAATCGTCATGAAGCCTTTTTCATGCCTATTTTATGTCAGGCCATTTTCGTTTCCATGGCAGTGGCCCAGTAACACTTTAAGCTGGTATATCATAAAGCCATAGTCAGCTAACCGTGTTGTTAAAAGACATGCGAATTTGCCATCTTCGAATCGCTTCCAGAGCCTTTTCAGCTCTCGAGACCATTTGTTTGAAATTTCAACCAAATCTGTTGGGTAGTTTCTTCTGAAACTTGTTTACAAGAATCATGCCCCACGCACATACATACATCCGTACTGCGTACATACAGACACTTTTTAGAAAGCACATTTTTGGACTCCTGGGACCTTGGAACGTAAAGATACGGTCAATTTTTATTGATGAGGTTAATATCCGCAATCTGAAGCAGTTGCTGAAAGACTAAAGCAGGCCTTCCACGTGCATTCATTTCATCGAACTTTGAATTAACGCCATGTCTTCGAACTTGGAACAGAATGTTGAAACACCACTTCCACGTTCGCACATGGTTCGTACAAACTTGGTGAACAAATATAGGTACGATTGTGCACGTGAAAACAACGATATGCGTTTTCGGTTCCTCATATACCACAATGCGTAAATCTATCTCAGGAGCGACAACCACTTCCACGCGCGTGCCCAGCATCGCTCCGCGCCAAGAATTTAGGATTGGCAAAACTCTTCGCTCCGTACCAAGAACGATGCAAACTTTGCGCGATGATCACTTCCACGTTCGAACTTGGTCCGTTTGTAGGAGTATACACTCCAAGTTCGAGAAATGAATGCACGTGGAAGGCCTGCTTTATATACGCCATTCGTTTCTTGAGTTTCTGTTTCAGAATAAAAAAATGCTTTACAAATCGGACTGCGCGGTAGTGACATCATAGGCGTGTAGGTACACATTTTACAATTAAAATTTAAAATGTAAAACATAAAAAATTTGCATACCTACATATAATAGGTAATTAGGTACATATACGGACTGATAAACTTGTTTACCTACCTACTATCTCTCTTATCTATTGCCAAGAATAAAGATATGTCCATTTTAGATGCTTATTACACTCTATTACATTTGTATCTATTAATCTCCCTATATCATATACCTATATCTCAAGTGATTTATTGTTTTGTATCACATTTTCGTAAACAACTTTGTTACACAACAAACAATAAACACTCTTGACTAAATCCACTTAACTGCAGAGCACCACGTGTATATTACAAAAAAAAACGATTTTGGGGGGAAACTCCGTTTTACCTCCAAAAAGTGGAAATTTTTTCGAAACATTTTCACGTGCTCTGCTTCGCACCCCGGACACCACCCCAATCGTTCGCGCCAATAGAACATCCTGTATTTTATTGCATTTTCGAAATCTACATGAAAATCTATTTCATTTGATACCACATTTCCCTATACCAGCATCAAACGTTTTCAAGTTATTCAAGATTTTTCAACATTTTTGACGTTTGATTGCTTTTCGTTAGAGCCCCTGCACCTATGACTCCGTTGACTTGCATTTCAAAAAATCTTCCAAAATCGACAATACTGACTTCTACATAGTGTTTTAAAACTGATATTCAACTTTAACATCTTCAAAACTTAAAAATTTGATATTTACCAATAATAAAAAAATCGAATTTTGCAAACTTTAGCGCTTTAAATATTTTAACAGAGGCTGGTGTGTCGAACAACATAGTGAATGCCATATCATCCTATCTCCACGATCGTAAGCAAGTCGTTGAGCATATGGGCGATCAAACCGACATGTACATCGCCAACCAAGCGAGTTCCTCAGGGATCCAATCTTGGGCCACTGCTTTTCCTAATATTTTTTAACTCCGTATGTAATGTATTATCAAAGACTATCTAGTCTTTGGTACTATCTAGTAATTATCTTTTATACGGTTGGACGCGCAATAGAAATTTTAAATTGCCGCCACGCCATGTTGTCGGACCTACGCGCGTAAATACAGCAATAGAAAATATAACCAGAGCTAGTAGAAACACGCGGCGGTTACAACGAAGAAACGTAAAATTGTGAGATTAAAGTTAAGAACAAGAAACATTCAGTTATTCAAATTATCATTAATTCATTATCCATCTCGGCTAATTACGATAAAATTATCCCTATTCCTATTCCATTCCCTTCTGAATACTGTATGAGTGACGATATGGATAATCTTTGGTAAGTTACAAAAATTAATTACAACGGTGATGACTTAAAAATATTTAGGGCAGTAGATAGTAATGATGATTGTTATGTCTTGCAACGTGATCTTGACAACTTACTTGAATGGTGTACTGTAAACGGGTTGCGATTAAACCATGGTATATGGATTAAACTAATAAGTGTTACGTTATGACATTTTCTCGTAAAACGAAGCCTATCCACTTTAATTACCGACTTTCTTAAAGGAATTATCTTAGAACGAAAAAGTGAATTAAAAGATCTTCGAGTCATATTTGAATTTGACACAAAATTAGGACATTTAATAATCACATTAGTAAAGTAGTGTCTGCCTATAATAGTCTGCTTGGTTTTATAATTAGAAATAAGTAGTAGGTTATTTACTAATATTTCATCTATCGTGATTTTATACTTATGAAGCATATGTAGTTAGTAAGTTGAGTTATGTTTCTCTTTTGGTCACCTGAAAATATAAACACACAAAAATATTATAGAAAAAATTCAAAAGCGCTTTTTGAGATACTTGTAGTATCGTGGATATGGAGTATATCCTGTCTTAGGTCATAGTTATATACCGGGTGGTGCTTAGCGCGACCATTGAATATCCAACTCCTCAGAATGCTTATATGAGCGGCGGACTTTGGAGTATGTCGCCGGCCGTTATTTTCCAGAGGGCGCCGCGGAACGTGCCGTTTTGAGATATGCTAAACGTTGCCACCAGATGGCACCCTGCGGATATAGATATTTCAATAATAGCGAAATTTTAATCACAACAGTTACCGTTATCCACTAACAGGGGGCGCCGTTGAGGAACTGTGATTACAGACGGTGTTGTTAGAGCATAATTGCGCTAAATGTGCACTGCACATCATAATACTAATATTAAAAAGGATTGCATTTTATCATTAAGGGTGTATTCCACTTAAATTTTAATTCTATTTGATGTATGTTGGGTTGGCTAATACTTAATTGCAATGAAATGGTAACGAGTAGACAAAGATCGAAGAATGTACCTGCCCAACCATTGTATAAAGTAAACAAGTAATTAGGCTAATTTATTAGTCATTGTGATGAATATGCAGATAATTACACATCGATTAGAAGACGCAGATATAATTTTATCATATTATACAGCTATTCCTCAATAATTTGACTTTTCCCATTCGGTTGATACCGATGTCCAAACGGCCAAAAAAAAGGAAAACTTTCGAAAGGCCTAGGCGCGGAAGTCGCGGCACCCCCCCCCCCCCCCGCGGGGGCGGACCGGTACCGGAACACGGGGGGTGGAAAGAGGGGTCGTTACCCCTACATAACTTTCGTTTGGGGGTGATGGGGAGGGTGCAAAGTTGGGCATCGTCGACGTCGCTCCGCTTTATCCTTCGCGACGCGAATACCCGACGATCTAATAAAAACTTTCTAAGTGCTTGTTCACAATGGACATAAGCGTTACAAAAACATAACAGATACATAAAACATAATATTGACATAAGACATAATTTTACGCAGGTGGAGAAAGTGTTCACAGTGACCGTAAGATTATAATTATCTGCGTAGGCGCAAATCAAAACGTCAAGAACATAACAATATTATTTGTGGTGTATATGTATGTGCCACTGAGATGGAAATTTCAACAGTTTTATTGCTTTTACTGTTATGAAGACACAGAGACAAAGTTGTTACAAAACAAAAACGGCGTTGGTGGGTCAGACCTATAAATCGAGACCGAGAGAAAAGGGGAGAATTTAAGAATTTAAGCTTGTCTAGAAATGAAGCTGCATGATGAAGAATATGGTTTTTTTCATACACCAGGATTATTCGATCACCTATTAACCTTATATCTTTTGTCCCCTTTATTAAACAATTAGGGTTTTAATCGCACCAAACTAATTAATAATTCGACGTCTATACGTTTTCCATGTCGTGTTGGATATAATCAAAAAACAACACACGAAGGACCAAACCACACCAAACTATGAAATAATGCGCCAAAAACTATGTACCAATTTAAAAATAACCAGATTATGTTGGCAGAAGAGATGTCATCGACGTTAGACGTAGTAACTGAAATGTCAAACCAACAGCTGCGTCTTTGTACCCAACAGAAATACACCTAATTCCACTAGATTTTTCATAAAACCTACGTAAAGTTGAAACCGACCCAACTTTATGTATTTTTTATGTACCGTTTCGGTAGGACATAAAACATACGCAAACATTTACAAAAAAATAAAAATTATGTAATCATTGTGAACACATACGTTGGTTTGCTACTATTCAACATTATGAATTATGTATCTGTTATGTTTTTGTTATGCTTATGTCCATTGTGAACAAGCACTTAGACTCCCAACTTACGGCGTACCGTACGACCCCCTTCGTCGAAGGGGTCGAGAGGGGTGAATTTTGAAAGAAAGTCGGACCGAATTCGAGACAGAATAATCGCCCGTAAAAAATATTTACGGCGGCCGGGCGGCCTCGGGGAGGGTGAGTTTTTAGTAAGTCTACGAAGTCTTTCCCCCGACGTCCTTTTCACACCCACGCACTCCTCCATTAACCCCCCTGGACCGTTAAACGATACTTTTTCGTCGTTTTGGAGTTTATTTGGAAACTACGAGGGTTAGAATTATTGCATACTTTTTTCATATTTTGGCGTTTATTGGGGAACGTGGAAAGTTAGAACGATGCGGTTTTTGGTGTTGGTCTTCCATATTGCACGTCCACTTTCACACATGTGTGAGGCGAGGCGGCGCAGTCGCATAAAGTAACTTTCTTATTTACAGAGCGATTTGTACGAAATTTTGGTGTTAGGTTCCTTTTAACAAAAGCGAATAAAATGCACTTTTTAAAAATCGTACTGCGCATGCGCAAAACGCAACTTTCTTATTTATGGCGCGATTTGTACGAAATTTTGGTGTTAGGTTCCTCTAACAAAAGCGAAAAAAATGCACTTTTTAAAAATCGTACTGCGCATGTGCAAAACGCAACTTTCTTATTTATGGTTCAATTTAAACGTAATTTTGGTGTTAGGTCCCTTTAACAAAAGCAAATAAAATACACTTTTCAAAAATCAAACTGAGCATGCGCAAAACCCAACTTTCTTATTTATGGAGCGATTTGTACGAAATTTTGGTGTTAGGTCCCTCTAACAAAAGCAAATAAAATGTCCTTTTCAAAAATCGTACTGCGCATGCGCAGAACGCAACTTTCTTATTTATGGTTCAATTAGAACGAAATTTTGGTGTTAGGTCCCTTTAACAAAAGCAAACAAAATGCACTTTTCAAAAATCAAACTGAGCATGCGCAAAACCCAACTTGAAACAAATCAAATTATATCAAAAAGTATTATATTTAGAACATCGAATTCTACATAAAGAAAGACCAAATTACTAAAAACGGTTTCCTAATATAACAATTTACAATAAATGTTCGAATAAGTCACCATAACTGCAAGACAGTAACCAAGTCGATCATAAGATCCATTTCGAACTGCTGCTAATTGATAACTGGATATCTTTTTGTTTTAGAAAATTCCATGGCATCGCAGATTATTGAAAAAGATGCGAGTTTTATTTTTCCAATTTTCCGTCTCTATATGAAAAAATTGAAAACTAATACGATTGATTGGCGTAAAAAAATTTTTTCTTTTTTGCTCTAAAATAATTTAGGTTTGATAAACTGGTTCTATTTTACAGGTATTCATTATAAAATTGTCATTTGTTTTTATTTATTGGCAAATAAACTGTAAAGGTTCTTTACAATTTTCAAACCTCAACTGTCGTTACTGAAATTCCCCAAATTTTTTTTAAATTTAAAATGCTTGTTGTTAATAACGTACTTGTCTCGACTAGCTCAAATTTGGTTATTAAATTTCCTATTAAATACTCGGAAAACTTAAACGCTGCTCACCTAAGGAAGTGCTTGTGATTTTGACCCAAATCTGGGCGTATTGATAACTAAAGTCAAAAATAGCGAATAACTATATGCGATATGTATTGAAAAAATCATAGTTACATTATTATTACAAGGCGCATTAAAAATTATAATATAATAATAATAAACCATTTATATTTACTTTTGTTGTGGTAGTAAGAAATTTAATCAAGTAGTATAAATAAATGAATAAAAAATGAAAAATGAAAAAAATGAAAAAAAATTCAATATTGCTAAGTTATAAACTTGTTGTCGATACACCCCAAGGTAAACGTAGATAACGATTTTCGGACCGATCACATTGAGGTAACAATAGTTATTTCCCATAAAATTTAATAAATCTGTGGAATTAGATGCAAGAAATTATTATGAAGCAGATCTTTAATAAATTAAACAAATATAGCAAACGAGCTCCTGGGTATGGCTATAGCATGTGCAAAACCAAATTTTAAACCTGATGTTAGTTGTGCTTTTATTTAAAGTGTATATGTATATGTATGAAATTTCATTTGAATACCTCCATAAATAAAAAAGTTGGCACTGCGCATAATCAAATTTTGAAACTGGTGTTAAATTTGCTTTTATTCCAAGTGGCTATGTATCAAATTTGATTTAAATCCCTCCATAAATAAGAAAGTTGGCACTGTGTAACAATTTTAAGAAACTTGTACTAAAACACAATGTTACGCCTATGTTTTTAAAAATTGAATTTGTCGAGCGTTTGGCGCGAGGATTTCCCAATGCAGAGAGGGGGAATCGATTTGAAGAGAGCGAAAAGTAAAGTCCTATTCGGGCGCTCTCCAGATATCAAATATTTATAGACCGATTTTTCAGTCATTTTTTTATAATTTAAAAAATTCAGCTATTGAGCTATTATGGGCTAAGAAGGGTTTGAAACCGTAAGTGTGTTTTCACTTTATTTCAATAATTAATTATAATCATATTTTAGCTTCTTGGTATTTGACAAATAAGCTAGGATTTTGATTATAATTCGCTCTCCTGCAATCGGCCGTAAGACTATTAATATTTTTATATACAGGGTGGTGCCTAGCGCAACGCAGCATAGGGATTTCAATGGTAATTTCTTTATAGTCAATTACTAGCTCCCCTAATTATTTTAGAGCAAAAGTCTAAATAAGTTTTTTTTTGAGAAAAAAATACTGCATCTTTTCATACTATTAGTTATCATTTTTCATTTTTCAAAACCGTAGAAATCGACAAAATAAGAAATTACATTTTTATAAATCAGTGATGCTTTGGAATCTTTTAACAAACTAGAAGCGCATCGCATCTAAGTTATCGTTGTTTGTTTGACGTCGAACGATTTTCATATTTAATTCTGTTTCAACTAACCGTCGCAATAAAAGGCATCTATGGGGACATGGGGTAAGGTTTTTTTTAGAGAATGTAATGCTGCATCTGCATCAGATACTATTTGTTTATCATTTTCCGGAACCAGAGTACCTACATAATCGAAGAAAAAAAATTGATTTGAAGAAGAATTGTTCTTAAACTTATATTCGGATTTTCCGCTACTGCAGCCAAAACGTTGAATGCATTATCGTTTTCCTGATGGTTTTGACGGGCATTTTGAACGTTATTGCACCTGCAGTTCTTTAACTAATTTATAAACAAGTATAAATTTAATATACGTCAAAGGAAAATAATGAAACGTGATCGCTGTTTTTTTAGGTAATTCCAAGGCATATTTTATTTATTGTAAAATGAACCTTTTTATTTTGTCGATTTGTACGGTTGTGAAAAACGGAAAATTATAAATAATAGTATGAACAGATGCAGTATTTTTTTCTCTAAAAAAACGTATTTAGACTTTTGCTCGAAAATAATTTGGGGAGCTAGTGATTGACTATAAAGAAATTACCATTGAAATCCCTATGCTGCGTCGCGTTAGGCACCACCCGGTATAAAGCGAGATACAGATAGAAGGTAAAATTGATTAATTGTAACAAGTTTGGTGTCCTTGAATAAAAGATGAGATGGATAACGAGAATTTTTTTTAGTCGTAATTTTGATTATCAGCTTTTGTGCCACCTCTAGCTATTTTTGGGCCGCTCCTCCCCTCGCCAACCGACCATATCAAAGCACAGATTGCACAAAGCCGTAACGTAATATAATAAGTAGTTTTTAATGGTACTTCATTGCAGAACCGCGTTTTAACTTTCGAAATAGGTAGATGTACCTTACCTCCTTAGAAGGCGCTGATAACTAAAATTCTACACGGAAAGAATTCGGGACAACTAATCTATTACGAGTACAAATTCCCTAAATGGGATAATGCCAGAGTTAAAAAAATCAATTTACCAACAAAAAACCGTCCAATCTTGGGACAATGAATAATAATAATAATAATAATAATATTTATTTGTCCAACCGGCTTTATACAGAAAAAACATGGGATACGTCAAGTAAAATACAGTTACAGTAGGCTCACAAACACTACAAGCATAACATTACATTTAAAATAATCTTTTTCAGCAAGTATCACAGACTAATATATTAATATATATATAACACACAATATAACAATAACATTACCTATAATACAAACTCCATGTACTCTTGGATTGAATAAAATGCGTTTTTTATTAAAAACTGTCTGACGGCATTTTTAAATCTTTTGATTTGTTTTAAAGTCTTTACCTCTGGATCTAATTTATTATAGAGTACTGCCCCCATATAAAATGGGTTTGATTTATAGAATTCTAGACTATGACGTTTATACTGCAGTTTAGCGCCATGTCTCGTGGTATAATTGTGAGTTTCATTGAGCTTAGGAAATTTCTCAATGTTTTGTTTTACAAAGCATAATGTGGTAAGTATGTAGATACATGGCAACGTCAATATATTATTACACAAAAACAACTTTCTACATGAAACAACAATTTAATTAAATCCCTGTGGGTAAAATAAACACAATATTTATTACTAAAAAATTGTAATGTTTCAAAATAAATTAAACTTGATTGAATCTAGCGTAGCACAGATAAAATACCCAATTTTATCTGTGACCGTAATGAAGAATTCTCCGCGATAACATCTTTACGTTTACAAATTAAATTATGAATGGATGGCCATTGTTTAACGTGCTCAAGACATGTGTGAAGGAATGATGCCTTTATTAAAATATAGTTCAAGGCCTCTCGATTTATTTGGATACGCGTTCGGAGTAATTCTAATTATACTAAGAAATGAAAATTAATTCTTTAAACGGAAATATTCCTACTTTTGCAATTAATTCATTTCAAATTTTGAAACGTAAATCGTGCAGAATAATCGGCAAAATAATTAGGGACGTTACAAAACCCGCGCTTTGTGTAAAAAATCGATGCAAAAATCGCAGTTGCCGACATTGCACTCTGTCGGTAGGTAGTAATAGCTTTTGATTTGTTGGGAAATTCCACAACTTAAACCCACTATATATTTGGTTTTCCCCCTAGCTATGATTATGCTAATTTTGCATTACTATGCCATCTACAGGTTCTTTAACTCATTAAAAAATAATTTCCCATATATTACTATTGTAATAAGCATTCTGAGGAGTTGGATATTCAATGGCGCGACGCAGCATAGGGATTTCAATCTATAGTCTATTATTAGCTCCCCTAATTATTTTAGAACAAAAGTCTAAATAAGTTTTTTTAGAGAAAAAAATACTGCATCTGTTCACACTATTACTTATAATTTTCCCTTTTTCAAAACCTTATAGAAATCGAGAAACTAAAAAATTATATTTTTATAGATCAGTTGTTGCGTCCCCAAACTAGAATAAAATATCCTTACGTTTTTCCTTTAATGAAAATACCCTGTACATAACCGTTTTGCCTTGCCTGTATATATTCCTATTTGTTACGTGTGCGCGCATGAGCCGCAGAAGCGCAATATGTGTACTCGTCGCGCAGAATTCGTCCGATTCTTCGCCTAGAAGCCATCGACTCAACTACGTTGAGAAGTTGCCGTTAACCAATGGCCGATTAGCCTTCGTCGTTCGCATATAGATCTCGATCGATCCCCAACGGGTCAAAATGTCGCCGTGCAGTTCGCAACATCGTTATTAACAAGCAGAACGTCAAAGCACCGCACATCAATTAGAAGATTTCGTTGTAACAAAATCGACACATTCGACAACTTCGTAGAATGAGCAATCTTCGCCATTGCAACATCGTCTTCGTTGTTAATGGACTTCGAAACAACACGTAAGTTCCTTTGTTTACATTATCCCTTCGTAACTTTACCATATTCTAGTAGCCGTCGTGCCTACGTCAACCATGTTCAATAGAAATTCATTTACTTTGTATTTTTTGATAATAAACACGTTTATTTATGTGTCTATATTCTTTCATTCCCAGCATAAACAAGGCCTTGGAAGTAATTCATAATTACAGTCCGCTTACAATCAAATTCTTTGTTATCGAAGCCCTCTTGTACGGTACATCAGTGATGCTTTGGAATCTTTTAACAAACTACAAGCGCATCACACCTACTTGTTTGACATCGAACGATTTTCAAATTTAGGTAATTCTATTTCTATTTCCAGCATAAAACAACATTAACGTTTCCACTTTCTCTTCCATTAAATACATGATAAGGAATTTTATATTTTATATAAATTTAATAAACGACAAAGGCAAATAATGAACAGCGATCGCTCTTTTCTTTAGGTAATTCCAAAGCCTATCATTCTGATTTATTGTAAAACGAACCATTTCATTTTGCCGATATCTACGGTTTTAAAAAATGGAAAATTATAAGTAATAATATGAACAGATGCAGTAGGTATTTTTTTCTCTAAAAAAAACCTATTCAGACTTTTGCTCTAAAATAATTAGGGGAGCTAGCAATTGACTGTAAAGAAATTACCATTGAAATCCCTATGCTGCGTCGCGCTAAGCACCACCCTGTATAAGTCTCTATCGAGGTCTCTATTAAATTTAAAAGAATTTGATTTCTTAAGCGTCAGCAACAAACATACACTCCAAACAGTTGAATATTTTTATGCAAGATTATAAATAATATGATTGCGATGATTTACTATTGTTTCAAAATTTAATTTTCTTATACCTAGGTTCAATTCAAGACAAAATCTTTTCTTTTATTATGCAATACGGCGCTGTTTTTATCACTTTCGGTCTCCCCTAATGAAAATGTCCATCACTTATATACTAAGTTTTGTAACTCAGTCGATTTACTTTCATCTTTTAATGAATATAAGGCTCAGTTACGTTACGTTTGTATATTACAAATTAATATACCTATAGTTAAATATTATAATGTATTTTTTTTTGTAGGTTTTATTTTTATTTTTTAATTTTTCGTTAATACTCTCTCTAGCACTAAATTATTATAATTTTGTTGTAATTTAGATTACTTACTTATGTTTTAGTTTTAGTTTATTATAATATCTCCTGTAAAAAGCTATACGCTGTTGGAAATAAACTATTATTATTAATTATTATTATAGTCGGTGTTTCTTGTTCCTTCCTGGTTAACTAATCGCACGGATTAAAATCAAGTAACGAAATAACTGGTGAAGTTATGTAGGGTCCTAAAATCAAATAAAAATTCACAAACGTACATTGGAAATCTAGGGATAGTATGTAATTCATACTTACCAACATAGCTATTGATGGGCACAATAGCCAACGCTATCATGAAAGAGGAAAACAAAACAAAAAAATCATTATAATAATTCCTGTAATTTTAGCAATTTTATTAAATGGAGTTTATTGCGTAAGTGTTATTATCATTATTATTATTGCTATGGTCCAGCATACGAGGCAGCATATGCTCGCTTTGAGGTGTAGGTTACGCAGCGACAATTAAGTAGCATTAGCGAGAACATACCTATTTTCGTTAATTGTTTTCGTATAATCGATTGCGTTGAATTGTAAGTTAAAGAAAAAATTTTAGTAGTTCAAGCAATTATTGATAGTAGTCTAGGTAGTTTGGGACTAATGTACCAGTGCACCAATGTGTCAAAATGTGACACTTGTGGCTAAATGACGGCTGTTTTAAAACTGAAAACGCCAACTACATTTAAGTATTTTGATAACGAAATTACAAAAATTTACAAGAGATTCCTTTGAGAAACTGTCCTAAATGTCATAGTATTATTTCCGAGTCAGGTAATGTCATTTTACTGACGAGTTTTGTATTAAATTTTACCCGAAATCGTATTTTATTTCAAATCCGCATTTATATCTTTACCGAGTCCTAGCGGCGGGCCAGCCGTGAGCTGACCCAGTTAAAATATTTCGTCAATTCAAATTTCCCGCCACTTTCCGCCCCAACATTTGCGGTACTTTCCAAACATATTATTATCTGTTCACCCAACAGATGTAGTTAAGCTCCTCCCAAAAAATAATCCTGGCAAATATAAATGAGTATTTTTAATTGGCCGAATTTTGAAAACCTGTAACACGCACAACCATTTGCTGCCAATTGTAATTGTAATTTGTATTTACATTGCCGCAATTTTCTGTGTCTCATTTATACGAATAAAATAGCCTTCTTGAAGATTTGAGCTATCAAAAGGTAGTGAGGTGATTATAGAGTAGATTATAACTTTCATGGGACTTAATGAATGTAGGTATCGGGAGCTTATTTTTCTCCACCTAAAAAATAGCCTTCCAACATTTTGGTCAAGAAAATTTGTTTTCGGACAGTAAACATTTTTTACATGTAATGTATTTTGTACCTACTTGTCCTTATAGATACGGGAAAGTTCCGCAATCGGCAATAGTATTCTCAAGGAAAAGGAGGAGACGGTGTTTCTTGCGAGAAATTAGACAATACCGGGAAGGGAAGAAGGTAGGAAGTTGTATTCCCTATAGGCGAAACCGAGGGCGAAACTTACATGTTGGCATACTGTAAGTTGCTTACAGTATGCCAACATGCAAGTTGCGTATGGAAGGAAAAAGCCACATTTAAAATTTTAAAAAACCCTCCTTCGTTATTTGAACAATCCGTAAGAAATGTGACGTTTGAAAAAATTGGCAGAATGCAATCCGGCATTTGATCAGCTGCTCAGCAGACTTCTGAGCAGTCCACATATAAATTAATTCCCAAATTTGAATACTTATGAGACCAACTTTTCTTCACTGTAATAATTTGCAGTCTCTTGTACCTTCACGTGTACCTACCTAATTTTTACAAGAAACTAATAAATCTGCTGTGTGTTGAAATGTCAATAATCAAAACGTGACGCTTTGTAACTTAAGCTGAATTTATAGTTCCGTATCCGCAACGCCGTACCGTAACGTTTGGAATTAAACCCTACTTGTTGCGCGTGAACATTTATAATTCGCGTTAACGTTGCGTTAGAACGGTTACGGTACGTAGGAAATGCCCAAATCTTATTTCTTACGGTAAATCGTGCTAACGCGTTTGTCTTCGGTAGTACTCGGATAATTCAAACAGTTGAGTTTATCCTGACGTTCGTTTCGTTTATTTACAATAATTATTGACACTTTGTTGGTTATTATTATTTTGAAATGCACGTAACTCTTACTGACAGATGACATACAATGACAGAGCGCTAACGCGCAAGCTGGCACTTGCCACTACGGAACTATAAATCGTATTATTTTCGTTAACGTAAGATTTTACGGTTCCGTTCTTACGTTCTTACGGCTACGGAACTATAAATCCGGCTTAAGTCATGTCAATGTGCCATGCGATTTTTAAATTTCCCGGATTTCATAATTTTGTGGCAGTGAAACGGGTCTCTTATTACATTGGCAAAAATTTATTGGGAGTGGCTTAACTACTGCACCGGTTGGGTGAACAGATTATAGTAACTTTAATCACAGACTGCAGGGCCAATCGAAGGAGAGCAATTTGGAGTCCGCAAAAGTCAACAAAGAGCGCATTTCCAGTTTCTACGATAAATGAGACTGTCATAAGAACTGATCTCAAATAATCACAAAGACAAATTTTTATTTTACATATATAACCACTCGGCTTGCCCAAATTAACAAGAGACTAAAAATTTACTGGGTTCATAAACAGCAACGTAATACATAAAAAATAGTATATTAAGTATGGAGAACGGTAAGGGATTTTTACCGTTCGAAGACAATTGTTTGGAGGAGGAGCGAAGCGACGACTCCAATTATTGTCTGAGAACGGTAACCATTAACGTTCGACGTGCTTATAACAATCTTTGCGCGATCGAAATTTAAATTATGCAACCAATATAAATATGCACTAAGAAATTTACGAGCAGAATAAATCGAAATGATCGAAGTGGTATTTATTTTATTTATTTATTTATTTATTATCCCTCTCTTGTTCTGGGTCCTCAACAGGCTTACGCCCAATTACAGAGTGACCCGCATAATGCTTTTTAGAGGTGCCTCTGCAGAAGGTCTTAAGTTGTTCTATACTACTCCGGCATTTACCTTACGAATTAGGAAAACTGCAGGAAAACCTAATTCGGAGTAGCCGGCAGAATGCTCGAAACTGGTCTAAGGTAATTTCAACCTCTGCCACGGATGAAAAATTCACCTCAACCCAGGTTCGAACACCCTACCTCCGGATTTATAACTCAACGCTTTACCATTGAGCCATAATGCCGGTATGGTGTGCTTCACTAGGTAACCAGTTAATTTGTCAAAATTGAAATAAAATTGTGCATGTGTCTGATGTAGTTTGCTACTGCACTTCCTTTATGACTTTATGAGCGAGGTATTCGCCGGTGGCCGAATGGTATGTCGAAGATTCTTTACAGAACAAAATTGTAATTGGAATGTGTTAAGAAAAACGACAGCACATCTTCAAACACATTGATTGACAGCACAAATTGTACGTAAGTATAATGTAACAATAATTAAAGATTAAATGGAATGTAAGACTGTTGATTTTGAACCGATTGTTTTTAAAAAGGCGTCGGTAAGTATTTTTTTCTATTTCGGTGTCACAATGAAGATTTTGTACAACAGTTTTCGTTGTTTTCGGCCGAAAACAGTTGCACAAAGACAGTGATTATAGTCGTTCTTTTTGGTAACTCATCTCTTAAGTTGGCAGTTACTTA
The DNA here is from genome assembly GCF_008802855.1 of Photinus pyralis. Lineage (NCBI taxonomy): Eukaryota > Metazoa > Arthropoda > Insecta > Coleoptera > Lampyridae > Photinus > Photinus pyralis. The sequence goes on from NW_022170819.1 coordinate 12,136,251, forward strand.
TAGTAGTACAAGTCGGTACTTCGAAGAACGGCTCGCGACAGTAATCACTTGGCTGCTACGCACATGCGCAGAACGGTATTTCTTTATTCACATTTCTAAATTTAAATTTAAAGTTTTGTGCATTAATGGGAAGGTGTAATACGCATGTGCGTAGCAGCCAAGTGATTACTGTCGCGAGACGAACGGGTACTTCGTTGGGTACTTCCATGTTTGAACTTCAAAATGTCACTCTTACTACGCTGCCAACCTAAAACTTAACGGCATAAAAAGTATTCCCAACATAAAACATGTTAGTTCTAATGTTCCCTATAGTTTCTGATAATGATTTTTTTAATTAAATTAAAGCACCGAAATAGAAAAAAATAGTATGAAAAACGCGTGTTACAATGCTTTATTGTAATACTCCTATCTTGCGGACACTCGTGGCTACGCTTCGCGTCGCCACTCGTGCCACAAGATAGTCGTATTACAATAGGTCGCATTGTAACACTTGTCTTTCAATATACTATTGCTGTTCTGTTTTTAGATCGGTAATTTTGGCGTCGTCGTAATCATAGCAACTGGTAAATGCTACGTACTGTCATGGAAACACACATGGTAAATAGTCAGAAATGACCGATCGCGCAAAAACAAAATTACAAACACCTTAAATCTACTGACCTCCACGCACACTCCCTAAATAAAATCAACCCAAAACAAATTTAGCGTTTATCAAACCCTACAGAGGCCAATAGAAAAACAATGTCACTTAACATCCGCAATACCTTTCTTATCAATTGTAAACGTAATAATTTCACATGTTATTCAATCTATCCCAATAATTCAATTAAAAAAAGACGCGAACCATCTGAACCATGATAAGTAAGCCTTTCTCATAAAGAAAATGACGCATAAAAATTGCGCGTGTTCTCACGGCAGAGTATATAACGTTGTATAGGTACTCTTTGATTACAGCGATATTTGTTTACAGTAGGTAAACGTACTTAATAGTAATTATGATTATTATGTTCTGGCACTCCCTCATTAGTACTATGATACCTAACTAAAATCGGTATAGGGGGTTAGATTTTCAAATAAATCTAAGATCTCCATGTTAAGGTGCAAAAAATAGGCACCCTTTGCTGTAAGTTACTATTTCGTTTCGCAATTATGCATCATGAAACGACGTTCTTTAAGAAAATATCGCCCACTTTTTCACAAAACGGAATGAAAGGCTGCACAAAAATGGTGGTTTGATGCCTGAGCTGATTTCTCAATTAAAATTAGAATCGCATTGTACAGTATACCTACTTAACTAACATGCCTACAATGTTTTTCTTCAATTGGCAGTTTTTGTAACGTACGCACGAATAAGTTATAATTGAAACAGTATAGTTGAACGATCCGTCCACCACAGAAATTTTCGTGAAAGTGGGAAAGTAAAAGTGCACTGGGAGGCAGCCCAGCTATATATTAAGCCTTCAATTTTGCCAAAATGTCAGAGCTTAATCTTCAAGGTAAAATGCGCGTTTACGAGGTAAGAAATCGGCTAATGCTTTCGGTAAAAATTAAACTCTAAATATTTTAGGTAATTCTCTTTCTTCAAGTTTTACTAGTTCTAGTTTACCAGACGCTCGCAGGGGTGTACGAGGTACCTCATGGTAAGTTGTTGTCGCGTGTCGGGAAAATCAGCTGACTAAAGATTTTCTTAGGGCATCTAATTCGAAACAGGCGGGAACATGGTCATGGTATCACGGGCCCCGTGCATACCTACGTTAAAACGGACAAACACGCTAATTTTAAATGGGGCGTACGTCATCACGTAGGACATCATTACAGTGGGTAATCGATTAGAAAATTGTTTTGTAAATTTCTGTTTTGTGGTCAATAATTGTTTCATACTTGTTTCGTTTTTTATGTCTCTTTGTGTGTTTGTCAGAAAATAAAAAAAAAGTCTACGCAGCATCACGGTATGTGTATTCTGTAACCGTTCTGTAATTAACCAAAACTTTAGCGAGATATTTTTCTGCTTCCAATTTCTTTAGCTGGTAACCTCACTTGCATAAAATTGAACCTGCGGCACTGGTAGTGACAACTAATTTTTAATTTACCCGCGGCTATCTCAGTAAGAAAATGTGTTTTATACTCCTTACCTTGCGGAAGTTTGGCTCTTTATCTCCTCTTAAAATTTGAAATTCAAAATTTAATGCGCTCGAATAAATACGCATACCTATGACTTTAGTTGATTAATAATCTCTATATATAAAAATGAACCCCTGTTTCTTCTGATCACGCAATAACTTTAGAACGACTTGGCCGATTCCATTCATCTTTTTTTTTAAGTTTTCTAATACTGTGTAGAAGGTTCTTACGGCAAGAAGAACTAAGAAAATCGCTCAGAAAATTGGAAAATTGGAGAAAACTTAACGACTATTTAAACATCGCGCGTTTGACGGTGCGATTGCAATTGTTTTAACACCTACATCGATCGGCAATGGATCGGCATAATATATCCGTCAAAAAATTAATTTATTCATATCATAGTGTGCTGTCAATTCGATCGGATAGTTTATCCAGATTTCAGTGAGTTTTTTGAGAAGTTTCGAAGTTATTTCACCGCAATCACGCCTTTTATATTAAAAGTTTGATATACCTAATATCCATTTTTGGTAAGTGTTGACAGACTAAAGATGTGGTATACATAATTATACAGAAACACTAAAGGAGTCAATTTCTATTTTCAGTTGAATTTTAGTTTTTTTAAGATGCTACTTATTAGATGTACCAACATATGGTACCAACCAACCCAACTTAGGTCGCAGAATTCGTAATCCTACAAGTCAAACATATACCGGGTGGTGCTCGGCACGTAGGAACATAGGGATTTAACATGAGAAATTAGTTTATGCACTATCCTACCCTCCTGTACATTTTACAGAAAAAACTGTAGAGTTTAAAGTTGTTCAGAATTAAAAGGTGCATACAAAACTGTTTTTACATGTTTTATTAAGCTTTTGGTATACCCGCAAATTTTAAAATAACCATGACTTTTGTTGTTTTATGAATTCCTACTAATAACAGAAATGTTGAAATTTATTTTAAAATTTGCGGGTATACCAAAAGCTTAATAAAACATGTAAAAACAGTTTTGTATGCACCTTTTAATTCTGAACAACTTTAAACTCTACAGTTTTTTTCTGTAAAATGTACAGGAGGGCAGGATATTGCATAAAACTAATTTCCCATGTTAAATCCCCATGCTCCTACTTACCGTGCACCACCCGGTATACGAGTAAGTCAAACTGACGAGCAAAGCGAAGCGCGAAGCAAAGTTAACGGAATCGATATGAACAACGTAGAAATGTCCCCTTTAATCGCTATCGAGCTGCATTTAATTATAACGTAGCAATCGATTACAGTTTACATTAAATCGTTGCTATTAGACCAAAGAACTTTATGTGTCCACTTTGCAAGGCTACTGAAGCCCCTGGATTATGTTGCGCCAGTGGCCAAGTGAAATTGATGCCATAGGTACGGCCACCAGAGCCACTACATTCCTTGGTTTCCGGAAATGAGCCAGATTCTATACATTTTTTTATTATAACAAAAAAAGGTACGTTGCTCGCTCTGAATCACCAAAAGCAACTATAGAAGTGAGTGCGTTTATTTTTTATTATTTTGGGGAGAGATGGGGAGATTTTGGGGCAAGTGTGTCAAAATCTCTTTTCCGGCTAAACAATTGAACCGATTTAAACCAAATTTGCTACACATATTCTTAGACATAAAAGGGCAGAATCGCGCATGCACATGTGGGGCGGGTGGTACCTGTGCTAGCCACAGCAAATTTTTTGTTATTATTTATTTCCGTCCGAATTGAATAGGTATTGATAGCTAAGAAAGAGGACAATGTCCGTCGGGTCAGCTAGTATATTAATAAAAATAAAGCCGCTCAAGTTTCATTTTTCTTTACACGTTTACACGTAAATTGTCCATGCTATGATTCTTATCTAAAATTCATTTTTACCACATGATAAATACATTCTCCTGTCCAAAATATGCACATCTCCGAATACTAAACAAAATTTTAATCCATCCAAAGGCATGGTATCACTGAAATGAAATGCAAAATTGCCAATCAATGAAGCAAAATAGCCAAAATCCTTTGTTTGGATATAATTTTTATATCAATAAATACAATACAGAATCTGTTCGTGCAAATGGTTCTCATAGGTCGATTTCTTTAGGAATATTAAAATTAACGTGCAAAATCCTGAAAAGAACATGCCACTGCTTTATACAATTAAAAAAAAGTAAAATAAATTACAGTAATTAACGTGGATGAGATTCCTTTCAGCTTAAAATTGATCTTATCGCTCGTTTAAAAATGCTGCTTCCTTTAGAAATATGCAAACAGATCGCTTCTGGTTCCATATGGTACAGCTGACGCGCCGATGAATGCAAAACAAAAATGTAACGAATCCGAGCAAACCGGTTACAAATACGAGAAAGTAATAATCGAAATCGTGATTACTTATGCGCGTTTCTTAAACGACTTACCTACTCAACATTTAGGAGTTCTCGCTAGCTAATATATTTTACCTTCTTTTACCTTGTTACCTTTTACCTTGTTACCTTTTACCTACTCGGGCACAAAATGGAAATCACCTGCTTTTATTATTTCGCTACGCGGTGGTTCGCGAAAATCAATTTTCCAACGATAGAACAATTTCACGCACAAACAGAGTGTACGTAATCGCCATAGACATATGAGTATTAGTATGTCTATGGTAATCGCTCGCAAAATCGCCTTCTAGTATAAATTTTAACGCACGTAGATAGTACGTTTCGACTCGCGAACTCAACAGAGATATGGAGAGGGGAGATAACGCATGAAACTGCGCGAAGTTACAAAACAAGGGGGCTGCCATTTTGACACCCATTGAAGCGCGAAATTTGAACAGGACTATAAAGGTTTACTTACAGTGACTTTATAAGGACAGTGGCGACAACTTATCATAATCCGCCATATTGGAGCTAAAAAATTGATTGTAAGATCAATATACCTTGTCATGTCAAATTGTGAGCGTAGAATAATAAATGTCAGTTTCATTTAAGTAAAGATTCTTGTTCAAAACGAACGGCGCAGAAATGATCGTTTAAAGCTTTGCAGAACAACCTATGGGAAAACAAATGCCTTCCAAATTCAAAATGGTATGGGTATATGGAAAACGGTATAATAAGTATGACATATGGTGCAATATCCAAAATGTACATATAAATAATCATTAAATTGTGTTTGACATTTCAGGGTCTTCTGTCACTTCTTGTCCCCTGTCGCGTGTTGCTCCTTCCAGACTTAAAAGTATTTCTTTAGTCTCTTAAATGGAAGACAAAACACGTTGATCTAGTCCACGGAGTACAAGAGATCAATATTCCATGTGCTCCAGCAAACATAAAACCAATTCAAGCGTATTTACGATCACAATTGAATTTGCTGCTAAATTTCGGATAAGCTGCTTCTCTAACCAGTTTTCTATCTAAACTCATTAGGTATTTAGGGCTTCTGAAAAAAATTTTACATCAATTACCAGTCGTAAGGTTAGGCACAGTTTTACATCTAAAAACACTAAGCGGATTACATACCTTATAATATCGTAATAAATCCAAACTACGGTCTATTCAGTATATCTTCCGTTGCACGTCATTACCTGAAGAAAACGACGTACCAACGTAAACTTACTTTCGTTTATTAGGCAACACATTAAGCATGTAGTTTATTTTAGCCGCAACAATTGGTAGCATTTCGCTATGTTGTCGCGTTTAAATTTGTAAATTTGATAGGTTGCTTTTGGTTTACTTTTCGTTTGATTTGATTTTTATTATTTTCTACGTCTTTCGCTGTGCATTGGTTTGAAGAGAAATTACTGAAGAATTTAGATAACCCGCCAGTAATTGTGTTCGATAACGGGAAAACAGACAACATTAAAGTGTGGTCAGGTGATCATAATGTGCAGTTCTCCGAAAATGATTTTACAGCCGAACTGTTGAAAAGGTTGCACAGTAAGTACGTTCGCAAATTATTTGATGTTATATAAATCTTGTTGATACTTTTAGGAATAAATCAGCTAAAATGTACCGCATAAGGCATTGACCACTTAGCCGAGCAATACGGTTACTTCGTTTTACGATTACCACCCTAGCATCGCGTTTTTAATCCTATCGAACATATTTGGGGCATAGCGAAAAATTACTACAATCGACACATGGGTAGAGATGGACGAAGCATTGAAAATTGCATAAACATGTGACAAGAAACACTACAACGATAACTTCCGAAACGTGGCGCAATTCAGTTAAGGATACGGAAACTGTAACACGAGTGGTACGAAAGAGAAAAGCAATTAGATCTTGAAAACGTTGCTACTATTATTATAAACTTTGAACACGAAAGCAGTTCCGATGATTCCGATTAATTTGAATATCATCCATCACATCACATAACCTGTAAAATTTTATATTTAGTACTTTCTCTGTAAAAGAGATGCTACATTTGTACAGTTCATAAGTTATTAAAGTATATTGTATTGTATGTATATTGTGGTTCCAATTAACGAAATGAATAATAAAAATTATTTTTATTTTATTTAAGGTGTGGATTGTTCACACAAAGAATGCACTGTCTTGTTACGAACGGCTCGCGACAGTAATCACTTGGCTGCTACGCACATGCGCAGAACGGTTTATTTCTTTATTCACATTTCTAAATTTAAATTTAAAGTTTTGTGCATAATGGGAAGGTGTAATAAAACAGTAAATGTTCCCTCATTTGACCTTTTACGATCACATCTTGAAAAGGATCATCATGTTCGATCGTGTGCGTTCTGCGCATGTGCGTAGCAGCCAAGTGATTACTGTCGCGAGACGAACGGGTCTTGTTGACAAGTGACATAACCTAAATCGCTCAAAACTAGATTTGGCATTATTGCATAGTAATTACGTCACAGAAAATGATGACGTGCAACGGAAGTTATACGGAATAAAGTGTATATGCGTCTTTAAAAATCGAGTTTATATAAAACTGGAGACGGAAAACGTAAAATAAAGCAAATACAAGAAGCAAAGTGTAAACTAGTAACATGAAGCCGTGACAATTACAGGTGACACTGTCAAAACAGTATAATTAATAATTATAGCACGGAGTGTACCGCGTCGTTTTGAAGGTTTTCTATTGGCCAGTTTGGAATTTAGCTCCAATATGGCGACCGGAACCAACGACCAATCAAAAACGAGATACCCTGTTGTCGCCACTGTCTCTATAAAGTCACTGTAGGTTTACTGACGCAACCCAGAGACATCTAACCCCAGAACAAAAAACTTAGAAGGGAAACGTAAACGGGAACAACTGAGTACAAATGGAATTAGTTTGGAGAACATTCAATAGATGGCGCATAGTTAGCGTGCGTGTTAAAGTTACTAAATCTAGTGACTTTAGTACGTGTCGCCAATATGACAGTTGAATTTTGAATTTTGATTGACGGCTTATTGTGCTTTAAGTATAATTACTATTCATTATTTACAATGAATTATGCATATACAAATCGAAAACGTAAATGTTGTGTGACAAATTGTGAAGACGTTTCCCAAAAATGGAGCCCGATGTTTTTATAGAATTGGTTTAGAATATAATGTGGAAGAAATTTACACAAAAGTTTTTGGTTTGTGAACGTCATTTTTCTGGTTGCGCTTTAGAACCTGGAACACGAAGAGGTTTAAAGCGTGTGGCAGTTCGCACATCTTTAGCAGGTAACACTAATTGAATTGTAATAAATTGCTACATATTTTGTTTTTAGAACAATCTTGAGAGTATCATAAAGCAGAGTTCCATGAAGTTGATCTTGTATCTTGTATATCCATATTAAATTAAATATAACTCCTTGGTTGGATTAATTGGAGTTGTTACTTATAAAACAAGTGGTCTGTACCCTTTGAAGCCCCTGACTGCTGTGCATCGGCATTAAACTGAATTTATCTGGATCCCTATTAAACAAAATTGGACTTCACTGGCTGGATTCATTTACCTTTTAGGTTTCAGCTAGTCAAATCCAATGTTATTGTTACAGATCCGGAGAAATGCAGTATAATGCGGACGTAGCTTACATTTTAATATTTAAATTTGGCGCCATTCACGCAAAAGCTGCTGAGAACATACACGAGATGGCGCGTCATTTTTACATTACATTAGAGTTTCCATTCTAAGTTTGTTGTTCTATGCATCTAACGCAATCTTCATACACTACACTCTATTCGGCAGCAGCTCCGTAGGAAGAAACTAATATCTCAATCCAAATGAACAAAAGAAAATGCCAGTGACGTTGACGTTACAAAATAAACACTTAAACCTCGAAAAAAGCTCTCCTAAACACGAACACACGCTAAAATAACACCACTATAAACACAACATGACACAAAGGGTGTAAAAATGGCAGCGCCCATGAGGTCGCACCCTTTCTTGGATGCGCACTCGTCGATCACCGATCTCCCCTCTCCATGTCTCTGGAACTCAAGCAAGTATCTCCACTATCATACTCTATCGCTATTTAAATTAAAACCTATTTTCACGATCTATTTTCGGAACGAATAGGAAATCCGCAGGGAGGGTTTAACATTAGTTCACCAAGCGTCACGTCATCGAACAATAGAAGCTATAATTAATTGAACACTGGTTAAAACAGTGACTCAGATATTGCAATACCTCTATACTGGCCAAAGGGCTTTGTTTGGGATAAACGGCGATCCTTCTGAGGACGATTTTTGTAAGGGAGAATTTTTATAGGAACTAAATTTACTTAAGACCGAGTTTCTTAGGTGACAATTTTCAGTGGCCGGACGTTGTCGTATAAGGACCCATGGATCACATATGGACTTATCACTATCATTTTATAATTTCACGCGTTTCCATTTTTTTTATCTTAAATTGTAGGACCCTTATAATTTATTAGAATGGGTCCCTCATAATACAGTAAAACTTCCATTTGATGTTTACGGTGCATTTTATCAAACATTTATATAAGGAGCCCTCTAATTAATATTTCCTCTATTTAAGATGTTTGGCTTGGCCGATAATCGACTTTAACATGAATACCTGCTATTTGCATTTTCACATATACTTTTCGTGTTAAATTAATTTATGTTAAACTGAAGCGCCATTTTGATGTTTTCCTGTGTACATGCAATTTATCATTTTAGGAGTTGTTTTATCTTAATTGATCGTATACATGTGTTTTTGTACTAAACGATTTATCATGTTTACCACTCGCATTTATGCGATGTCTCATGTATTGTGCTTTTATGAATTTGTTGAACTGCATTTGATTCGACTACCTCATTTTTCTCGTACAATTTGAGGTGTTTGTATTTGTGCATTTTTCTCTTTTGCATTTTGTTGTAGTGATTGATGTCATGTATTTGTGTGGGATATGCCGGGGTTTTTGTCCCGTACAAGGTTTCCCTAGTATTGCCTTGTTGTGTGCGTAATATATCTATTTGTGCCGCGAAACGTTCCTGTCTTTCGACTTGAAAGTTGGATGCCTCCCTGCTCGTCGATTTTTTCTCCAGAGTTGACAACTGTAAGTATAGGGTAAGTCAGCATTTAAGCAATTAAAGCAATGCGCCCTGAATAATACTTTCTTTATACGCTATAACACAAAAACTTAACATACGTTATAGGTATTAGAAATACCAGTCTGGGTGACATTCTAGGTCAACGATCAGTATTTCTGGTAAGATGTAGAAATGCTAAACATTTAGGTACCTATAAAAAATTTGGCATCGATCTGATGGCCGCCCGCGTGGCAACTACAACGATTAGACGAACGGCGACAACGATGCCTAGTATCTTACTTGCTATGGAAGGATGCACTATGGCCATTTTATGCCTAATATACCTATACTGTGACATTTTTACAAACTGGAACACATTACTATACAGACTGGTGCACTTACTCTCTACGTACCTATACATCCTGTATATTGCAAATGTTTCTGGTTTCAGTTAAATCAGTGTGTGCAGCTATGTACATAATTAATGCTGCGCGCAAGTTGCTGATTATAAGTATACAGCATGTTCAACTGTAGCGTGACCATGAAACAATGTTTATCATTGAATTTATAACTATATAAATTTAATGTGTTTGTAGTGTACTTAACCCCCAGGTTCTACGCTAACTTCACACTACAAGAACACGGAAATAAAGTCAACCCGGCAACGTTTAAAACTGGCCACCCAGAATGATTATTCCCTCCAAAACTAAATTAGTTCCCGCTTAAATTGGAAAAGTGGCACGTGATCAAACAGGGCCCCCTTACATTAGTTGTTAACAACGCTTTGACCTGAAGCACAGTAGGGAAGGAACGTAAAATAAAACACTCAGATTGTGAAAAGTTTGTTTAATAGTGCTCGTTATTATTATGATTGTAAAAGCTCGGAAATTTAAGTTGAAATAAATTACATTACAAATATAAACTTTGAAAATGGTAGTTCACCGAATAAAAATAGAAATAGGCTGGGGAAAAAAGAACTTACCAATAAAAAAACCAGCCGTCAAATTAATATTAAATTCTGTAGTAAAATTAATTGTTTGCAACTGAAAAATATGAAAATTGAACAAGAATAAAGTCCAGGCTTTTATTTATGAGTAGGCGGGGTTTAACCAAGGGCACTATAGAATTTTGATAAATGGTCACTTTCGGAAACTCTGGGGAGGGGGCTTGCAGAACCTGTCTAGGTCATTTTCGAATATATGGTTCTCAAATTAACTGGTCTGGTCGGGATCATAGGGCGTAAGCATTTGACTTGTTGCACTATTGTAATTATTAATTAACAATGATTAATTAGCACAATAACTCCAATTCTTACAAGCACAAGCAGTATAGAATACAATTAAATTCCAATATTTATTTTTTTATGACCTAACACTACACAGGGTATACAAAAACTATTCATAAGATTTTTTATACTTTCACTACTGCTTTACCCAGATTTCTGCCTTCTAACATTTCACTGAAAGCTTTAGGCATGTTCTCAAATCCTTCAGTAATTGTTTCGACATATTTCAGTTTTCCTGCTCTTAGCCATTCCAAATGTTGATTTATGCTTTCAAGAATACGACTTCTGTATGGTATAACTTGAAAACCTTGCATTACCAACTGTTTTTGTAACATGTGCAGTTGAATGCAGGACACTGAAAGCTATAGTTATACTTTACAGTACCCACCTTATTTCCATACCTTTAGGGGGATCACTGATATCAGTATTATAGGAAGATATTGATCCACACACACAAATTCTTCCAAACATATTCATTTGTTTAATAACAGTGGTACTAATTTCACCAGCCACCTAAAATCCCAGTTTGATGAAAACCAAATTTAAGCATTTCTTACATTATCAAAATAACAATCTATTCCTTCTGGAGCTGCTCTCTTGAGTTGTTCTTCTAAATTATCACGTTTATAGTTCACATACGAGTCAAATCCAAAATTGTCTACGAGATACTGCCCTTTATCATCAGATCCAGTTATTCCTATAACTTCACAAGACTGCATTTTTGCAATTTGCCCAACGATACTACCAACCGCTCCAGCGGCTCCGCTGATCACAACAGTTTCTCCAGCCTTTGGCTTACAAATATCAAGAAATGAAAAATACGCTGTATTTCTAAAATGAGAAATGAAACCGAGCCAGCATTAGTTTGGGTACGTACCCTGGACTACCGAGCACACCCAAGCTGTACGACAACGGTAAATCTTCTAAATCTGGTAAGATGTATGGACTGCCAACACCGTCGGCCGAGCTAATTGTATGGGTTTGCCAATCGAATTGTGCGGCGACGTATTTTCCAACTGGAAAATCGTCACTTTTACTTTCAATAATTCTGCAAGCAAGCACAATTGTAAGGCGAGCAATAATAAAGTACACGTACTTGGCGACCTGATTTCCTACCATTGGAGTACCTTCACTCAGACGATAAGAGTACGCCCTCATATATGGATCGACGCTTAAATAGACAGCTTCTGCTAGAAATTCTGCACGAGGAGATGAATGCCATTACTGAATAATCAATAAATAACAATACCTCCATCCTTAAGATCCGGTAGTTCCTCTTCAACTATCTTAAAATCATCAGCATTGGGAGGGCCAACAAAGTGTTTTGCAAGTAAGAATTTACGCGCCACCACCATTTTTTGATATATATTTTTTTAGGGTAGTATAGATCAATAAACCACACACCGCTACTTTCTGTGATTACAAATCCGAAAGTTCAAGATATCTATCTAGACTTTAAGGTTAAGTCACCACCACTATAACATCTATGAAGATAGCTGTATATGAATCAGCTGGGAGCAAGCATTAAAACAGCATGTGCGTAGCACTCTTTTTTACAGTGGCGTAGTCGTAGAAAATGTCTAAGTCTTGATTCTGTGTGAGGCACCGCTTATATTATATACTTTCAAAATAGTATATTAAGATACAAGTGTATAATCAAGTCTTTAAAGCACGCGCAACGAGTTTAAGGGCACGACGCAAAGCGGAGTGCCTTTAACGTTGCAAGTGCTTAAAGACCAATTATGCACGTGTATCTTATAGTATTTTTTATTATACCTGCAGTATAATTTAAAAATAGGAAATACAATGAAATCATATTGACGTTATACTCGAATACATGTTTAATTAAGTGGGCTGGGTGTTCGTAATTTCACGATTGCCATGGAAATGTCACTTGACGTTTGCTTATAAAAATTATCGTCTTTGTGAATTAAACGATTTCCGTTGAAAAAGATAATACACCGTCCATTAAATCGATTGTTGTAAAATCTAAACAAACGTTGGTAGGTGTAAAATCCAACTCCAGTAAAGCCTATAATAAAGAATATGAAAAGTTGTTTCCATGGATGAATAGGAAGTTACTTACGAATACAGTCTTAAATGCATCCATAATGCTGGCATATATGAAGGAAATGTCAAAGGTATTTAAATATTCTATCTTTTGGTGCATTCATTCAAAACTTCGAACAATGCTGCGATTAAAAAGTAGAACAGATTTGGAAGCATACCCTAAATTATGCGCGTTTGTGAAAGCTTCAACCAAAGGATAGGTACAAAAGCCAAAGAAATGTTCTGCATTTACAGAAAGCGACTTAAGAGGATTTTTTATTTCATCCAGATGACAGTTTCAAAAGTCATACTTGAAGTATCGTTACTTAGCAACTTTAAAGCACGTGTGTTTTAAAGGCCTTTTTTCGCACGCATTTGAGTGTTTTAAACGGAGATTGTGATTCAGGTATAATAAATAGTTATTTATATAACAAGAGCGCGAAGTTCAATTTCGCGCATTGAGACTGAAGGTATTTTGACGAGGCGAAGCCGAGTTAAAATATCAGTCAAATGCGCGAAATAACTTCGCGCTAGCGTTATATACAATATTTTTTCTACAACTGAACAGATTGTTAATTAAATTTGCTGTTTAAGTTCAACTTTGTCCCGTGCGCGAAATACTTTTTTTCACTGTTGACGATTTCGCGCACGTTGTCAAGAGCAACCTTACTTATTAATTAACCGATTAAAAATCTAGTACTTCGCGTTTCGAAATCCGTCAGAAAATGACAGTTTTTTTTGACAGTTGTAGAAAAAAGTTATTTAAAGCAACAACATTCAAATTAACTAATATTACAGCCAGATCTTTATTTGGTTTAAGAAGTTGCCTAAAATTAGGCGCTTTTCATAAGGATTAGCATAGATTCTTTACACTAAGGGCACAGATAAAATTATTTTATTTATTTTATCTGTGCTAAGGGGTTAGTCATTTAAAGGTAGGCAGGAAAAAATAATACACGTAAATCCCTATGTATACTTTCTAATGAATCTCACTACATATTCCATACATATATCCACCCATTTATTTACAATAAGAAGCATCTGTGACAACATACCTAACACATAACTACAAAGATAAATTTTGCACCGTAAAAACACCGCGCAATAGTAGGTACCCGAATACCAACAGTTGAAAAGGCATCAATGGGTCTAATGCTTTCTTTCGTCACTTTCTAGACCATTTTCAAGGCTACAGAAAATGTCTAAAGCTTTGGAAATCGCCTACAACGTTCTCCACCAATTAAAAATACCTATGTACTAATTAGTTGTGAAAAAGAGTTTAGATCGATATTGTTGCCCGGAAGAACCAACAACCAATCTTAAGCATCATCACGTACTCACACATCATCGAAAGTATCAGATTTAAAACGGAGATCCGTATGACTTCGTGGACACCGTAAAACCCAGCAGGGCTATTTCCTGCGGTGCGAACTCCCACGTATGTCGACCAATCCTGCGAAAAAGAACTAAAAGATACTAATTAAATTATTATTGAGATGTCCAATTTCAAAAGTCAAACGACGAGTACCGTTGGCGTAAATAGAGACACTGTTTTTACAATACATTAACCTCGGAACAAAATGCAGTAACTTTAACTTTACAACATTCTTATATCAGCAACTTTTAAACAATAGTCTGTAAATGAATAAAGATTTGCTTTTGGTGCAGTTTGCGGTTCATACAGGTCCATTTGAAAAATGTAATGTCACTTTTGCATCTACCTTCATTTTTAAATTGGTGTAAATTTTGTGCTGTACCTAACAAAAGGTAATATACTTAGTGTTAATTGCAATTCTTCGCTTTATTGTAAATTGTATTGCTTTTAGCTGCTTGTAACTGAGGGTGGGTGACTTGCTTGAGATGCGGACCAGTTATTAATGTTCATGCGATGTTTAAACTCATTTGAATTGATTAGCGACTGCAATCTTTTGGTGTACGATTCTGCCTTTCTAGATTGTCTTTAATTATTTTCGCCCGTGCAGAGGTAAATGCTGAATTTACAAAATTGGCATTCATTTCGAAATAAAAATGTATTGTATCGAGGACCTTAGATAAATTCTTGGTTGAGAAGGTCCGGCTAACTAACAATGTATTTCATGTGCTATATAGGTAGGTGTAAGAGACTTCGTAATGTTTTACAATTTGTAAATAAAGATGGGGAGTTGCTTCTAAATCTATTTGAGTTGTCCACTCTTAAACTTATTCAATTTTGTAAATTAACAGGCCTGAGAACCATGCTTTTTGTTTTGAATGTACAGGGGGTATTCTGTCTAAACCTGTAGTTTTGGCATTTTTGATGCATTTTGCATTCAATAAACTGCCTCTTGCGTTTCAATAGTTGTGTTATCTGCATTCCAGCTGTCTGACAATTAGCTTGGATATGAATGAGTGCGACCTATTCTTTCTTCTTTCACGAAGTAGGAAATCCGGCCATTGCTGCGAGGTTTATGTTACTACGCTATAGCATAGTATAATACAGCAATATTATGGCTATAGTGTTCCGAGTTCGTTTTTTCCCCGCTTTTTAGCGCATTTCCACAAAAATAAAAAAAAATGCGCTATTGTGGCCACTTTGTCCGTCCGTCCGTCCGTCCGCTAACTTTGCGACGCTACTAGTTTTTTATCTTAAGAGCTATTGTTCTACTTTTTTCGCTATTTGGTTCGTTATGGTGTCGAGTCTTGTACCAAGGAAGGAATTTTTCTGTACCGCTTACAAAAAAAGTTATTGTAAAAAAAACAAAAAACCGTTTTTTACATGTTCCATAATTTTACATTTTTGCCGTTTATTAACGATCCTAGAGATCGTTTATAATTTTGCATTGCTATCTGTCGCCTGCCGGTTGGTCTCTCCGTCTGTTCCTTTGTCTGTCTGTCCATCTATCTGTCCGTGTGAACGATAACTTTGTTTAGAAAAGTTCGATCGCTTTTACATCTCCGTTAGTTATGAACTGAATTGCATGAAATTCAATATGGGCATAGATTTAGCCATATAATACGCAATGCCAAGAGTTGAATCGAATCGATTCAAAATTCACAGTGCCCTTTTCGCATCTCGACCATTTATAAACCGAATTGCAAACTTTTTTACTTATAAAAATATTTGAATGAAATTTGATACATAGGCACTTGGAATAAAGGAAAATCAAACGCCAATTTCAAAATTTGGTTTTGCGCATGCGCAGTGCCAACTTTTTAATTTATGGAAGAATTTAAACGAAATTTGATACATAGGCACTTGGGATAAAGGAAAATCAAACGCCAATTTCAAAATTTGGTTTTGCGCATGCGCAGTGCCCACTTTTTTATTTATGGAAGAATTTAAACGAAATTTATCCATAGGCACTTGGGATAAAGGAAAATCAAACGCCAATTTCAAAATTTGGTTTTGCGCATGCGCAGTGCCAACTTTTTTTATTTATGGAAGAATTTAAATGAAATGTGATACATAGGCACTTGGAATAAAGGAAAATCTAGCGCCAGTTTCAAAATTTTACTTTGCGCATGCGCCGTGCCAACTTTTTTATCTATGGAACTATTTAAGTGAAATTTGATACTTAGGCGCTTGGAACAAAGGAAAATCTTAGTTTATTAGTTAGTTATAGTAAATTAGTTTTAAAATTTAAGCTTGCGCATGCGCAGTTCCAACTTTCTTATTTAGAAAAGCATTGAAATGAAATTCTTCTCATAAACTGAAATTGAAGTAGCACGTCAACAATGGATTGCCCATGTGCAATGCTATCTTTCATATTTGTGGCCGGATTTTACGATTTTAACAGAAGTTGCATCTTACAAATGGGAAATGAATGCAAGTGGAAATGCGCTTTATGTAAATCGTTTACGATTACTTTTTAACTTGTTATTAGTGCGGGAGCTTTCGACTTCGGGTAGATCCTAGGGTACATCACATTACTTTGATCGCAAATTTGGGTAATTTTTCAGATTTGAGAGTTATTCTCTGGGAACTTGGCGATGACTACCACCGAGTTAGTCGTCGGAAAGTAAGGGCACTTACATCTATAGTGCTTACCAAAGATATGTATAAAAATGAACGATTTTATTTGATAAACCTTATAGGACACTTTTTGTTCTAAATTACCAATTAGTATGAATTTGAATGAGATTAATGGCACTCCAGTAGGGGTGGACAAGTGCATGTGCAATTAGCAACGTTTGGAGGAAGCACGGTGCGCCGGCTGTATTTTCTGTCGTACATGTAGCAGCAGCGACCTAAAACAGAATGTTAATCTCCAACCTAACGTCAAATGCACTCATACCGCTCCTGGGATGCGCGACACAATTACTCTCCGGCAATAGACTAGGATCAGCTGAAAAAGCGAAAGTACAGCGATAACAGGTTATGGGCCTGCGCATCTACTCACCGGTAACAAGTTCTATTTTACAAGTTCTTGGGCTGTACTTGACTCCCAATTTAGTTTCTAATAAGAAAGGCATGTTCATGTTGATCACGTCTTTGCATAGTCGCGTTTTTGCTAAAATCCTACGTATTGAAAGGTGAAACTGATCAACGGAACTTACGTTTATCAACTGGCCTACAGTTTTCTTCAACGAAACGGGACCTGCAAGGGAAATCGTCATACCAAAGCATGGAAAAAAGCGTACTTTACTTACATTTTTAATTTCGAATCATATCTACAGACGTACGAGCAGGTTTGAATGTTATTTAGATTAGGATAAGAGCCAGAAAGTACATGTCCAAGACGATAGTAGATATTGTTGTACATGCATCTGCTAGTATCTTCCATATAGCGGTCTATTAACGATATGCAGGTATACTTAGTGGGGCAATGCGACTTCTTGCCCCTGCACAAGACGCGGCACCCTCCATAATCGTAAATTGTGCGCAAGTTTTTGCAATGTGTACAATTTTTATCTGTAAAGAAGGGTAAGTGAATCATTTCACTATATAAAGTAGTATCAAATCATTTTAAGTTTAATACCGCTATACCCAATGTGCAACCGCTAAGCTTGTAATAAATAGGGGAGACATGTGCTCACCTGGTGTATTTTCGTCGTCGTTTTGATGGCCGCCTTCTTCCGAAGAATTGTTTTCTTTTGAATCCCCTTTGTCACCTAATGTACAAATTAAAGGAATAAGGAATTAGCACTGGAAATGTCAAATAAATCATTAGGTATACAGACCAGGTTTCTTTTGATCATCTTTTTCCTTTGAACCCCCTTTGTCCCCTAATGTAATAAAAGATAAAGAAATTAGTTTTGTTTGCTATATAAGCAAATCGAATTGTGTTTAGTGGCAGTTTCAACATTGATGTCGAAATGATAAATCTGTAAATAAAATCCGCACCCGTGCGGAGTAAATGATAAATATTACACATCAATCTATCTATAAACCGTTTTATGTTAGTTCTTGTAAATACTAATAATTAATTTTATATAAATAAACGTTTAAATAAATCACGTAATTACGTTGCAAACAATTAAAAAGGCAAAGAGGGTTGTGCTCACCTTGGCCTTCTTCAGAAGAATTACCCTTCTCACTTGAATCCTGTTTGTCACCTAATATAAAGTATAAGAGAACAAGAAGTTAGTACATAAAATATTAAGATATAAAACGTTATAGGTACTGACCAGGTTTCTTTTTATCATCTTTTTCTTTCGAGTCACCTTTGTTTCCTATTGTAATGAAAAAATTTATTTAGATATTTGCAATAAAGCTTTCGTTTACTTATTTACTGACTTTTAGACAGTGTTGTAAGTGTTGTTCCAGGTTGATATTTGAGCTGTTATAAATTATTCTGTTAATTGACCGTCTTAGATTTAAGTTTATCGTCGATAGTGGTAGTCTCTTGTAAATATTAATAATAATTTTGAAGATATTTCAGTTTCAATACAAACACACTTACAGTAAAAGGGCAAAGGGGATTGTGCTCACCTTTGTCTTCTTCAGAAGAATTACCCTTCTCACTTGAATCCCGTTTATCGCCTATGTAAAAAAAACAGAAATTAGTACATGAACTACCAAATAAAACATTATACTAACCATCAGGTTTCTTTTGATCATCCTTCTCTTTCGAATCACCTTTGCCTCCTATTGTAATAACAAAAATTGTGTAGATATGGTATAGATATAAAAGAATCATTTACTTCTACTGACTTTATGATATAGTGGACAGAGTGTTGTAAGCGTGTAAGTGTAAGTTTGAAAGCCAAAACGAGTTCGTGTCATCGAAGGATACGAAATAACCATTAAGTATAGCCACGGTATCGTATGTCATATTTTAGTGCCAAAGTTTAAAGTGCTCTTTAAATTTGTTACGAGTGCCCATTTTAAGTAAATTAACAGTAGGTGGCTGGTTTGTGTAGAAAGAGAACTTCACGCCGACTTTATATTCTACTGAAAATACAGTGCGAATAAGTTACTTTCTTAACACGTCCGTGAATTCTTTCAGGTTATTGCACAATCGGATTACAGTGCTCGTATCCAAATAAATTGTTACCACGAAAGCGTTAGGGTCCAAGGTGCAAAACATTTCGTTGCGCTATATTTGGAGTGGTCAGTTACGTTAAAAAACACTTTATTAATCAAAATTGTGCAGCTAATACAAGGTGTCAATAAAATTATAAATAAAACGGCAACTGATAAAAATGTTAAAGACAACTAATTCGTGCTTTTGTTGGCAATCAAAGTCAGTTATAATTAAAATTGTATTGTAAAAAAGGCGTTCCACCATCCAATTTTCCAAATTAGTGCTACTCGTCCAATGGAGAAGATCAACTGTCAATGGGAGAATATTCCAACTCATCGATAAATGTAAGTAATTTGAACTTTCTGGATTGTGTAAAAGCACGAGTCGATTTGTTTGGCTTTTGGATAAGAAATCGTCACTTGAAATCATTTTAACATTCCTAATGGACCGTTTTACATTTAGTTTATCGTCGACAGTGCAGGTAGTCTCTTGTAAATATTAATAATCAATTTTATATAAATAAACATTTAAAGAAATCACGTATTCAATTTACGTTGCAATACAAACACACGTACAAGATGGCAAAAAGGGTTGTGCTCACCTTTGTTTTCTTCAGAAGAATTACCCTTCTCACTTGAATCCCGTTTATCGCCTATGTTAAGAAAAAAACAGAAATTAGTACGTGAACCATCAAATAAAACATTATACTAACCTGGTTTCTTTTTATCATCCTTTTCTTTTAAACCGCCTTTGCCTCCTGTTGTAATAACAAAAATTATGTAGATATGGTATAGATATAAAAAATCATTTACTTCTTACTGACTTTATGATATAGTGGACAGAGTGTTGTAAGTGCATTTAGTAGTACAATGTAACATGTGGTTGCTTTAGGTTTTGAAGATTTAAATTCTACAAGTTTCCGGGATAGAAAATGTTATATAGGTACCGCTTCATATGGAAAGGGCACAGAACTTATATTCCAGAAAACAAAACACGTTAAGATAAGAAACGAATGTTCAAGCTGATAAGAGTCAAAACGCTACAATGTGGCCGGTTTTAAAATCCGTCACTACGGAGCATGAGAGGCATAGCTACTCTCCGCTATACTATACCCATGCAGAAAAAACTCATCCGAAGTCGGGATCTCTGGGGCAACAAATGTGGTCAGAAAGCGAAATTTTTCACAAAGTAGTCCACGTGAATCTCCGTAACTCAAGTGCTACATTTTTTACATAGCGTAACGTTTCTATTAATTTGAAAGCCAAAACGAGTTCGTGTCATCGAAGGATACGAAAGAATCATTCGCCGCAGTATCGTATGTTATATTTTAGTGCCAAAGTTGAAAGTAATTACTGAATTACTAGAGAAACTGTGCCACCATTTTGAAGAGTTTATTGACGTGAGTGTCTTCTAAATTTATTACACAAGTAGCCATTATAAGTAAATTAACAATAAGTAGCTTGGTTTGTGTGGAAAGAAAACTTTATTGCGCAGCGAAAACCAATGGACGGCGGATTTGTTCTACTGAAAATAATGTGTGAATAATTTGGGGTCATTGCATAATCGAATTAAAGGGTTCACATCTAAATATATTGTTACCACGAAAGGGTTAGGGTCCAAGGTGCAAAACATTTCGTTGTGCTATATTTGGAGTGGCAAGTTACCTTAAAAAACGGTTTATTAATTAAAGTTGTGCACCTAATTTGTTTATCCAAGGTGTTAATAAAATTATACATATAACGGCAACTGATAAAAAGGTTAAAGACAATTAATTCGTGCTTTTGTTGGCTATCAAAGTCAATTATAAGGGTAATTTTGGACGTTTCTGTACTACGGAATATTGGTAATCATTCCAGTCAATAAACCAAATTGGAACTAATAAATTGGAACCAGACGCGCGGTTGTGCCTGTTTCAAATTCGTTAATCATTTTGTTAGATTCACTTTCAACGAGTAACCAAATATTTTTTACTAGCCGATACAAAAGGTCCGAATGTGTTGTAAAAAAGGCGTTCAACCATCCAATTTTCCAAATTGCTGCTACCTTTCCAAAGGAGAAAATCAACTGTCAATGGGAGAATATTCCAACTCATCGATAAATGTAGTAAATTGAATTTTTTGTATTGTCTAAGAACAGGAGTTGATTTTTTTGGGCTTTTGTATAAGAAATCGACACTTGAAGTCATTTTAACGTTCCTAATGGACCTTTTTAGATTTAGTTTATCGTCGATAGTACAGGTAGTCTCTTGTAAATATTGATGATCAATTTTATATAAATAAACATTTAAAGCAATCACGTATTCAATTGACGTTGCAATACAAATACACTAGCAATAAAAGGGCAAAAGGGATTGTGCTCACCTTTGTCTTCTTCAGAAGAATTACCCTTTTCACTTGAATCCCGTTTATCGCCTAATGTAAAAAAATTGAAATTAATACATTAACTACCTATCAATTAATACATTATACAAACCAGGTTTCTTTTTATCATCCTTTTCTTTCGAATCAGCTTTGCTTCCTGTAATAACAAAAACTGTGTAGATATGGTATAGATATAAAAAAATCATTTACTTCTACTGACTTTATGATATAGTGGACAGAGTGTTGTAAGTGTATTTAGTAGTAGAATTGTAACACGTGGTCGTTTTCGGGTTTGTAGATTTAAATTCCACAAGTTTGTCGGTATAAAAAATTTTGTACAGGTACCGCTTCATATGGAAGAACTATTCGAGAAAATAAAGCACGTTAACATAAGAAATGAG
Source organism: Photinus pyralis (assembly GCF_008802855.1). Lineage (NCBI taxonomy): Eukaryota > Metazoa > Arthropoda > Insecta > Coleoptera > Lampyridae > Photinus > Photinus pyralis. Next base: position 12,158,371 of record NW_022170819.1, read on the forward strand.
TGGTCAAGCAGATAAGAGTCAAAACATTATGGAGCATGAGAAAGGTTGGTACTCATCTAGAAAAATCGCAGTCAAAGTTGGGTTCTTTGGGGGGTCGTTCGTTTTCAGATCGACGAATGGACTATGACAAATGCGGTGAGAGAGCGGCATTCTTCACCAAGCAGTCGAGGTGAATCTATGTAATTCATTACATAGCGTAACGTTTGTTAATTTGAAAGCCACAACAAAAAGAATCATTATAGCCACGGTATCGTTATATTTTAGTGCCAAAGTGTTTTCAAAAATTTGCTACGAGTTCCCAATTTAAGTAAATTAACAGTAGGTGGCTAGTTGGTATAGAAAAGAACTTCATTGCGCAGCGAAAACCAATAAACGTCGGATTTATATTCTACTGAAAATACAGTGCGAATAAGTTACTTTCTTAACACGTACGTGAATAATTTCGGGTCATTGCACAATCGGATTAAAGTGCTCGCATCTCAATAAATTGTATTACCACGCAAGCGTTGGGGTCCGAGGTACAAAACATTTCGCTGTGCTATTTTTTGGAGTGGCAAGATACATTAAAAAGAGTTGTGCAGCTAATTGGTTTATACAAGGGGTTAATAACATTATAAATAAATCGACAACTGATAAAAAGGTTAAAGACAATTAATTCGTGCTTTTGTTGGTTGTCAAAGTCAGTTATAAGAAATCGGCACTTACAGTCATTTTAACGTTCATAATAGTCCAGGAGGCAGCGATATTTTTTGTGCACTCATTTCTACAAAGCTGATATTCTGCCATTTTATTGTTTTGATAGTGCAAGTAAACAAAACTGTAATCTACCGCATCGGCGGTGTTGCCTAAATTTGCAACAATGTTCTGAACATGTTAATAAATAATATGTACATGCCTCATTTCTACAAGAATGAAAGTTTGTACAGAAAGATTTTTTTTCTTTATCTAATGATATACGAATTAGTTCATTTTCAGTTGTATTTCTCATTATTAACGATCTTCGAGATTGTATATAATTTTGAATTGCTGTCTGTTCGTCTGTCCGTGTGCACTATAAATCATAACTGAATAACTTTGTATAGAAACGTTCGATCGCTTTGAAAATTGAAACAGCTGTTCTTAAGGATATAAGAAAGGTTGCTATTGTTTTTCAGCTACGTAGACTAACGGGGCAAAAAATTACAGTCCAAATACTGCTCAAACCTCCAGAAAAGGGCTTCTTTATAATTCTTGTTACAAAGAACATGTGAATGCACGGTTTTCTGTGTTAGTAAATGTCTCTTAAGCCCCAGGTAACTATGCAGATGAATATAAAAAAATGAGCATGCGCAACCCAACCCAATTTGCGCAATCTCAATTTTCTTTATTTGTTAAGATATTTAATTGAAATTTAATATGTAGGCACCTCGAGTTAAAGTAAAACTAACGCCGAATCAAAAAATGGTTTTGCGCATGCGCAATCTTGTTTTTTTGTTAAGATTTTTAAGCGAAATTTTGTATCTAGGCACCTCGAATAAAAGTAAAACTAACTCCGTTTCAAACAATTTGTTTTACAAGCTATTCCGATCTGGTGGAACAGAATCAACCCCTTAAGGCGCGTTGTAACAATGATGGATGCGTGAAGATCTTGAAGATCGTTCGGTATTCAGTTGTATCGGATTTTTTTATCAAAAATTCGTTATTCGTTATTCAATTCGAAATGAATATCAGTTTATGACAACTGTCAATAATTGTTTTTGTAAAATTTATTCACTGAGGAAATAGTATATTGAAAGACAAGTGTTACAATGCGACCTATTGTAATACGACTATTTTGTGGCACGAGTGGCGTAGCGAAGCGGAGCCACGAGTGTCCACAAGATAGGAGTATTATAATAAAGCATTGTAACACGTGTTTTTCATACTATTTTTTCTATTTCCGGGCTTTAATTTAATTAAAAAGTAATTATGAAAAACTACAGGAAACTTTAGAATTAATATGTCTTAAGTTGGCAACACCATTTACGTTGACAAATTTTAAGTTGGCAGCGTAGATAAACACAACACTGACATTTGGAAACTTTAAATTCCGTGAATGTGTAATTTTTTATTCGTAGATAAATTTATTTATGGTGGATGTGTAAACTGCTGATTTGGAATGTATTAAGTTCTTCGTGTACCAAAAATCAAAGAAAACACATAAATTTTACGTAATTTGATTTCACATCTAATGATTTGACGTTGACGTCTTGGCGAACTGCCAACTTAGAGATGAAAAGTTACCAAAAACAATGTTACAATGGAACTCATTGAAACACTGTTTTTGCCGAAAACAGTTGCACAAAATTCTCATATATAATACCATAAGTAGTCGAAGTATTGTCGAATATTTTTGAGGTGCTGTCACGAATGCTAGTTACTCGCGAGTGGTATTAAAAAGCGTAACTAGCATGAGTGGAGCAGCAGCTCAAAAATAATCTACAAATACTTCGACTACGTATGGTATTCGGAGGACTATTCAATGAATCAAAAGAAAAATTAAGCATAATAAATTACCCACGCGAATGTATTTCCATGACAACAATAAACGTCAAAATAAATTATGGAAATTGCTTTTCATTTTGCTATTGATTCTATTCGAACTTTTGTGCTCCAAGCTAATTCGTTATGAGTGATTAAATTAAAAGATGTGGTGATAAGACGGTTGTCGAAATTGATTAACAAACTAAGAAGAATGTTCCCGTTAATACGACAAAATTTCGCGTCATTTCACTGGTGGAAGTTTGACAAATGTCATTGAATAATCGCATTGAATTGTCGCTGAAATACCACACGTGAAATTATCGCTGAAATACCACACGTGCAATTATCACTATAATTCGTTCCCATTGGCGCAGCAATTTGAAATCGAGACGTTTCACTGGTTGAAATGTGACAAATGTTAGATGAATTGAATAGTCATTGTAACACCGAAATAGAAAAAAGTATTTATAATAAACGACGGCGGAAATAACTGTACGCGATATTTGTTTTCCATCCATTTTAGTGAGCGTCCGACTCCGTCTGTGTCAATTCTTTAGAAAATGTTCATGGCTTAACATGATTTTGGTATTTGGAGATATTGCCGAATTTTGGATAAAATAATGAAAACTAAAAACATTAGTTATTTTAAATTTCCTATCAAAAACAAACCTCGAATGGCAACATATGGAAAATAAATGGTGGACATTCTGTTATTGGCGGGCTAGACGATGAAGAATTAAAATATAAAATCGTTTGTGAAAATCACTTTAATTCATGGGATATTTACAAAAACGGCAATCGAAAGTTATTGAGAATCAATTAAATTCCTTTGCCTTACTCAAAACAAGGTAACCATGTTATTTTTTGTCGTTAAAATGACTGATACATTTTTTCAAGATTTAAATTACAAAGAAGATGGCCCTTCTACCTCATACTGCAATCAAACGTTCAAAGAAACGAGAAGTACCTATTCCACCCAATTCAAACATGTTTGCGAAAACTCCATATTCAACCACAAATTCTACTTTATGTACAGAAATTTTGAAAATACCATCACCACAAAAATTACGTAGAAATAATAGGTATTACATTGTTGAAAAGTTGAAAACTTTGAGCAAAAACCTAAATACGAAAAACGTTCAAATTCATAGACTGAAATCTATAGCATCTCGCTTCTCAACAGGTTAGTCAATTATAGGCTATCATCACAAAAACGTTGATTTTGTGGTCGCTTTTGCGGCCATAAAGTTTCACTTTATTGTACGCTTCTGTCAAACTTTACTTTATTGTACACATCTGTCAAACTGTACCTAGGTACTTATTTGAAACTGATGTGTGAGAAACAGTAATCTGTTTGATACAAAGCGTCTATCTGGTCTAGCCCCATTAAGGATTGGGTCATCTACGTGCGTTTTTTTCATTTTCGGACTTGTAGGAATGTTTCACATTATTTTGCATAATCACAATGTTCACATTTAAAATTATAGTTTGACGTTTCAATCTTTGCTGCTTGCAGAACTTTTTGAAGTGTAGAACCAAAACATGAGGAAGATGTTATTGCTTACATTATTATACGAAGAATCACCAGCAATTAACCGAGAACACAAGTAGCTACCTATACCTACCATCAAAGTAGGTAATCAGGTTTCCAATAATTGTACAACATGTTAACTATAAGGTCTTGGAAGCTACAGTTACGAAGGACCTATTGCATTTGACATTATTAAAATCTTGTGCAACGGAGGAAGTTGCGATTGTACTTTTACTCTCAAACGCCTGCTCTTATATCATACGTATATGACTTAGGGTCGCAACGCTTACAGCTTCCAAAATTTCATTTGGGGTATCTGAACTGTCGCTATCACCCATTTTGATACGCACACACGCAAAGATGCTAATTATAATTACATACGACAGGAAATGCTTTGTTTTTTTAATTGTCTAAGATAACTATGATTTTCAGAAAAAATATGTTTATGAGCAAATTTTTGAATTCTTTTTTGATGATCGCCAAAAGTGATTTGTTAGGCCTCATCTGAATGAAACAGCAGCTTCGGCCAAAAAAGATCACTTTTACGGCCTTGGTCCACAATAGTTATTTGTGTACCAAGGCCGTAAAAGTGATCTTTTTTGGCCGAAGCTGCTGTTTGTGGCCGAGGCGGTAGCCGAGGCCGCAATTCAGATGAGGGCTAACAAATCACTTTTGGCCAAGGTGCACACAACATTTTTTAGGCGATCATCAAAAAAGAATTCAAAAATTTGCTCATAAACATATTTTTTCTGAAAATCATATAGTTATCTTAGACAATTAAAAACAAAGCAATTTCTGTCATATGTAATAAATTATAATTAGCATCTTTGCGTGTGTTTTGTGCGTATCAAAATGGGTGATAGCGACAGTTCAGGATGAAATTTTGGAAGCTGCAAGCTTGCGAACCTAAGCCATATATGATATAAGAGCTGGCGTTTGAGAGTAAAAGTACAATCGCAACTTCCTCCATTGCACAAGATTTTAATAATGTCAAATGCAATAGGTCCTTCGTAACTGTGGCTTCCAAGACCTTATAGTTAACATGCTGTACAATTACTAGAAACCTGATTACCTACTTTGATGGCAGGTATAGGTAGCTACTTGTGTTCTCGTTTAATTGCTGGTGATTCTTCGCATAATAATGTAAGCAATAACATCTTCCTCATGTTTTGGTTCTACACTTCAAAAAGGTCTGCAAGCAGCAAAGATTGAAACGTCAAACTATAATTTTAAATGTGAACGTTGTGATTATGCAAAATAGTGTGAAACATTCCTACAAGTCCGAAAATGAAAAAAACGCACGTGGATGACCCAATCCTTGATGGGGCTAGACCAGATAGACGCTTTGTATTAAACAGATTACTGTTTCTCACACATCAGTTTCAAATAAGTAGGTACAGTTTGACAGATGTGTACAATAAAGTAAAGTTTGACAGAAGCGTACAATAAAGTTAAACTTTATGGCCGCAAAAGCGTCCACAAAATCAACGTTTTTGTGATGATAGCCTAAAAATAACTATTTTGCATAGTTATCAAATTACCGGGCTTTTTTTGTCAAAAAATCGTATATATACTCTGTAACTGGAACGCAATGATTTTAGGCAACCAGCATAACGTAGGTATTCTCATCCTTGTCTGGCACATTGTTTTGTATTGCATATGCAGGACCGATCACACGTATTTGGTTAAAAATACAGATAAGTACATAAACTGGGAGGTTGGGTTGAGGCCTTAGATTAGAAAGATAAAGATAAATGCTTGCCGATGCTTTTATAAGAGCCAATATCTATTTGTTAATGGAATATCTTAAAATATATACTTAATAATGTGGTAAACTGCGCCATTTCTCACTCACCTACTTGATTCTTGTAGTTACAAAAGTATAATGTTAACTAATGTCATTCATGGTGGCTCGACGCATTCCATTTGCTTATTAACGTAAAATAAAGTTATAAACATTGGTTGTGTTCATTTGTAACGTACCCTTTACATAATATATTAGCAAGGAGGTACCTAATATACTCGCTAATATATTACAATTGGCGTCGAGGTAAAAGTAAATCTAAAAAAGCACTTTTTTTCAGAATAAAATGAGTTTAAAGAATCATTAAGAGCAAAAATTCAATTTACTCGTAGTGGTCACCGCATTGCCATTAGATGGAAACGAATTAACACGAATGTCTTATACTGGTCTTATGGAACGTTTGTTTCTCGTACGCGACTGGAATTTGTCTAACAGCCCGATGGATCCTTTGTTTTCGGAACTACCTATACCTTGACACATCCAACGTAACTACCAAATACACAAGTTGTAGTGTTGGTGGTGCCATCGACAGCATAGAAGAATTCAGGACAAATACCCATTGGAACATCCACAGTTAGCGGCTTGAGTAGTGCAAATTTCGTTTATGAGTAGCGAAAGGTTTCTGGCGCATCTAACCACGGTAATTGGATCAGACGGTTAATTGCGCTACTTATATAACCGAGTTTTGTTCCAAAATGAAACGTACGCCGCGTTATATGAGGTCAGAAGGTCTCCCATATTTTCCGGAACTCATCTTTATAACTTGGCCCCAGAAAAACTCAAGACCTGCAAATCCTTCGGAATATTTCGTAGGGACATACAAAAGTTTTCCATAGTAACTGCTTCTACACCTAAAGCATATGTGGATGGATATGGATGTAGAAAATGCAAACCGTGATATTTTCTACTATAACTTTTGTGATATACCTGTGTGATATGTGTATGCTTTTATATTTTATCTTTACACTTTGACGCCTCCTAATGTACGGTCATTGTAGGTCGAAGGAATCGCTAATAAATAAAAAAATCAATCCTTAAAGGTATTTTTCGCCCCATTAGTGAGCAGTATCAATAATAATGTTAAGTGAAAAATTAAATAATAAAGAACTTCATATTCAAATTAGTACCTAAGTCAAAACGGCTTTATAGGTTTTGGCGGCGTTAACGCTTTTCTTCATATGATGCTCTCTAGCGAGTGGAATGCCCTATTGAATTAGTATTAAAGAGTGGGAAAGAAGAATTATCATTCATAAGGACAGTATAAATGAGTGTGAGGTACATTAGTAAAGAAATCTGAGCGGTGCAAATGCCGTCATGCCCAAAAATATTAAATGCGCGCGTCGAGGTTGAAAAATGTTATCAAAACGTACACATGAAATTGAATATTTTAATTTTTATTATAAAAATGATTGCACGTATATGCAACATAATTCATGACCATTCTTGCAAATCTCTTAATAACTTATTTTAGACAAAAATAAGCAAAATGTAAGACGTTGTATAAACCATCCCATAAGCCCACATGAGTGGAACAAGGTAAGGGATACCTACCTCTACCCATCTCTCTCTCACAAAAATTCGCCACGGCCCCTGGCAACGGCTGATTACGGGCGATGCCGTTTCAGTTACAGAGTATATAGTTCAATGTATATCGTATATCTGTGACATTACTCAATCAGAACGTTAATATTTTACCAAATATGCTTGATATGGTATCTATTATTAGACAAAAATACGATAAATATCACCGATAAATTACTTTTTAATGAGTTAGTATCTCATATCTCGTATACAAAGGTTCAACAGGGCAGCATATTATTCGGAGAAAATAAATACACAATCAATTACTTAGTGTCTAAATCTCGGTCTATATAATGACTGGAATTTATCTACTTTTCTTTGCGAATATTCTATTGGTGAATGCAGGGATAAATCCAAAAACGAGTAAGAAATCGGGTGAAGATCACCTAGGTATCTTATATGTCTGAATTTCAGGAGTGTACTTTAAGCAATGTATGGAAGAAGATGCGGTAGAAAATAACAACGCATGCTTACTATTGAATGCACAAAGAGTTGTCGCTCTTATACCAAGTGGTGAGTATAACAGGTAACAGTTATCTCCCAATATTGCTACTTAACTTACCCCATTAGACAAACCCATTGAAATAAAACAGTGGACGATTAAAGGAACCAAACTGCTAAGCTATGACCAGCATTACCAGAATATCAAGTTGTACAATCATCATCAAGCGAAAATTCTCAAGGCAGGGTAAGTAATGAATCATCACCATCTGCTCTGCAAATCTAAAGTTCTGGTTATAGATTAGAAGCAAATGAAATCTTGGAAACATGGAAGCTTGTACTAGAGTTTCATGTTCCGGAAGTTCTGTTTGTTAGCGACTATGAGTTTGAACCTGGTAGTAAATTACTTAATGTCGATATTGCCAGTAAAGGAAAAGTAACATATCACCACAGTAAGACATTTGTTATTTATCTTTTTATCTGAGACTGAAGGCCTCTTTATTGGGGTCGTCTTTTAGCCAAGCCAAGCTTGTATAGGTTATCTCTCTTTCATACCGGCAAGTTGGGAGTGACAGAAAATTAATGTAGTAAGCTATGTCGGATGACGTTTGGCGATTGTCACGTTAGTCATAAATCTAACTCCAAAATCAATTAAGTTTGACAGTTCAATGTCGCAACTCTCAATTAAACGTCGGAATAATCCTTTTTGTTATAAATATAGGGAGAGTAAGCCGACGTCGGACATTTAAACTGAATGCGCACCAACCAACAAGTCAAATATCAAAATTAGTCAAAATTATATATACCTATCACAGCTGATTCGTCCGCTTCTGTCGTCCGCTTCTGTCGTCCGCCATTTTGGAGCTTACTGACAATTACCTAACGCTAGCAAAACGTTGATTTTTGACGGTTATTAATGCACTGTACCCCTTAACCAGTTTTTTTGTGCACATTTTTAAGCTACTGTCAGTGGGATACAAAATGGCAGACGAGTTTGTTACCTTATAATCAAGTACTGTAAACTCGAACGACATTGACCAAACGTCCTTGGTGTTTGATATTTAAACGTTTTTAGATATAAAAAATATTTTAGGAGCATCCGGTCTCAGATAAAACTAAACAATTATTTACCCCATACCTAAATATGTTTGCCCGTTTTTTAGAGGATTACAACGGTACACTGACGCTTTCCGGTGGAGTTACTTTTGATCCCGATGCTAATTTTACCGCAACGGACAGTAAAGTTTCATTAACTATGGGTGGAATGTCGGCCCGCTTTGAAACTGGAGACTCGAAATTAGATGAGAGAATTAACACGGTTTATAATGCCAATTGGCCCGCTATCTTTGAGGATGCGACTGGTGAATATACGAAAGTGTATGCACATGTTTACAAAAATATAGCAAACGACCTCATTTTTGACAAGGAACCTTACTAGCCTAAGCACTTAAATCTGTTACTTTTGTTACTGTGAGGTAGTTACTTCGTTACTCGAAATACTTATGGAAACCATAGTATAGATATATAGTAAATACACCTGTAGTTACGTACCAATATTCTTTGTTTATATATCTACCTTACTACCTACCTACAACTCTCCCATGAAAAATACCCACCTACTATAATCACTAAAATGAGTAAGTTCGCATATCGGATTAGCACGCGCTTATATTATACCTAACACATCTTTGCCGTTCTAACTTATGGCATTAAGGTTAGAGAGCAAGCGCGTAACTTTTTTCTATTTCGGTGTCACAATGATGATTTTGTACAACTGTTTTCGGCTGAAAACAGTTGTACAAAGACAGTGATTATAGTCGTTTTTTTTTGGTAACTCATTTCTTAAGTTGGCAGTTACTAGTTAGTACAAGTAGGTACTTCGTTGGGTACTTCCATGTTTGAACTTCAAAATGTCAGCCTTACTACGCTGCCAATCTAAAACTTAACGGCATAAAAAGTGTTCCCAACATAAAACATGTTAGTTTTAACGTTCCCTATAGTTTCTGATAATGATTTTTTCAATTAAATTAAAGCACCGAAATAGAAAAAATAGTATGAAAAACGCGTGTTACAATGCTTTATTGTAATACTCCTATCTTGCGGACACTCGTGGCTACGCTTCGCGTCGCCACTCGTGCCACAAGATAGTCGTATTACAATAGGTCGCATTGTAACACTTGTCTTTCAATATACTATAGTAGGTAGGTACTGGAAAAAGAGCAAGAAATGCAATTGTTTGGTAACGACCCCTTTCGAGCGCAGCCTGCTTTTAATACCAATTAGATAATATTCAACCAAAAAGGCTATCTTAACAGTTTGATCCTCGGTTTGATCCAATTTGACCAACCATGGAAAATTTCTTCAGAAAAACTTTTTGCAAAATTCATTATGAAAAATCTATTAACCTATGCGGTTGCATACAACAAAACTTTAGAGTTTTTCTAATTGCTTTTCACCAAGTGAGTACCATCCTAGGTACCATCCATCAGTTTGATGATGATTGCTTTGGACTTGTTGTTCACAAGATGTTATTGGAGGATGAATGCAATCATTTTAAACCATAAAGACCATCTTTATAGTTGAACCAATTTGACCAACCAAGGCAAAATCCTTCAACAATGAACTTTTTGCAAATTTCTTTAAGGAATATCGAATAACCTTTTAGGATGCACATAAACATGAGCAAATAGCCTTAAAGTTTTTATGATTTCTTTTCACCAAGTAGGTACCATTTTTGTACTGGGACATATGCAAAGCAGTTTGATGATGATTTCTTTCGAAATATTGTTCACAAAATGTTATTGGAGGACGGATGAAATCATTTTAAACCATAAAGGCCATTTCTATAGTTTGAACCAATTTGGCCAACCAAGGCAGAATCCTTCAAAAATGAACTTTTTGCAAATTTCTTTACGGAATATCGAATAACCTATTCGGTTGCACACAACCATGTGCAAATAGCCTTAGAAGCCTTATGATTAGTTTTCACCATGTATGTATAGGTAATTGTATAGGTACCATCTGTGTACTTAAACAAAAATACAAAGAAGTTTGGTGATTATTTCTTTGGGGTTGTTGTTTACAAGATGTGATTATAGGATGATTTAGATTATTTTGAACCATAAAGGTAATTTCCATTTCTTAAACCAATTTGACCAACCAAGGCAATTTTCTTCAAAATAGAACTTTTTGCAAATTTCATTATCAAATACAACACAACTGTTTAGGTGACATGTAACCATGAGCAAATACCTTTAACGTTAATGTGATTGCTTTTTATCTATTAGCAACAAGTATCAGAAGAAACATAAGAAGTTTGGTGATTATTTCTTTGGACTTGTTATTTATCAAATCTGATTGCAGGATTAGTTAGATGATTTTGAACCAAACAGGTCATTTCCATAGTTTGAGCCATTTTGATCAACCAAGGCAGCTTCCTCAAAATAGAACTTTGCAAATTTCGTTATGAAATACAGAACAACATTTTAGGTTAAATATAGACGTGAACAACCCTTTTGGCGGTATTAAGATTTCTTTTTAGCGAGTTTTTATGTAACCGACATTTTTGTAAGTTAAATTTTTATTTTCTATTGTTATTTTTTATTAGAAGTCGCTTTCTTTTTCGTATATTACGTTAGTTACTATTTTAGTTATATGAAGTAACACTACTCGCATAATTATTAGTTTTAAGTTTGTCCTGTAATTGGAAAGCCTTTCGGTTGGACATTTATTAAATGTTATTATTATTATGGTCGGTGTATCTTGTGAGAACTCAGGTCTAGCCTGGTTAACTAATCGCACGGATTAAAATCAAGTAACGATTAGTGTCTGTGTCTGTGTCTGGTGAAGTTATGTAGGGTCCTAAAAAAAAAAAACAAAAAAAAACACTCACATTGGAAATCTAGAGATAGTATGTATTTCATACTTACCAACATAGCTATTGATGGGCACAATAGCCAACGCTATCAGGACAAAACAAAACAAAAAAAATCATTATAATAATTCCTGTAATTTTATTAAATGGAGTTTATTGTGTAAGTGTTTCTTTGGCTTTGCGTTTGGGTTGAATACGAGTGGGTTGTGATAACGTGTGTTTCTGTGAAGAAGGAGTTTTGTGTTTTTTAATTGTATTTATGGTGTTTCTTTGTTCCTGAGGTCGTATTTGTGAGGTTGCTTGGGTTTTTGGTGGAGATATTGCAGTATTTTGTGAGCCTGTAGTTCTGTTAAGGTTTTTTCGTTGCGGTTGAGTACGAGTGGGTTGTGAAAATGTGGTGTGTTTCTGTGAAGGAGTTTTGTGTTTTTTATTATTATTATTATCACGATAAGAAGTCGAGGAGAAAACGATGGTTGATAGTCATTACTTTCATTGAGAACTTTCATTAGAGTACCATGAAGGATATAACCAGTCCCTACCCAACCCTCTCATTTGATAAGGAGAAAGAAAGAAGAGCCGTAGTTGGTAAAAAAACAGAGTCTTTTGTTGAGACCTTTAATTAGAATAGGTACCATGAAAGATATAAAATTAATTTCTAACATACAAGTGCTACATAAGTTTGTCCATTTAACCGACACCCTTTGTATCTCTTACGTTTTACAAGATCGCCTACATTGGAAATGAAAAAAATACACCTTGCATAGTCAGAGGTCTATCTAAAATCTTTTCCAATTTGCCAACAGTCTATGACACAGTTGTTTTGTATTTAATAATGAAATTTACAAAAAGTTCTATTTTGAAGAAAATTGCCTTGGTTGGCCAAATTGGTTCAAACTATAGAGATGGCCTTTATGGTTTAAAATGATTTCATCCGTCCTCCAATAACATTTTGTGAACAACAATTCGAAAGAAATCTTCATCAAACTGCTTTGCATATGTCCCAGTACAAGAATGGTGCCTACTTGGTGAAAAGCAATCATAAAAACTTTAAGGCTATTTGCTCATGGTTATGTGCATCCTAAAAGGTTATTCGATATTCCGTAAAGAAATTTGCAAAAAGTTCATTTTTGAAGGATTTTGCCTTGGTTGGCCAAATTGGTTCAACTATAAAGATGGTCTTTATGGTTTAAAATGATTGCATTCATCCTCCAATAACATCTTGTGAACAACAAGTCCAAAGAAATCATCATCAAACTGATGCTTTGCATGTATCCCAGTACAAGGATGGTACCTACTTGACCAAAAGCAATCATAAGAACTCTAAAGTTATTTATTCATGGTTATATGCAACAGAATAGGTTATTATATTCTCTCTTTAAGTAGACGGATGGTAACTAGGATGGTACTCACTTGGTGAAAAGCAATTAGAAAAACTCTAAAGTTTTGTTATATGCAACCGAATAGGTTAATAGATTTTTCATAATGAATTTTGCAAAAAGTTTTTCTGAAGAAATTTTCCATGGTTGGTCAAATTGGATCAATCGGTTAAGATAGCCTTTTTGGTTGAATATTATCTAATTGGTATTAAAAGCAGGCTGGGCTCGAAAGGGGTAGTTACCAAACAATTTCATTTCTTGCTCTTTTTCCAGTACTTACCTACTAAATAGGTATTTTATCTTCTTAATTAATAAATAATAGCAAGTCAGCACATAAGTCACATAGGTCACGTTGCTTCATTGCTTCATATGCGTACTTTGCAATTTCATTGTTGTTCGATAAACTAGGCAATTATACTGTACCACTCAGTGTGTAGTGTACTATAAATTATAGATATTTTCACAAAAATTATGTATGTATTATGATTAGCATGTTCGTCGGGGTAGGGTATTTTTGGAAATTACAGTTCTCAATTTTCGAATTATGTCCGAGCATTCGCTGTTTCTGGGCGTATTCAGGGGTAATATTTTGGGAAATTGAAGTAGAGATTATTTGCAGACAAAAACGCTATTAAAATATATTTTTATTCTCAACCGCTTCCAAAATATAGCAACAACTATTATTTTATTTTAACTATCTAGTTTTAATAGGGCCACTGTAAATCAATTGTCTTTAGCCAACTATAGTCAAATTAGGGTGCAATTGCAGAGTGCATCGATTTCGAAATCTATGGGGATACTCGGCAATTGCTCCCATTGGCACTTCCATTGTTTAGAAACCGTAAATGAATACCATATCGGCGTATTTAGCATGTGGAAATATTGCTAGCATGATAATTAAATACGACAATTACTTAACTTGTACCATGATGCACTGTTTATTTATACTCAATTGTTACCCCGACCTGACTATAGTTGGCTGGAGGCAATCGATTTATAGTAAGCCATTGAAAAGTTACATTTGGGGTTGCGTTTGTCAGAGGACGCAATTTTATTTTTTATATATCAAGGGGGGTTAGTCTAAAGTTAAATCCAAATTTGTGGGGTTGCAGCCCTTGTCCCGCGACCGCCATCTTGAAAAAAGGGGTGCAAATGGTTGTTATGGTTTATCTGACAAACTATTGGTCTCACGTATTAGTGTTGTCTTTACGAGACGGCTACTCAGAAGACCCCGAAGTCGCAGGAACTAAGTCGTGGCAGCGTTTGCGTCGCACGCAGAAACATCAGTCGACAGACGTACAATTCGATAAGAACACCGTACCGACGTTATCACACGAGAAATTTCTTGGCAATGAGAAGAACAAGGCTAATTTCATTGTACTTCTCAAAAATTCATTCTCAGAGGTGGGTTTCACTGTCGACCAAGTACAATCAGATGCAGACACCCTTCATCGTTCGTTCTGCTTTTGCTGCATCCCAATCGTTTGACTCAGTTACTATTGTAGCTGAAGATATCAACATACTTGTGTTGCTCACTGCTTTTGGAGCAAAGAAATATATTTTTTTAAACCGTGAAAAGGATGTACAGCCGAGCAATTGTATTCTCCGTCAGGTTTTATGCACAAAAACGTCATTGCGGATAATTTGCTGTTTCTCCATGCTTTTTCAGGACTAACACATCAGCAGCTCACAACACAACATTGGCAAACTAAAATTTCTCATAACCCTGGAGAAAGATCCAGACTTAGCAAGTGGAATAGCGTTGTTCCTCAATAAGAGAATCGATCCTGCTTTGCTCACTGTCATTGGTGAAAATTTTTTCATCTTTTTATATGGTGGCAATAAAGATGATGATTCTTTTAACAGCATTAGATACAAACGATTCGCCAAAACAGTGACAAAGTGTAAGTACATTTAACTTGTTTTCAATTCCAACGCAGCCTGATCCATCAAAAAGACTAAGGAAACAGTAATTATGTCATTTAGAACATTAGAAAGGTACATACGTTAAAATCATTAATATTTATTTATAGTTTATCACTGAAGCGCTATAAAATATTAATGAATGAATAAAATCGAAAAAGTTTGTAATGAAAATTATTCCTTGCAAACTCCTCTATAAAAATGGCCTGATGTCATTTTTTTTTAAATGACCAGAAAAAAAGTTATAACGACCAATTGAAAATTTTTTACAAAATGTTCATCAATTTTCGTTTATAACTTTGTTACTTCTGGTTATACGACTAAAAGTTACTGAACCAAAGTTTTAGAGAATTTTATTCTTAATCAAAAATGTCTGAACAAATTTTTTGTGAGACCAATAGGGTGTCAGATAAACCATAAAAACCATTTGCACCCCTTTTTTCAAGATGGCGGCCGCGGGACAAGGGCTACAACCCCACAAACTTGGATTTAACTAGACTAAGTCCTTCTTGATATTAAAAAATAAAATTGCGTCCTCTGACAAACGCACGCTAAGCCCAAAAAACTGTAACATTTCAATGGACTAGGTAGCCGCCCTATTAAAACTAGGTAGACATACGGTTGAGAATATTATTGTCACATTTTTGTAATGATCTGGAAAATGCGAAATTTGTTTGTTTAATTACATATTTGGATACAGTAAGAAAATGGTAAAGTATACAGTTTTGATAAGTTAAGCGTGTTTCTAACTACACAACTATGAAAATTAACAATAATGCGCCGACTTAACCCATTTGAAACAGACTGTATAACGCTCTTAAACCTCTTACACTTGACTTTGTTAAATAAAAGTAGTAAAATTTGCACGGGAAGTTATCAACAGTAATCATGGACTAGTCTTTGAATAAACGAATACTTTCATTAGTTTGCATCAAATAATAAACAGACACGCTTTGTGTTTCTAATTCAGATGATTTTTAAGCAAACGTCAACGTCCAGAGTAGCCGAAATGGTCGGTCGACCATCGCCGCCGTTGGTCGGATACCTGTTTTTATGCGAAATGGGAGTTATGGACACTTTTTTTTATGCATCTTTAATTTATGCGAAATGCCAGTTACGGATATTTATGCGAAATGGGAGTTATGCGTACTTTTTTTTATGCATCTTTCATTTATGCGAAATGGGAGTTATGCACACTTTTTTTTATGCATCTTTAATTTATGCGAAATGCCAGTTACGAGAAACTTATTTATGCAAAATGGGAGTTATGCGTAGCCAGTTATGCGTAGTTTTTTTTATGCGAAATTTATTTGTGAGAACATTTTGAAAATGACTATTTTTTTATGCAAAATGGGAGTTATGCGTCTTGACATTTATGCGTCGTTTTTTCAAACGCTATTTATTTTATGCAAAATGGGAGTTATGCGTGTTTGTATTTATGCGAAATGCTAGCGACCCATTAAATTTACCAGAAAACAGCAATGAGGAGGAAAAACTAAACAAGTATAAATTGTGCACAAAGCGCATTTTTTAACCAAAATAGCTTTTGTTTTGACATCACCAATGGATACATTTCTTGCAGACGTCTCAATCGCCCTTTGTCAATACCCTCTTCCCACAATCCATTCTTGAGGTATAAGGGAATATACCCGATCGCGATAAAAGGTCGAGGAGGAGGGGTATGGTTGGTAGAAATTAGTTCCTTTCGTTGAGACCTTTCATTAGAGTACCATGAAGGATAAAACTAGATCCACTCCCCCCTCCCCCTCCACCCCGTACTTTGATAAGAGGACAGAAAGAAGGGCAGTAGTTGGTAGAAAACGGTTCTTTTCGTTGAGACCTTTAATTAGAATACAATGAGAGATAAAATTAATTTTTAAGGTTATGGCCTTGAAGGGCAATGATACCATTTTGATTTGGCATTTAATTACATTCTCGAGGTAATCGAAGGTCAATAAGGCAATTTTTTTGGTATCTAATTATATTTTCAAGGGCGTAAAAGGTCAATGCCCCCATCTATTGCGGTCTCAACTTATACATGTTCTGGGTCACTGAAGGCCAATATCCTCACCTTTTGTGGTGTCTAATTAAATTCTCAAGGTTTTTCAAGGTCAATGAACCAATTTTTTTGCGGAGTCAAATTACATGTTCGAGGTCATTCAAAGACAATGGCCTTGTTGTTATGTGGCGCCTAATTACACTATCAAGGTCATTCGTCAATTTAATACTATATCACCTTGTGTGACATTGTAAATGTAATTTAACACCCCAAAAATGAAATACAATCACTACACTCCTTTGAGTTTTACCGCGCCCTACTTTTCAAGTTCACCGACTTTCACCTTGAGCTAATTTCCAAAGTCACTGCCAAGTAGCACGCCACCTACCACCAGGTGGCGAGCGGCCTTGTACAGGACAGGTTCCCCCTATATAGCTACTCACAGCTCCGACGAAAGATGCTATTTAGTTCAACGTGACTGGGAGTAATCATAGCCATATGAGAAGCAAGGAAATATGGAAACGACCAGAATCCGGAGGGAGAACGGAAAAGTTTCAGATGGAACCACTAGACAACGTCTCAGTTTCCATTCCGTCCTCGCGGCAGAATAATCAGCCGTCAGTTGAACATAAACGTCGCGGCCGGCAGAATCTTCAATTTCAGAATAGAATAACAATTAAGGTTGCTACAGCACAAGAATTTTGCATTAAAATTGGAATTGTTGGACATTGTTGCAAGGTTTGCTTTCTTAAATTCCATGCAGCAGGGCTTATTTCGTAGTAATACTAAACAAACCTTCAAAGGGTATGCTGTTGATAAGATGGCATTAGAAAATGGACATGAAGTACTGCGGTTACCTCCCAGCCATTGCGTTTTTAATCCTATCGAAAATATATGGGGAATTTACAAACAACGTTATAACCGACATATTGACGAGAAAGGTTATGGCAGGAAAAATTGTTTATGCTGTCAGGTTTTTGTCCCGAAGAAGGTTTCCCTGACAGCGTCTGGTTGTATGCGTAGTATATTTTATATGTTCTTGTCTTTTTTACGCATTACGTTTTATTCAATTTTCTTTCCCATTTGTGTATAACAAGAACCGCCAGATTTAGCATCGACTGCTACCCAGATTCGAAAGTGCCGCGAAACGTCCGTGGTTTTGACATGAAGGTAACGGTGACTCCGCTCGTGAGTATAGGGTAAGTCAGTATTTGTTAATACGTCATCTTACCCGTATAGCTTCATCATTTTAACCGACTATTGTACAACGATCATTCCTCGTCCTTGGAAAGCTCTACGGCCACAGCTAAATTTGATCTTGCGCAAGAATAAGAAATTAAAACGGAATTGCCTAACGTTTCGGAAAAAATGATATAAAAATAATTACACGGCTCTACTCAAAACCTCCACTCGGCGCAAACGAGAATTAAATATTCATTTCTATCTTTTTCAAGCGACTTTCAATTTTAAATGCACGCTTGTAAAACTAAAGCTACACAATAACCAAAAGGCCGGACATACCTATTAGGTGAATACGAACTTGATGACCTAACATAGCACTCAACAAGCCAAAATAATGTCTGCATGGTATTTGAATCGCATGTCTAATCCATAAATGATTTGATTTTAGGATTTCCGGAGATGTAACCACATACAGATTACCCTCTCAACAGCATCAACCGAGATATCATCTTTAATTTAAAAAGTAATTAAAATTTGCTTAAAAATTTACTTTTTATCTCTAAAGATCGCATAAATACCGCACAGAAACAAGATCCAAGTGATAGCGAGGGAAAAGTTTTGCGTTGCCAATTAGGCAAATATGAGTTCATCATGCATCTGTATGAAGAATATTCCGATCGGAACTGTGACAAATAAAATTGAATTAAACATACCCGTATAAATATCGGTGTGTGAAGTTGATAATTGACCCGCTGTAAAGATTAGCAGCTTTTCGAATAAAAAACGTATTAGGTGGCGAGACCTAAATTTGCAGTACGTCGTGGAGAAATGTTTAGAAAATTCGGATTTGTGAAAAGTTGTCAGTTATTTTATAGGAACAAATAGATTGCGAGTCGACGACAAACTGTTTAGCAGCCTAATTCGTAACAAGGTCTTTTACTTACAAGTGATAAAATTTACGCGAAGGAACGTTTCCAAATCTGGGAGTAGCGCTTTTCAAATAAAAAATGGGATTAAATAAAATAACATTAGATTAGGTAAGAAAAGAGGTTTTTATCTCGGGTCCCTTAACAGTAACGGCTAACGGCGAGTTCTTTAAAGTTGACTTTACGTCTATGGCCAGCGCCTGATGCGATAAATAAAATTTGTAAAGAACGAAATACGGCAGAGTTTATTGGTGGATTAATTGGTGAATTGACCAGTAACAAAATCTAGTTCTAAATTGGATAAAAGTAATATCAACGGCGGAGCATTGGCATTTTATTCCTTTACATAATCACTATTTAGGCCTTGTAACGAATTGTTACATACTTTCCTTTTCTGGTACATCTTCTGGTTGATAAAATTAGGTGTGGTTCTCATAATGTAAATATATTAATATGCCGCGGCTGCTCGTCGGTTAACAATCCTTTTCTGGCCTCTGGCAAAATAGTCAACTATACCATCGAAGCGATCTGTTTCTACATTTCTAAAGGGAGCGGCATTTTCCAGGGGCATCGAAGATTAATTTGTTCCCAGAAAAAAATATTACCTACGTTAATAGCTATAAGTTATTTGAAATTTTTTGATTTCTATAAAGTAGTGGTGGATTATTTTTAAGAATTTGCAGAAACAATTTTGTTCGAAGTAATTCTAATATTCCTAAAGGAATCGGCCCATGAAAGCTACTTGCAAGAAACAGATTTGTATTGTGTTATTTAATAAGAATCGCATGCAAACAAAGAGGCTTTGGTTATTTTGTTTCATTGATTGGAAAGATGCATTTAATTCTATTGATAGCAATCCTTTGGTTGGACTAAAATTTTGTTTAGCATTCAGAGGTGTATTTTAAACGGGATAATTACATAGGCGTTGCATTTTTTTGTATTCCATTTTATAAATCTAACCAATATTTTATATCCAGGAATGTTTAAAGAAAAATGGAAATGGAAAATCACATTGACATTTTTTCTAGTGCCCTAGAGGTTAAATTTTATTTTTTGCATGTGAGATCTTCGCTGTTACACGTACCTCTAAGGTGATACGAACAAAACTCTGTTACTGGAACTAAAAGGAGGTAGAAGACGCGATTCAAAAAGGGAGGTCTAGACAAAATTCCGTCGTACATTTTTAAAGGCTTAAAAGCGTAAGTGGGACTGCTTTAGAAATAAGAAATAAGAAGGGACAGCTTGAAGGCTGAAAAGCTTCTTTTTTATTATACCTGAATCACAATCTCCGTTTTAAACACTCAAATGCGTGCGAAAAAGGGCCTTTAAAACACACGTGCTTTAAAGTTGCTAAGTAACGATACTTCAAGTATGACTTTTGAAACTGTCATCTGGATGAAATAAAAAATCCTCTTAGGTCGCTTTCTGTAAATGCGGAACATTTCTTTGGCTTTTGTACCTATCCTTTGGTTGAAGCTTTCACAAACGAGCGTAATTTAGGGTATGCTTCCAAATCTGTTCCACTTTTTAATCGCAGCATTGCTTTGAAGTTTTGAATGAATGCACCAAAATATAGAAGATTTAAATACCTTTGACATTTCCTTCATATATGCCAGCATTATGGATGCATTTAAGACTGTATTCGTAAGTAACTTCCTATTCATCCATGGAAACAACTTTTCATATTCTTTATAATAGGCTTTACTGGAGTTGGATTTTATACCTACCAACGTTTGTTTAGATTTTACAACAATCGATTTAATGGACGGTGTATTATCTTTTTCAACGGAAATCGTTTAATTCACAAAGACGATGATTTTTATAAGCAAACGTCAAGTGACATTTCCATGGCAATCGTGAAATTACGAACACCCAGCCCACTTAATTAGACATGTATTCGAGTATAACGTCAATATGACTTCATTGTATTTCCTATTTTTAAATTATACTGCAGGTATAATAAAAAATACTATAAGATACACGTGTATAATTGGTCTTTAAAGCACTTGCAACGTTAAAGGCACTCCGCTTTGCGTCGTGCCCTTAAACTCGTTGCGCGTGCTTTAAAGACTTGATTATACACTTGTATCTTAATATACTATTTTGAGATCATTTTTTCTATCCGTCCCTAACAAAGATATTTCAGAGTCATTATTTAAACCTCACATCCCTTTGAAGCGCATTATCCGGGCATTACACATACATGACGGCGCGTAAAATGTGGTTCCCAATTTAATCGTGAAAACAAGCTCAATTCAGAAAAGGTAGCGAAATCTGCATTTACCTATCAATTTTTGGGATTTTCCAAATTTTATTAAGATTTCATCGCGATTTCTTCGCGCCTCTTTCAGGTACCTTTCTGTTACATTCTTTCAGACACCCTTGACGCATCAACTCCTTAAAATGGTCCCTCTACGTATCTTTCACGCATACTTTAACATTTCTTCATGCCAGGTTTCATTGCTCCTCGTTTCTTCACTTTCCGAAAACTTCCTTCCTTACCACCTCTTAAACTACGCTCTGCACTCCCTCCCTTCATTCATAATCATATTACTCTGTCACGTCTGTCTCGCGCTTTCATGGTTCCTTCTTGACGCCTCTGTGCTAGTCCTTCAAATGACTACACGCCCTTTGTCTATCCGCAGCTTCTTTACGTAATTCTCGTTGTATGTCATGTCCCTTTTCTCGAATTTCCTCCTTCACACTCTGTCCTTCACACCCCGCTGATGCTACCGTAGCCTACTATGTCCCCTTCTTTTACTCTACCTGCCTTGATTTCTTCATCTTTCTGCACATTCTGTATGTTTTCGCTTTTTCTGAACGCCTTCCCTTTGACCATTTCCTTCTCGCTTCTAATCTTCACACCTCCTACAGGATACTTTTTGTCACGTGCGTCGTTTTGCTTAAGATTTCTTGCGTCTTTTTAGTTCAAGTGCTTTCGTGATCTTTGCACCCATAGCTCTCTTTTTCTTTCAATTGTTTATGTATCAGTTTTTCAGCCTCCTTTAATATTTCTTCACGCCACCTTCCCGTTTTCGTCACCCAGCCTGTTACTTTGGCGCGGCCTTCTTTCACACTTTTGCACCTCCCGCCCCGTTTACACACCATCATTCATTTGCGAATATTTGGCAACTCCCCCCTCAAGGTGTCGTCCTTTCTGCAGGTCTCCTTCACTCATAGTTTAATGTCTCACTACTTCTTCAATATTTCTTCACTTCGGGCTTCTTTCTTCTTGCCTTTTTTGACATCTTTTTTTTATACGACCTTCCAGTCTTTTCATTCACACTCTCTTCATTCGCGTTTTGTTCAATTATATCTCTCGGCATGGATTACGCTTCCTTCGGGCTTTAAAAATGCCTCTTTTGATTCTTTTGTACTGCCTCATCACGTGTACCAAATTTCAAAGCTTCATCCATTATTTGTCCATCCTTTACGTATAATTTACAGTTTTGTTAGGTTTGTCCCCTTTGTTAACGTGTTCTCCATTTCGATCTCTCTTCACGCATCTTTCTTCATATTTTCTTCATGCGTTTTTATTCCACATTACTTCCTTCACACATCATTCCTTTTCCCCTACACTCACGTCAAACAAATAATCCTTCGTCCCTCCTCCATTTACATCATTTTTTAGGTCTCCATTACACCGCTTTCCTAATTTTGTTCACTCACCATTCGCACCTACATCGCTCTTCGGGACTTTCTCAGAGCTCCTTCTCGCCTCCTTCATACCTCTACGTTTGTACCAGCAAGAATGAACACACCGTACATTTTCGGAGTCTACCAGTTTTAATGACCACCCGGTACCTACATGGCCAAATAATTCGGCGCTTTTTACTAAGAAACCGTAGCTTCCCGATTTATTTATTTCTTCTAGGAGAAAGAAATAGAAGGAAAAATACTGTTTCATTTGTAGAGCCGTGTAACCGCTGATAAGAAAATGCCGTATATAATTGATCAGTTTTATAATTGTTCCAGCAGATACGTAAATTATGTTGTCCTGAAAATACTTTAGTCTCTTAAAACGGTGTAGAAAATGTGACTTTCCTCTCTAGAGTGAGGAAAGTCAAAAAAGGCGTTAATATGAATAATGACAAAATTCAAACATATATTACATAACAAATTCAAAACTAAGGTACAAATCGGCACGGTTCACGCGTAGGTAATAGGCGTTTTGCCTGACCCGAGAAATTCCAAGATACAATTAGAATTATCGATTTAGAAATTTCATCTCTCTCATTTAAGTGAGTTTAATTATTAATTATAGCTAATTAATGATGTTACCACAGATGTGTCGTATCGGGCTTTATTAATAAATTTTTAAGACAGATCCCAGATTTTCATGTCAGGAAGAGACGTTAAATAAGTTTTAACTTTTTGACGTTATTATTCGGATACTCCGTGTCGGCTGGAAAAACCGTAGATTCCTCCATGAAATGGACGAATTTTATAAAAAGGCAAAGGTGTTCTTTAGAGGGTATCCTTTCGCCGTTGGTGTTTACCCGAAACGTAGGATCTTTTCATTTTTCATCGTGTTGCATAGAGCATTGGGATATACATTTTTTAAATCATTGCACCGTACCGTTTATTAAAGGTAAACGGTTGATACTTTCCATTTCGTTGATTATAAGTTGCCTTGCCTTTCCTGCATTTGATTTTCCATAACTACTGCTAATTTATTCTTTGCGGTTTGTGTTCCTGATAGGAAAAGTGCCGTTTTGCGATTTTCCGTCATTCTTCGCCCGTGACCGACCGCATTGTGCCCGTAAGAGCTCAGCTTCCGTCTTCTTTGAGTGTGTTTATCCGTGGCAACCGCTCCTATCGGCGACCTTGACCAGGGGCAATGTCGCATTATTTGGTTCTGCAGCTGTTGCAGTTCAAGTTAAAATTAATTCATATGTTTACTTAATTGTGATTTTATTTTCAATTAATTAACCTTTATTTCTGATCTCAATAATGTTCCTTTTTATTTCTTTATTATTTAACTATTCCGTGAAGGAAGTGCCTAATAAAGTCCGATTGTTCGCTATATCTTTTACTTTCTTATTCGTGGCCGCCAACGGACTGTACGAAAGCTACACGAGGGGAGGTCCTCTAATTTGATGTGTATGAGTGGTTTAACTGTCTCCGTGGAGTACGCACATAATACAGTCCGATTCTTTGCTGTGTTTGTTGCCTGCTCGTCTCGTGCTGATCGCAGCTCTTGGTATCTTAGCAATACGCGAATTAAGGGGTCCTCTAATTAACACTTCTTGTATTTAAAATATGTTTTTATTGGGCGATTTAACATCGATAATAATTTATGGTAACTGAGGCTGGGGTAGAGCCGCGCCATTTTGATGTTTTCTTATGTACATGCAATTTATCATTTTATAATGTGTTTTTGTATTTTTAACCGGTTTTTTTCTGTTCTCTTTTTTTACGCGTATCCACGTTCTGTCTCGTGTGAATCACGCATCATTTCTTCTGGATTCTTACATTCTTTCTCCCTTAAGCGACCTGATAGGTACTTTCTTGACGGTTCCTTTCGTCACGTCACGATTAAAATTCCTTTAAAGAAATTGCAATTACCCTACTCCGTAGGGTGTAATTAAATTGCACTTTATTTATTTCAGTATTAAATATATTGAATTTCAACACCAAATTGCAAATAATTCACCGACTTTATCCTGAAGTCCTCATTTAGAATCCTTGCATACTTTGCTAAACCGCATAGCCCGCATTAGTTCCGAATATTGCTTGATCAAGAATATTACATAATGGTAAAACTAGAACGGCAGAAACAAGAGGCCATCCAGTTTCTATTCGAGCAGTTTCGTGACGAGGGTAAGCTGCATGTTTTCGCCGTCATTTACGGGTAAGTACTTTCCGCATCGTTCTGATTTATGCGTCCGCTCTGTCATTATTTTAATTTGTTTTACAGGAACTCAATGCAAAAGCAAGTGTTAGTCTCCAGCGTAACAGATCCGTTTAACGTTTACGCAACACGACATTTCATTATCGCAAAAAATAATTGCCCTTACTGAATCGAATGAAATTAAACCGACTGCAACGCGGAGTCACGTCAAAGGTACAAAGACCTTTATGCCGAGATAATTAAATACCTGTCCCTTTGTGAACATACTGGTTCACATCCTGTTCGCCTTTAAACTATTTCGTAACTAACTCAATCTCCATTTCTGTAACTTGAATTCCATTTTCAGGGGAACGCGCGGTTCTGGTGGCGCTTTGTGTTGCAATATCTCGTATACCGCGAGTGGGGACAAAAACTTTCCCTTGTTGTCGCATTTTCTCCGGTGCGCTCCAAAGGATTTACTACTCAGTTCAACATGTCAGATATAGTTTCGGAGTTGTTACGAAACTATTTACGTTAGTTCTGCAACGCCGAGAAATTCCGAATTTTGCGTTTTAGTCAGTAAAAGCATTTTGCTGTCTCTAATGTGAAAATGTCGTTATAACTCTGTAAATCAGTTTAAATTTCGACCTGCCTTCGTCTACTAATTAATTTCCACCAAGCTAGCTTCCGTTTTCCTCTATTTTTACATTGCATAACATATGCATCTAGCACGTGTATACTTTTGAAGTATCATGTAGGGCCTTCCAACTACTGTTGGTTCCAGTGCCTATAATAAACTGCAGAAGAAAAATATAGAGCTACATTCTGTAGCGTTACGCATGAGATCATTTTATTCCCGTCCAAAATATTTTCGAATTTCGATCACGAAAGGCATAAAGGGTAGTTTCATTATTTGTTAAATGTTAAAAGAAATTGTCTTGCGTGGGCGAGTCTTAAATACGGTCCTGACTTTTCCATTGTGCGTTCAAATATTAAGGCTTCTTACAGTCGTGAGATATGGTGAGGACTGTCTAAGGTTACAGGAAAACTTTTGTTTGCGCCTCAATCGACGCTGTTTGGTTTCTTGCGCTATTATTAGGAGCGTGTAATTCTGCTGAATAGACGGGAAAAGTAAAAATTCGTGTACGTGACAAAAGCACGCATCATGTCACAAGTTGTTCATTGGTTTATCGATTTACCAACGGCTGGTTATTGGATAAGACATTTTCAAATTTTTTAAAGAGTGAATTCCGTTTAAATACCGAAGAGATTTTTTCACCAAGTTCGAGACCGAGTTGCGGTTCGTTGAAAAAGACTTTCGTCAGATTCAAGGCCAAGTCGAGGTCTTTGTTTTGTTTTTAAGTTTCAGAAGTCACGCGTGTATACGTTTAGTTGGTGGTAGAATTAGTTGCTTTATTGTTTCGTCAAGGGCAGCCAGGACGTGCTGGGAATAGCAGTTTCATTGAAGGTGTCGTCTACGTTAAAGGGAGAGCCGTTCAAATCATCGGTGGCGTACTTTTGCGTTCAGCAAAATATCACTTTCAACTTCTCTACATTCTGTTTGAGGAATTGAATTAAGAAGACGTGCATTGCGTGTCGGTTAAGGGCATTGTTTGCTTTACTAATTAGTGTTGTGTGCCCGGACGTTATTGCGATTTTGAAAACTATAAGTAATTTTAAGATTTCTTGATGTTTGTTTAATTTGTAATCGAATGCGGCCCAATTTTGTTGAATAGGATTTTATGTGTAATTTCATTTGTGGTCCTAGATTAAATTTTATTTATATACAATCATGGAAGTCGCGTGTTTATTCGATCCCTTTTACGATTCAGAGATATGTCTCATGCTCAATTACGATTAATTTGATTGATGCGCGCCAAAAGTGCATTTCAAGTGCTTTCAAAACTTGGTAAGTGACTTTTTGCAGTTTGATCTTGACCATTGTTTGCTTGGAATCAGGAATTTAAAGTCAGAATTGAATTTTTTTATTGTGCCGAGGTGGGGATGGTTACTGAGAGAAGTTTTACTAAAGATCTAGTTAGGTTTGAGGTGTTTTGTATTTGGTCAGAAATTTTATTGTCACAGCAATAGATTCAAAGGACATGTGGGCTGTGGCCTCTGGCTCTGTCGTCAGTTTCGTGTGTAAGACCGCGACCGCGTGCTAAAAATCTCGGCATTTTCTGAACTCGACCAATGGAGAAGCACATGTAGCATATTTTATGCAAAAGTCGATCGGCTTATGCGAGACCGAGACTCGATTCGTCCACCTCTGAAGTACACGCAAAATTTAAATTCCGTTCCACAAAATCCTCAAAGCTCACGTAGAAAGGTGAGAAAACAGCGACTGCTCCCTGCATCACACCCGCTACACAACGTGATTCTGGAAGTGTTCGTCTAGACTCGGAGGACGAAAAATAGATGATTGCTAGACCTCTATGGATGTTATTTGTGTTTATAAGGAATACCTTTACAGTACCGATGATAATACAATTAAGAGATTGGCCAGTTACCGATGCTTGAAAAGCTCTTCGCATTGATTTTGTGTTTACCAAACCACCGCATCAAATCTTTCGCGAATTGTTTTATTTATTTATTTATTTACTTATTTGTTGTGTTTATGTGTTTGTTTGGTTTGTTTGCTTGTTCGCTTGGTCGCTTGTTCGCTTGTTTGCTTGCTTGCTTGCTTGTTTGTTTGTTTGTTTATTGTCCTTTTCTTGTTCAAGAAGCTTGTGTCCAACAGGGGCCCAGACCCGACCGAAAAAAAAACCAAAAACCGGACCGAATCCGGTATATTTTTCAGGACCGAAAACCGAACCGAAACCGTTATTCCTTCAGAAATGGAAGCTTATTGAGAAATGAAACCATATTTTTTCCGGTTATTTTCGTTTTTTTACGGTTCTTAACAGGTTATTGAAAGTTGAAAGACGCGCCAGCAAACACGTCCTGAAAATGGATAAAATATTACTCTATGATTGGCATCGGTGGATTATAAATTTTTAATAAGACTGAAGAAATTGAAGAATAAGATTTAAGAAATTCAAGGCAGTACGGGTGGCGGTGGCGGTAATTTAGCCACTACTGTAAATATAAAAGGATCCGAGGCGAGGTTTTATAAAATAAAAATAAAAATCAATACTCCATACATTTGTTTACATAAGTTTTTGTGTATTTGTTTGGTTTTTTAAATAATAAATTAAGTTTAAATACATATTTCCCTCCCCCTACCTTTATTCCCCTTGTCGTTGTAAATTAGCTACACTGCCGATACGTCACGTTTTGGTGTTATTGACCTACTTCTCTTTCGGTTCTCGGTAAGTTTCCATTTCTGAAGGAATAACGGTTTCTGTTCGGTTTTCGGTTCTGAAAAAAATTTTTCGGTCCGGTATCTATCTTGGACATTTAATAGCCAAAGGGCAAAGATGTGTAACAGTTGTAAAATAATATTAACATTTCTGTCCATATTTCAATTTCCACCTGTATATTTTCTAAATTCAGTCATTGAATGCGACCAACTTCTAGTTACTTTTGCATTTCTGTGTTTACCTCTCCGATTTAACTTGCCTTCTTGTCGTTAGAGGACATTTAGTTAGTTTTGTTCTTTTTATGTTAACCATTAAATTACCTTATATGGTCATATATCAAATACTGCTCTACTATTCGTCAGAGATAACTATCCGTAGCTTTGGCTTGGGTAAAATTTCATAACTTGTGGCGTCTTCCAGCAACCTGCAATAAAATCGGTCGTACTAAATTCCCGAATTTGAGTGTTTGATATATTTTCCAATGGTCGAATTGATTTAATACATAGCGGAAGCATCATTAATCAATCGATTACCTGTTGTGCCGACAATTTGTTTTTGGACGTTCGGTTACAAACTCAAGCATTCCAAATCGTAAGTGTTTTCTTGTGCACGAATTGAGGTTACCGATGTTCTTTTTTCTATTGTAGGGGAACAAATACCGAACATATAGTAAATTTTGAAGTCATTTGGGACGTATCCAGTTCTTTTCTTTTGTGTACTCTCTGAACAAGAGAGTTTTTGCAAGGGGGGTTAATATTCAGCTGAATCCGGGGAAATAATCGGCCTATTGCAGATGAGTGTGCTGTAAAACATCCCGTAGAATCATTAAGATCTTAAGGGCAGCCGAACGTAGATCGTGGAAAATATACCTGCAGCACAAGCTTTGTTACCTCCGTAGGAGTTATTTTTGGTTACACCAGGAACCTGTGGAATTGCCGACACAATTTGTCGTTAGCGGTGACGTACCTTCAACCTTTTTTTTTCTTTTTTTGTTGTTAAGATCTAAATATCTAGTTTATTTGACCCACATATGTAAGTGGAAATTTTTACGTGTAATTAGTGTGCTTGATCTTTAGGACTGTTTAACTATCAAATACGAATTACTCTAGAGAAGTAATCACTTGTAAGGTAAAGAGCTCGTTACTACGATTAACTTCAACACCTCAAGCTACCGATTTTATAGTACATCATTTCAATTTTAATTTCAATTGTACTTGTCGTTGCTTAGCGGTACGAGGTGTCACATAACTTCAGGGGTTGTTGGTGGGTTAAATTTTGTGTTAGTAGTTCATGGAAGATTTCATTTTTTTTGTATTTTGCATACTCTTTGGTTAATAAACAATAATTTTCCTTGAGGGTCAATTGTTGACTCTTTTTATACTGAAGCTACCTTTCCTAATTCCGGTGGCTGCAGATAAAAGTGTTATGGAATTAGGTGGCGCCCGAAAGACTTGAATCGAAGCCCCAATAAGTATTAGTGGCGGAGATTTACTTGGAACCTTTATAACAGATCATTTGTGGTCAAAGTTTTTAAATGCTGTTAAACATTTGGCTAACGGAGCTAGCTAGCCGATCAGCGGCGTGTGTTGATTTCAAATTGCACATGGTATTTTATAGTGCCCTGCATTCTAAGCTTGCGCGTTATACCAGATAGCTCATGTTGCTTAAGGCCATGTGTAGGAGCCCTGTCCTCCACGTCGACCCGATTATGAGCATCAGCCCCGTCGTAGTCAGCGACTCCAGGGAACGAGCCGTAGCTAACGTCTACCCATCCACGCCCCGTTTCCAAGTCCCCACAAACTTTGTTGGTTTTTCTCAGGCAGGATGTTTCTCAGAAAAAACCAAAGGAAGAGGATGTAATACCTTCTCGCGAGTAGTGACCATTACTCAATCGGATTAATTGCGACAGTCGCCTTCGGCTCGTGTCGTAAACACATCTCAAGACACCACAATTACTTGCTCGTTGCTAAATATACTATTCTTACTTTTCTTCAGAAACATAGTGAAATGGGACCCTTGCCGATTACCACCCAAACTTTGAAAATACTTAACTTAGAATTACGGTCACTCGGAGTAAAGTGGAAGGAGGATGTTGAGTGCAGGTACTCTTAATGAGCTAACTAAATTGTTGTTTATTTTTCAAAAAATTGCAGAGGTTGTAGTGCACCCAGTCAAACAACAAACATTACCCTCTCCTGTTTTAATTTAGTGTACCTAACCCGAAAACGCCCGATATTATAATCACTGTCAGCAAAGTTTTTTGATCTTAAGAATTTCAATTAAAATACAGATATATAGGTGAACAAAAATTACGATCAAAGATAGTGCGACACCCTTGCTAAGTTCCTTATTGAAGTCCGACGAAATTAAATGCAGAATTCTCTGACGATTGCAAGGTAAATTACCTAGGCTTGTATTGAAATTACGTGAACAGAGCATGCCTTTGTCCCCGTTTCCCTTTGTCCTTTGTCATTTAGTCTTCATCCATCGTATAACTTTTAAATATTATAAATGAGGGTGAAGCTGTGGAAATTGTATTCCAGCAAAAAAACGAGAAGCGTGCAAAATGCTACACAAACGCGATATTACTTTATTAAAGTTGTTGTATAATAAATAATGATTCTAATATACTCCAACTGGGGTAATTAAAAATTAACTCGCATCCTGTGTCACCTTTCTTAAAATTAATAGTTGGGGAGTCAACGCCAGGCAAGAAATATGAACCCGGTGTTTTTTTAACAACGTCATTAATTAACGCCAAATTTTATTCTGCAGGGACTGCAGATCGATACTCCTTTTAGCCATCACCGGCGGAATTTAGAATTCGAAATTAAGCAAACTATCGACTGATGGGCGGAGAAAAGAAGCGTAGGTAGGCCGTTCAGACTGCAGAAGTTTTACAAAACGATCGCATTCAGATAAAATGATTATAATACCGTTCACGTACGCACCTTGAGTATACAAGCTGGGGGTCGCCAGCTTTACATTTTAGTTCCGCTATTATTTAGCGTAATGGGAACACCTTATCTTTTTGTTTTAAAATTCTGTTTATAGTTCCGGGATTCCTTTCTGAATCTGGAATGCGCAGTCTTCCGACGGAATTTTGTTCAATTTCGAGATGCTAATTTATTTATATAATAAACACCACAAAGCAATCGCTGCAACCCCATATCTGAATTAATATTTTCCGGATAGTATAAAATTCCAAAGATACGAGGGTCCTTCGAGTCGGTGAAGTTCGGATTTTGTGGTGCTGATCAGCCATTTATGATGGGGGCCTCCACTATAACCTAACTGTCACTCGATCGAGCCTTAGGTTAGAAAAATACGTGAGATCCGTAAAGTTGACGGCAAAAAATGTGGTAAAACCACTTTCCATTTTGCCATTTCGCGAGATGGATTAATACCATCCAACCCTAGACTATGATAGTTTGTGCCCCCACCCTCTGTTTTGGTTTTTAAATCTAAAATGTACAAGGAATATCCTGTCCATCTTATGTATATACTATGTACATTCATTATGGGCATATGTATTTTATGTCCAGTATGCTATAAATATACATTTTGGATGTAATATGGATGTTTAGGCACATAAAGTATAAAATAAAATATATGCATCTTAAATCTAAAGTACCTATACCAGGTGTATCATATACATTGTATGTATATTTTTATGTATATTATGTATGTAGATACGTTTTGGATTAGAGACATGCGTTTTCTGTATTACCGACGTTACAATAGTTAGCGTCTCATTAACGGCGATGAACTATTACAAGATGAATCAAGAGTACAGAGTTGAATAACACAATAAATTTTTTTAAGCAGCTTTTCCAGCTTTATTGCTTTAAGTTTTAGAGGTGAGTCAGTTAGTCGTTAAAATAAAATTAACGAAAACGTTATTATTATTGTTACAAACTCATTGTTTATGAATAGCATGTATATTACTAATAAAATTTAAGGACTTTTTGAAAACATTCCTATTATTTATTATTTCCATTGTATACTAGGAGAAAATAACCAGAAAACTTCACTCGGTGAAAACAACTTATTGATGTATAAATGCTAGGAAGTTGCCCGAATATTAGAGAAATTTCTGTAGGACGTCCATTCTGAATGTATACAATATACATAGAATATCCTATTGAACATCTTTGCATATTACAGGAATATTCATGGTATATCCACTTGTCAGTATACGAATATACAAAGCATGTCTGATGCATATACATGAATATACACAAGACATCCAAAACGTATATACTATGTATGTTAACTCTGCTACCTTGCACATACATCGAACATTTGCGATATACTTTTCCACATTCTATGGATATACAAAATCACGCGTAAAATCTGCATGTTATATGCAATGTATATAGTTCTGCTATGTGGGAAATTAAAAACCGAAGTATATAACACGGGTTGCCACGTGGAAGCACCACGTGTGCCGTGTTTTAGTGTTCTGTGAGTACAGATTTTTGCAGATAACTCTTGTGATCTTCAACTTCTCGCTGTTTCTGGTCTTGAATTTATTCGACTTGGTTCTGTTGCTGACCTTCCGACTGAACTTTTTGACATCGTTAATGTCTTCCTTGATTTCAGCTCCTTGCTTTTCCACCTCCTGAACTACCTTCTCGTTTCCTTTACTTCCGCATTCAATTTCTTCATTTTCTCATTCGTTTCCTAATCCAAATTCTTTAATTCCTTAATTTTAATCCGCCTTTAATTCCTAATAATCCTAATTCTTCGAATTCATTTTCTCATTCATATTCTTTAGTTCCTCTACCGATTGTCTTATTGTTTCATTCAGTCCTCTTATTGCCTTCTGGATCTCAGTGAGTCATTCTTCCTCGGTCTTCATCTTCATACAATTTTTGTTGAAACTTCTTTATTAGACGTTCTTCTTTATTAAAATAACTTTCTATTAAATGACCATTACATACTAACATACCCCTGTAATGAATTATGTTAGAAAATCTTAATTCAATTTAAATGATAAAATAAAGCACACCCTTTCACTTTTTCCTCTTAGTTTTATCTTTCAAGGTATTCTTATTAAAGGACTCAAAGAAAGGTACTACCTCCCTTCTCCGTTCTCCCTCACAAAATGGGGAGGGGGGTCAGGAATTGACTTTCTTCTTCATGGTACACTAACGAAAGGTCTCAACAAAAGGAAATAATTTCTACCAACCACAGTCTTACCTTCTCGAGTCATTATCGTGATCGAATATAATTCCTCATATTTCAAGAGCGGAGTGTTGCAAGAGGGTACTCACAAAAGGAGAGTGGAACGACAATGACAATACATATCTACTGGAGAAGTGTCAAAATCTAAAAAGATGGAGTGTCGAAGGAAGGTACATACAAAGGGATGCTTCTATTTTATTTCGGTTTAAAAAATTGCGCTTTATCTGAACAAGAGTTCTGCACAACGTATACTTGTTTTTAATATGTCACAGTACATTCTCTAAGTTTAGAAATCCTACTTTCGTTGACAAATTAAACTGTTTAATACTACATGTACTTTCATCAACATTACTATCTACAACAATGTCCGGTCTTAGTCTTAGTGTGAATGATCTAACATCTTCGATCGAAACTATAATTACAATAAATGACCCACAAATGCAAACTGAAGATACTTCGGAACTTCACTTCTTTAATTGCATTGAAATTTCGAGTAAGACGAAACTGGGTTCGTTGCTGATGTAAAATTGTACTCGACAAGTTAAATCTCTTAATACTTGTAGCACTCGACAAACTTTTTTTCTATAACAAGAACTTTACGATTACAAAGACTGTCTTTCCAATAATACGGCGGTTACGTTACAAACAGCGATTAACATCCGACTCTTCTATAAAAAACAATTTCCCTTTCTTTTCAACTTCCACCTTCACTTCCTCACCAAAATAATGCGTGGTTGAACGATAACCTGCATCTGTATTTTCTTATCTTGAAACTTATTAGCTTACACCGTTTTTTTTTTTTTTTTTAATTGAAACAATTAATTTACAACTAGCCTTTTAGGCCAACAAGCAAAAGTTGTGAAAGATTCTGACTTGAATGGGGTTGCTCCCACTGGAGCTACTCCCTAACAATTTTAAAATTTTTACACATTATCTAACACATGGTTTATCTGTAGTCTTCGGTTGTTGGGCTCCTCATCTAACAAAAGGTTGATAGCTAATGGGTTTGGGTGCCGATGTAGTCGTGCGATGTAGTTCTCAGTGCGTTTCCTTATCTCTTCTTTGACTGTTGTTATGTTTAAGTCGTTATGTAACGTCTCATTTCTGATATACCATGGAGCGTCGGCGATGGTTCTTAGGGCTTTATTTTGAGTACGTTGAATTATGTTTATGTTACTTGCTTTGGCACAACCCCACAGCATGATGCCATATGTCCATATAGGAATGATCATTACTTTGTACAGTAGTAGTTTGTTGTTAATGGTGAGTGTTGATCTTCTTCCCAGTAACCAGTACATCCTTTTCAATTTTATATTGATTTCGTTTCTTTTAGCAATGATATGGTTTTTCCATGTGAGGCGTCGATCCAAGTGAATACCTAGATATTTAACTTTTTCCTGTTTTGGAATTATAACTCCGTTTAAATGTACGTTAGGAGTATCGATATGTCGCAAGGTGAATGTTACATGAGCTGACTTAGTTTCATTTATTTTAACTCCACTTCTCAGTCCAGTGTTTATTTGATTTAAAGCGCTTTGTAACCTATTAGTTGTCTCCAAAGGGTCTCTATGCGATGCCAAAATTGCCGTATCGTCTGCGAATGTGGCAGTTACTGTATTTTCGGTGGTTGGTATGTCCGCAGTATAGAGCTGATACAGTATGGGACCCATAATGCTTCCTTGGGGCACTCCGGCTTGTATTAAGTAGTATTCCGACAACTCTTGGTCTTGTTTAACTTGGAAATATCGCTCCGAGAGGTATGATTTGAAAAGCAGGTAATATTGATGAGGAAGATGTTT
The DNA here is from genome assembly GCF_008802855.1 of Photinus pyralis. Taxonomy (NCBI): domain Eukaryota; kingdom Metazoa; phylum Arthropoda; class Insecta; order Coleoptera; family Lampyridae; genus Photinus; species Photinus pyralis. The sequence continues at coordinate 12,193,634 of NW_022170819.1, forward strand.
TTTGATTTTGTGCAACAGACCGATGTGCCATACAGTGTCGAACGCCTGCTTGATGTCCAGGAATACTGCTGAGCATATCCGTTTCTCTTCTAAGTCATTTCCTATTATCTTGACAATTCGATTAACTTTTTCTACTGTCGAGTGCTTTTCTCGAAAGCCGAACTGATGGTCTGGAGTAATGTCTTCGTGGATTAATGGCTTAAGGCGTTTTAATATTAAGTTTTCTAGTAGTTTAGATAAGCATGACAGAAGTGTTATTGGTCGGTAAGATGCAGCTTCCTGGGGAGGCTTTCCCGGTTTTGGTAGATATCAAAATTTCTTATCCACGACCGGAGATAAACTTTTATAAATCCTACGCAGTAGTTGTCTCCAGATGTGATGATCTAATGTTTTAACAAGTAATAAAATTGAGCAATAAAGGTGATTATTTAAACAAGATTAACAACTAACAATTCTAATACAAAACAAAATTCAACTAATATGATCGAATCTTGTGTCCAATCCGAGTGTGTATTTAAACAAATGTCTGGCCTGTCACTAGCTCAGTGGAGACGGGATGGGTGGCACGTTTGCCGAAACCTACTATACCTTAAAGAAGCAAAAGAAAGAGAATGTGGGCGCCACAAGTTCTACTTCCAAACCTTTGCGGAGTACAAAGGAAGCAGGGCCGTAAATGATAAAAGAGAGCAACCCTCACACACAAGTACTGCCAATCAAAGTTCAAATATACACATACGCGCAAGCTTAGAATGCAGGGCACTATAATATACCATGTGCAATTTGAAATCAACACACGCCGCTGATCGGCCAGCTAGCTCCGTTAGCCAAATAGTTGACTTGACCACAAATTATTATAAAAGGTTCCAAGTAAATCTCCGCCACTCTGGTGATCCGATTCAAATCTTTTGGGCACCACCTAATTCCACTACAATTTTATCTGCAGCCACCGGAATTAGGAAAAGTAGCTTCAATATAAAAAGACCCAATTGACCCACAAGGAAAATTATTGTTTATTAACCAAAGAGTATGCAAAATACAAAAAAAAAATGAAATCTTCCCATGAACTATTAACACAAAAATTAACCCACCAACAACCCCTGAAGTTATGTGACACCTCGTACCGCTAAGCAACGACAAGTATAATTACTAGAAATTAAAATTGAAATGATGTACTATAATCGGTAGCTTGAGGTGTTGAAATTAATCGTAGTAACGAGCTCTTTAACTTACAAGTGATTACTTCTCTAGAATAATTGGTAATTGATAATTAAACAGTCCTAAAGATCAAGCATACTAATTGCACGTAAAAATTTGCACATATATGTGGGTCAAATAAATTGTTCATAGATATTTAGATCTTAACAAAAATAGAAAAAAAAATTTGAAGGCACGCCACCGCTAACGATAAATTGTGTCGGCAATTCCACAGGTTCCTGGTGTAACCAAAAATAACTCCTACGGAGGTAACAAAGCTTGTGCTCCAGGTATATTTCTCTCACGATCTACGTTCGACTGCCCTTAAGATCTTAATGATTCTACGGGATGTTTTACAGCACACTCATCTGCAGTAGGCCGATTATTTCCCCGGATTCGGCTGAATATTAACCCCCTTGCAAAGACTCTAAAAAGTAACCTAATTACGACTACGTTATAATCCACAATAATGCTAACCTCTTGTTCTGAGAGTACACAAAAGAAAAAAACTGGATACGTCCCAAATGACTCCAAAATTTACTACAAGTAGAGTACACAAAAGAAAAAAACTGGATACGTCCCAAATGACTCCAAATTTACTACAAGTAATTTAGAGTATGTACACAAAAGAAAAAAACTGGATACGTCCCAAATGACTCCAAAATTTACTACAAGTATATGGTAGGTATTTGCTCTCCTACAATAGAAAAAAGAACATCGGTAACCTCAATTCGTGCACAAAAAACACTTACGATTTGGAATGCTTGAGTTTTCCGTATTAAAAGTCCATTTCGGGAAAAAATTGTAACCGAACGTCCAAAAACAAATTGTCGTATTGGATATAATACAAAATCCTACCTACCTTCTTTGTATTCATTCTTAGAAAATCAAGTAGTTGTTAGTTAATGGGGTGCTGCCCATTTCCTGAACTGACTTTGATCCCTTAAAAGTACCGCGTGAGTTATGTAACATCTGGGTTGCCACATTCCGACGTATGTTTAAACGTAAGGGTGTGTTTGTAAATATGCATCACTTTATTGTTGGCATTGGCACTGAGCGTAACTTAATTAAACGGTATTAAGTATACTCTGCATTTTATTATTAATCCAATAGGTTATGCGCCCAGAACGTTTGTAATAATTGTTTTAATCCGTACTACTTTATAGTGAAATCAAAGTTTGTAAAGCTAATAGCGGAACAAAGTGTTGTGTTAAGTGATGGAGGAATCTAGAGTAGTTACGAAAAGAAATATCAAACCTTTCAATGGCGAATATTACGCGATTTGGAAATTCCGCATCAAATCGTTGATTGCGGAAGAGGACGCGTTAAAAGTGATAGAGGGTGATCCACCGGAAGTATTACCTCCCCGCTGGAAGCAATTAGAACGAAGAGCGAAAGGTTACATAATCGAATATTTAAGTGATTCAATGCTCGGGTTAGTTACGGAAGGAATTACCGCAAAACAAATCTTGGAGAAATTGGACTCGATATATGAGAGAAAAAGTCTAGTTACACAATTATCAGTGCAGAAGAAATTATTAAGCTTCAAATATAATGAAGAAAAACGATTAATGGATCATTTTCGCGAGTTCGATGAGATGATGGTGGAACTTCACTCAGCTGGAGGCAAATTAGAAGAAATGTCCAAAGTCGCGCATTTACTACTCACCCTTCCACCATGCTACGACCCACTTGTAACCGCCATACAGACATTATCGGAAGAAAATTTAAATCTATCTCTAGTGAAGACAAAGCTGTTGGACTACGAAACTAAATTACAATTAAATAAGTGCGAGGCCGGTACAAAAGTTTTACAAGCGGCAAATAAATCACGACACCGCAACTTCAAGGGTAAACCGCATTTCTTACAAAAACCTCAATCAACTTTTACTTCGCGCAAGGGCTACCACTTTAAAAATAAAAATATGCATAATCGATCCAAACCTTCCAATTGTGAACATTGTGGACGAAGAAACCATATTAAAAAGGAGTGCAATTATTACAGGAGGATGATAAGCCAACAAAAGGACCACACCGCGCAAACAACGCAAATTCTCCGCAGCAAAAGCCCGCCTTTTGCATTTATGCTTCGATCGAAATCCTTTGAAACCAGCGCAGCGACGAACGGTACCATTACATTCATTTTGGATTCGGGAGCAACGGATCACATCGTGAATCAGCTTCACTATTTCACCCATTCGGAAGAGCTATCGACCCCCGGTAGAAATATCAGTTGCAAAGGAGGATTCGTCAATTAAAGCCACTCATCGCGGTAGTATCGCAATTACTACCAATATGGGCGAAACCGGGATCCTAAGAGATGTTCTCTTCTCCGCCGAAGTACCGTACAATCTCCTATCAGTACGTCGTATGCAAGTAGCTGGATTGACCACCATATTCGGAGGAAATGGAAGCATCTCCATTAAGCAGGGTGGTAAGACCATTATAAAAGGTGAGGTTGTAAACGGTTTAATTAGTATAAGTCTCTCAATAAATAAATATGGTCACCAATTAAATGTTTCGAAAAAGTTTCAAAATGATTACAAACTTTGGCATGAACGACTAGGGCACATAAGCAAAAACAATTTTTTGGAAATTAAACGTCAGGGTTATAATATTGACTTGAACAATATACACCCTACTGAAAACTTATGCGAAGCTTGTATATACGGCAAACAAGCACGACTACCTTTTGCTAAAGCCAAAGATAAAACGCACATAAAAAGACCATTATTTATTGTACATACCGATGTATGCGTACCTATTACCCCGCAAACACTCAATAACAAAAATTACTTTTTAACGTTTATTGATTCATTTACTCATTACACAGTAACGTATTTACTACGATCCAAATCTGAAGTATTCGAATCTTTCAAAGATTATATAGGAAAAAGTGAGGCGCATTTCAATTTAAAAATCGCAAATTTATATTGCGATAATGGCCGTGAATATCTTTCAAATGAAATGAAGGCTTTTTGCGTAACGAAAGGTATTTCGTATCATTTGACTGTTCCATATACTCCCCAACAAAATTCGGTTGCGGAACGTATGAACAGGACGTTAGTAGAAAAAGCTCGCGCAATGATACACGGCGCAGAGCTAAGTAAATGCTTTTGGGGTGAAGCAGTTTTAACTGCAACATATTTAACAAATTTAACTCCCACTAAAGCAATAGCCAGTACATTAACACCGTATGAACTGTGGCATAACAAAAAGCCCAGATTTAACCACTTAAAAATATTTGGTTCTACCGTATATGTGCACACTAAAACCAGCAAACCCAAGTTTGATAAAAAATCATTCAAAGGTATTCTGGTAGGTTACGAACCTAGTGGTTATAAAGTGTTTAATGTCGAAACTGGTCAATTCATCACAGCACGTGATGTAATTGTTGACGAATTAGAGTTCAAAACATCGAGACCATCCTTAAAGGATCTTGATGAAAATGGCCACGCCGAAATATCACGTGAAGTTATAAAAACTGATAATATTTATAAATCAGTATCTGAAAATGAGAAAAACTCATTAAGTAACTTAAGTGATAATACAACAGGCAAAGGTCATGAAACTCTAAATAAACCTGTGGAATTATTTAAACAGGGTGTAGGTACTACTACACATGAAAACGATCAGGTAAGGCGAAGCGATAGGCTTAAAGGCAAACCGCCAATTTCTTATACTGAAAATTACGTTTTAAGTAATTATAAGGATTATTTTATGCTAGCACAAACCCTAAACGTAAAAATTCCAAATACTTTTCAGGAAGTTAATGCAAGCGCAGATAAAATAAAATGGTAGCAAGCCATTGACGATGAAATAAAGTCGCTTTTAGCAAATAATACGTGGTCACTAGTTCCTATACCTCATAATAAAAATATTGTTGATTGTAAGTGGGTATTTTCAATAAAAAATGACATTTTCGGTAACCCCACGAGGTACAAGGCACGATTAGTAGCTCGTGGTTTCTCACAGAAATACTTATCAGATTATAATGAAACTTTTGCACCAGTCGCCCGCATGACTACGTTTAGATTTATTTTCGCTTTTGCTAATCAATATAATTTATTAATTCACCATATGGATGTAAAGACAGCTTTCCTTCACGGCGTTTTAAAGGAAGAAATTTACATGCGAGTTCCAGAAGGCTTAAATATTGAAAACAGTCAAACAACAGCCTGTAAATTAAATAAGTCAATTTATGGACTAAAACAATCTGCTAGATGCTGGTTTGAACGCTTTGATCAAGCTCTAAAAAACCATAACTTTGTTAGTTCTTCAGCCGATCGGTGTTTATATTTGCTAAACAAAGGCCATGTAAATGATAACGTATACGTGCTTTTATACGTAGATGATCTTTTGATTATAACTGGTAAGTGGTAACACGTCTGCTATGAGAAATTTTAAGCAATATCTCAAGCATCAATTCTCTATGATTGATTTAAACGAAATAAAGCTATTTTTAGGAATCTAAATTGAAAGACGTGATAACGATATTTCACTACACCAGCAGGCTTATTTAAAAACAGTTCTTGACCATTTTAATATGTATAATTGTAAACCTGTTAGTACACCACTTCCTATAAAACTTAATCACGAAGGCCTAAACAGTGACGAAAAGATAGAAGCTCCTTGTAGAAATTTGTTAGGTTGCCTTATGTACACAATGTTATGTACTCGTCCAGATCTATGTACACCAATAAATCTTTTAAGTAGATATCAAAATAAAAATAATAAAGAACTCTAGCAATGCTTAAAAAGGATTCTACGTTATATCAAAGGTACAATCAATCTCAAGTTAGTTTTTAAAAGAAGTGATACGGATCAATTATTAATTGGTTACGTAGATGCCGATTGGGGTAGCAACGATCTTAATCGTAAAAGTATCACAGGGTATTTGTTTAAAGTTTTTGAAAATTCATTGTTGTGTTGGAATACCAAACGACAGCACTCAATCGCACTCATCCACTGAAGCTGAATACATGGCATTATATGAAGCAATAAAGGAAGCGGTTTGGCTCAAGTCCTTATTAAATAGCGTTCTTATAAAATGCGAACAACCAATCACAATCTTTGAGGATAATAACGGTTGCATTGCAATTGCAAATAATCCCACTTCGCATAAACGCTCAAAGCACATTGATATCAGATACCATTACTCGAGAGAGCAAGTACATAGTAATCGTAAAATATGTTCCGACAGATCAACAACTGGCAGACGCGTTCACGAAGATTCTACCTGCACCCAAACTTCAAGAAGTTATATCCAAGATTGGGCTACAAAATCTTAATGAGTGAATCAGCTTTTGTAAATTGTATTATATGTGTGTATATATTAATAAGTCGGCACAACGGGTAATCGATTGATTAAAGATGCTTCCGCTAATTATTAAATCAATTCGACCATTGGAAAATATATCAAACACCCAAATTCGGGAATTTAATACAATCGATTCTATTGCAGGTTGCTGGAAGACGCCACAAGTTTCGAAATTTTACCCCAAGCCAAAGCTACGGATAGTTATCTCTGACGAATAGTAGAGCAGCATTTGATACATGACCATGTAAGGTAATTTAATTGTTAACATAAAAAAAAAGCAAAACAAAATAAATGTCCTCTAACGACAAGAAGACAAGTTAAATCGGAGAGGCAAACACAGAAATGCAAAACTAGAAATTGGTCGCATTCAGTGACTCGAGAAAATTTAGAAAATATACAGGTCGAAATTGAAAAATGGACAGAAATGTTAATATTATTTTGAAACTGTTACAATATCTCTCCTAGCAGGACCAGAAAAACAAATTAAAAATCCGACTGGACTCCCATGACTTCTAGGACAAATATCCCGAATAACAGGGATTTTTTTCTGCTACAAACGCGCACGTAACCTAGTCGCAATACGAAATTGATATACCCGAATAAAATATATAAAACTGCTAATTAAAGCCTTAGATGTTGGAACAACTAATGGGTATATGTACAGCCTAAAACGCTACAGCCAACAAAACACAAAATGTATATAGGTATAAAAATTGAATCCACCACAAAACCCGCCCACTATAAAATAAAGGCAATAAAATAAAAAATAAAAAATAAAAATAAAACTACATATCTAATACTAAGCATAGACAGTTGTTACCAAAACCCATTAAATATTAATAAAATCTCCAGCAAGTATCCACTGGCACCTAGCCAAAACAACACTGCTTAAATAAAACACAATGACTTGCTTTCAGTAAATCGTTTACTTATTTATAATCTACAAATACTGCTTCTGTTTTACCACCAATTATAAACTAACACTAGACACAGTGACGTTTCTTACATATTTTAGTGCATCAACTCTAAAAATTGTTCAAAATGGAAAAAGTAATAAACCGCAAATGGCACACAACAATTACCGGGACACTGGTTTCTTAAATGACAGTCATGACAGAACAAAATTACTAACGAAATTCAAACCGTCAATTTAATAAATAAAAATAAAAAACAGTAAAACTTTACGCGCGAAATTCAAGCGATCATCACTTCTAATGAATCATCCGCTATGTGGTATAATGGACTTATCATCGCGTTTTATATGTTTCAAGCTTAAAAATTGAAGCTGTTAACGTGGTAAACGTGGGCGGCATGTCCTGTAACTATCAGTGTAGGTAAGGGAGGGATTGTTTGTAACTCGATGTCATTTCACAGCACCTATAAGCTATTTGACTACGCACAGAAATAAATAAATGAAGCTACAAATCATAGAAAGTAGTTCCGCTGCCACGAAACGAAACTAAATGAACTTCCTTTGTTAAATGAGTTATAGTTGAAAGTAATTAGATTTTTCTTGGCGAATTTATTGTTGCTTTTAACACCCCATACCTCGGCGGACGTCTACACTGGAAAAGGCGAGTTAAAATAATCAGTTAGCAGCTGAAGTATGGCCGCCACTTTTTATTTCTAATTTCGTAGATAACATCACCCGATAATCTCACGAGAAAATGAACCTTTTTACATGGAAAAATGGAAATGGGTAGAGAGAGGTAATCGCGTCCCTTTGAAAGGATTCCTTCTTAATCAGAACGAAATTGGATAACGTCTTTGATTAACTTCACTTTCGATTTTGCTACTCGTAAGATGGTACCGTATTCCTTTTTATTTAGAGTTCGACTTTAACGAATTTCGGAAACGTTTAAACGGTTTAGTGAAATGACATTTCTGTATATAGGTACCTACGTATATTTTTCGGCGGAGTCATATGGAAAAAGTCATGTTCGTTTTTTGTTTTTCCCGGTGGTTCCCATTTTAATCACCTTCTCGCCAAAGCTTTAGGAAAGCAATTAGGTATACTAAGTGACATGAAAACTGCCACACTACGAAGACGTTGGAATTTTTTGACCAAACTGGCAGGACCAAACTGGCGGAGTTAAATTAGGAACTCAAAGGAGCAATTTCATTCAAGTGCCGTTCAAATTATTCATCGGTTACAGTTTCTATAAGTATTTACTAAAGTCTTTCTAGAATTTTAGTTATTTTTACCTTCTGGAAAGTTGTCTTCATTGAAACAGTCCACTATTATGCACTGTTTTCAAGCATACACTAGGGATGGTAACAACATCGTAGAAGAGGACTGGAGCACGAGGAAAAACAAATTAGGGTTTGAAGTACTCCCTTTTCTAGATGAGTTCACCCGGAATAGTTTTACAGCTCGGCTTCAATCAGCGAAGTTGTAAAGGTCGATATCTTTAATATTTTTTTTTCTGATTACTAAAATATTTTTTTGGTAATTTATTAAAGCTAACCGATCGTTATTTTTATACAAATCAAGAAAAATTACGGTATCTTATATACCCTTTGGACACGATGGTTTTCACAGTTCAAATTTCTACGGCTCTTCCTTGAGAGATTGTATCATCGAAATGGGTAATAGATAACGGAGCCTTTGGAAGAGCTAACATTTACGTTTCAGGATTTTTTCCATCCAAACCTGTCACTCTAACTTTTTATTGATTTATTGGAGGCGTTCGCTCGTAATTTTTCGAGAGTTCCAAAGACGATTTTACCAAAAACTTTTATTTTTATTGGCAGACGTGGAAGAAGCATTAAGAAAATGGCAAGAAGGAGGAATAAAAATTGGAGGACAAAAGATATGGTCATTAACATACGCGGATGACATGGTACTCCTTGTAACAAAGCAATCAGAAATGAAGGAAATGATCGCACAGTTAGAAAGGTACGCAAGAAGAAAAAAAAATTCGTAATAAACAGAAAAATCAAAAATAATGGTTTTTACAAAAGGAAGAAACAAGAATAAGGACGAGACATCGTGGAAAGTCGAAGAAAGAGAAATAGAAGAACTTTAGGAATTGAAATACCTTGGGTACACACTAATAAAAAACGGAGGACCAAGTGCTCACATAAGACAAATAAAGAAAAAAGCAAATGGATTAATACCGCAGATATGGAGCATAGCGGAAAGAAAATTCAAAAACAACTATAGAATCAAGAAAATGATGTTCGACTACCGATCAAAAGCACAGTGATGTACGGGGCAGAAATATGGGGGTGGAAGGAGATAGAGGACATCGAGCGGATACAAAACAAGCACTTAAAATGGATCCTAAAATTGGCAAGAAATACCCCAACTTACATACTTCGGGAGGAAACCAAACAAGATAAGATGAGGATAGAAGCGGGATATAGGCGCAGTTAAACACGAAGGAAGGATAGAAGGAGGAGAAAATGGGTTACTAAAAGAAACGCTCAAGGACAGAAAGAAGACCAAAAAAGCAACGTGGACAGAAGAAAGAAGAAGATATTTCCAAAGGAATGGGTATGCAGAAGATGAGGCGGAAAGATTAAGGAGAGAGGGAGTAAATATACCAATGATTGTGAAGGAGAGAGACAAAGACAACCAATTACAATACCAAATCAATCGAATAGAAAACAGCACCTACAATACCACGGACAAAGAAATAAAGACATTACACTTACCAAAATATCTACAGAAGAACAACAAAAAAATAAAAACCATTGCAAGATTTAGATGCGGAAATGAAAACAGGACCGGGAAAAGATGGAAGGAAGAAAAGTGCGAACTATGTAAGGAAGAAACAGATGATAGAAAACGTGATATACAGATGCAGCAACACCACAACGAGCAAAACAGTAAAGAAAATATTACAGGAAGATGGAAGAGGAATCGACTGGATGAAAAGGGCGTTGCAGAGAAGAGAGGAAGCGAAAAGAGAGGAATAACAATAAACATTATGTGGGCTATTTCTGATGTTGTACTACTTAGTATCATATTATATATGCTATGTACATACGTAAGAGTCCCCGAAGCCGAAAGGCTAGGGTTAATAAATAATAATAATATTAAAGCAATCCGATCGTTATTTTTATACAAATCAAGAAAAATTACGGTATCTTATATACTCTTTAGACACGATGGTTTTCACCGTTCAAATGTACCTTCGAAACGGGTGATAGATATCGGAGTCTTTGGAAGGAGTAATATTTAGGTTTAAGGATTATTTCGAGAGTTCCAAAGACGGTTTTACCAAAAACTTATATTTGTCTTCAACTTTCACGAACATCCTTTTGACATAGGTTCAAACGAAACTTACGATTAATTTATTCCTTGAACGGTACTGAATTTTTGCGCACGGTTTATCGCAGTTTTGTTTACATGCATTCTTTGAAACATTTTTATAACATTGAACAACTTGGCTTAAGAACAGATTGTAATTAATCTGTTTCCGGCACTTCACTCAGTGTCGACCGTGAACTTTGCGTAATGCTCGCATAAGAAAATAACGCTTAAAATGGACATGACGTTCTCGTGGTTCCAAACCGAATGCCCTAATTCTATTCCTCTTAGATCAATCCCTACGCCTCTTTATAAATTTTGGAGCACGCGCAAAATAGCTCTAATTAGTTAACGCGGCCATCTTTAATCATGAACGAATCGGATTCGTTTCCTTATCCCATATAATTGCGTATAAAGGCCGTCCATGAAAACCCACGGCCATTTAATATTTCCAAGTCGTTGCTCCACAGGAAACCCTCTTGGTATCACCATGAGTAACCCTGACCGGGCGGTTTTTGGCACGTAAAGCCCATTAAGATAATAATATCGCTTGTTAACGCTCGTCCGACTGTCGTCAATACTGCACCCCTCTGTTTAAAGACGAAACACCTTAAAAAAAAACATTTACGTTGGTAACGGTCCACACCCATGTATCCTATTTAGTAATTCAAGCCGTTCATTATCTAATGGAAGAAAAATGGCATATGGTATCCTAGAAAGTTCCCAATTCTGATACTATGAACGAAAAGCTGTACCTAGGCTAGCCCTAGAGCTGGCCTTGACACGGTGATAGAAACCGCCTTAATATTACTGTGATTAGCGTGTGGCGCTGTGGTCTGATGGACCTACAGTGAGAACCTGAAACTATAAAATGCGTAAACTCTTGAAGAACAACAAACAAATGCTAAATGTCGCGGAGTCACAGCACTCTCTCGCCACACAGTACCAAAGCTGGAAAGTCGCCCTCGAATTCGTCCCCTTGGACTTAAGTATCAGAAACAATCATCTAAAATCTGCCACGAATCAGGAAAATTTGGTTCCACCTCAAACATTCTCTAATTTATCCACTGTCATGATGAAATTTGTTAAAAAAGTAACTGAAAGCTAATTCTTAGTTCTAAGGACATATTAAATAGAAAGGAAATTCCTAAAACTGTTTCTACGATTACGGCGATCCTGGCTATCTCTTAGGTTGCGTAGAATCGCGACATTTGCTTTCATTCCGTTTCGGTCTCCTACTGGACGACATAGAAAATTAGTGGGAGAGAAAAGGAGCTCCAATTTATCTTCGATCGCAATAGCGTACGAGCTTTCCTTTCAATTACTACGCCGAAATTCATTCACGCGGTTTTAAGATGGATTACCGCAACCAACGCGTACTGTGTAATAAAAACCAACGAGTTGAGGCTAGTACTCGTGTCTTGCACTTACCAAAGGAATCACGACCGAAATCTGCAGATAAACTGATCCGTTTCAAAGCCGTTTCTTTACAAAAGGTGTATTTGAAGTCAACCACATCCATGCCGTCGGGTTAAGAATGCATTTCTAGCCATCACTTGTCAACTATACCAATGTAATGAATCATCTCCGTGAGTTGTACACCACCTAGGTCCCAACGCCAAAGATTGCCACGACAAGGTTCGTTACACTTATTGTATTGTTATTGTAAATTCCGATCGACAGCTCTATAGTCTTTTAAGAAAACCAAGTTTGAACTATCACTAGATCAATTACATTCAGAATCCGATCTTAAAAGTGTCGAAAACCTCTGAGTTTGTGACCAGTCGACTTTTTCATTTTCCTGGGATCCAGGCAAATTTCAATTAAAATTAATGCTAGGGAATCGAACTCGGAAGGTCACCATTATCTACTACGTCAATATAGACAAAATAAGCTACTTTTCCGTACAACCGTTAAATCATATAAATTTAAGAAAGAGATGGCTACCTCACTCCTTTAGGAAGTAGTTATTCATGTCCATGCTAGGTAGGAATTTCAGGTCTAAATCATTTCATAAAAAATTACTGTAGCTAAGGAAATGCATACTTTGCCGTGTCTGTTTTACTTAAATATATCAAGAGATAATAAATTGGACAGGGAAAATTGCTGGGATTCCGATTTTTAATAATCATTTCAGCTGTGGAAGGTTCCTTGTGCAAACTAACGTAAGACAGGGAAAATAAAAATCGGACCGACTGAGCTAGTTACCGAAGCAAAGGATCTCCGAATAATCTTCATATAACTGCCATAAAACTTCAAATTTACCTAACAACCTGCTGGATACTCGACCACTATCTAAATAACGACGAGGGTCGGAATATCTTCAAATTTATAATAATAGAATATTGAGGTTCGATTAGGATAACAAGTTCGGACCCTTCACGTAAGAAATACGTACGGTACCTAATGAATTTTCTTATCCTCTGTTATGCAATAAAAAGGGCGTAAAATTTTCTCTTCATAAACTTAACAGCGTCATATTCTCAAACAGAATCTTTCTTTGGAAGAGTTCACGAGAAGGTATACGTATACCTTATACCTACGGCCGTAGACCCTTTCTCATGAATTTTTGAATTGCCGGCAATAAGTTAGCTTATCGCCGGATATAAAGTGTCATTACTTTTTATAACTCACCCTGGTCCACGGTGTATCAGTGTTTTGCCTAGGTAATAAAGCATGAAACAGGTCGACGAGCAGTTTTCCATTTTATATGTTAAACACCTCATTTTTATTTTCAAATAATATTAAAGCGCGATGAAAATTCTCAAAGAAAAATATTTGCTAAAAGCGGAAGTTGAAGTAGATGCATTTGATTTCATATGATTACTTACAAGTTTTGTAATTAGAGAAGTTATATCAACTTCGAAAGTTTGATGGTTATGCTTGAGTTCTTACAACTCCCATCTACAGATTATTCCGGAAAATTGGTTTCGTAATACTTTTTGAAATGGGAAATGAGCTAATACGCAAGAATTGTATAAAAAGAAGATTATGACATGCATTTGAATAGGCAAGACTATTGTTTCACGAATGGAAAATGGAGGAAGTTCGCCTTATGACATGTTCGTAACGGAACTTTTATAAGCATTCACAAAGGCGCAATGGGAATTTCATTCGTGAAAGGGAAGACATGCATATGCTAACATAACACATTCGCTTTATTTTTTATTTTCTACAAACTTCAACGGGAGCGTTTTTCTCGGTATATTTTACATTGCGAACGTTCATGCTTTTTAGACGTTACCACACAGTAAATTGTCAAGCGAGACGTCAGAGTGTATTAGTATCTCGTTACCTCAGTTTCCGGTTACCTACTAAAGCGTATATTTGATACCTACGGTGAAACCTACACAAAAGAATACAAAAATAGGTTAAAAAGTAGTAATTTATTACATGCAATTTAAAATCGTAATGTTAGTATTTCAAAATAGAATTATTACACTCTTTTAAATGGTTTTCATTCAAACTTCACATGTACAGCAAACTGGTAGACCATCTGAACATCGTAGTCCCGTATAGGTTTGTACGGTCAAAATATCTGGGTGGATTTCAACTGTCCCGACAGTAAATGACTCAAGAGATTTTTTATTGACAACAATGTTTTAAAATACCTTAAGATGCACTGAAGTTTATAACTGCAGCAACGATCAAACCTTGTTTGGCCCTTCAACCATAGTGGTATACAGGAATGTTGGATTTTTTATATTTTCCAGCACACCACGCATTCTATGTCTCTTTAAAGTGTTTTGATAGCATCGTATTCGGTTAATAGACCAATGAAATATTAAGGATACAATCTTTTAAAACAACAGCATTGCTATGTGCAATGGCAAATGGTCACTCAAACTACCCACAAAGACCTGTCCAGATAGCTCAATTAACTACAGGCACTAACAAAAGAAATAGGTCATTAAGAAGGCACGTTCAGCCACGACGAAAAGTTCGATATTTAATTAATTTGAGAAATTCAGCAGTTTACCTGCTTCTAAAATTTCAAACAAATTTCAATTCTGGGTAGACATCAGGAAAACTCTTATCTAGGTCGCAGTTTGAGCTCGATTAATCACAAAACCAATTATTTACAGAAGTTTATTCGACATAAAACAATCAAATAATCTGAAACAAAATAGGCACTCAGGGCCAGAATACCATACCGCGTAATAAGCGATCGATAGAATAATTAATTAAAGAAACTTGATATTACTTTGAAATTTCACTTCTCTAGTTAAGACTTGAAACTTGATTTAGATGATACTGACTCTTTGTAATTACAATTATAGTTTTGGCCCTTTAATAGCGGGTACAGGAAACTAGTTTTCCTCTATAAAACTGGCAATTCGGACTGTCTTGCAAAATACGCACAAATGCGGCTAATCAAGATTAAACCTTTTCGATTTCCATGTACTTCCTTCCTCCTTCCTTTTTAAAGAATACACCACCTTAGAATAAACTGAACCTGTGTTAAACTTCGACAATAACACGACCTTTTCTTGAAACGAATTAACTAACGCAGGATAAGGAAACGTCTTATTTACGACCGAAGAAAATCACGAGATTAACTTTTACAAACACTACGACTTCAACCTATATGATCGAGATTGTGCTTATTTCTAAATTCGAACCAACATTTAACGTTCACAATAAATGTAAAACACATATAGGATGTCCCATCGGTATTGTAGGTGCCGAAAATAAATAAAAAGTCCACCTGACGTACCCAGCAAACACACTTTACGTTTAAAAACGGTTTTAAAACGTTTTGAAAGGATAAATTTTATACCTACGTTTAAAATACGATTTTTATTCATATATATGTAAATCATTGAGTTCACTTTCTACGTTGATAATACGTATATAAATAACCGTTTTTTAGTATTCGTTTGATAAACGTATATAACACCACTTTAATATACGCATATACGCATACAGTGCCACCATGCTCAGAAAAGCTCCGGAAAATATGCGAACTAATTTTGAAATAATTCAAACTGGCCAATAGAAAGTCTGCAAAACGACGCGATACATTCCGCGCCATAATTATTAATTATTCCGTTTTCATATCAATGGGAAATAATAAACGCATAATATTCCTACAAGAATATAACAACATCCGCGGATCATTTATGCGTATTATATAAGTAGGGTTTTAGTCTACAATAAACGCTTTTTATACGGAACTGTGTTGCTAGGGTAGTTTACCTTTTCCCTTTCCATGTACTTCCTTCCCCCTTCCTTTATAAAATAATGCACCATCTTAGAATAATCTGCATAGGTGTTAAGCTTTGGCGATAACACGACCTTATCTTGAAACTAACTAACTAACGTAGGATAAGGAAACTTCTTATCCACGCCCGGAGAAAAGCATGACATTAACCTTTACGAACACTACGAATTCAACCAATATGATTGCGATCGATTGTGTTTAATCCCAAATTCCAACCAACATTTAACGTTAAAAATAAATGTAATTCACATACAGGGTGTCCCATCGTTGTTGCAGTGGTGTCGAAGTCAAATAAAACTACGAAACCGTATATAACTTCCGAAGAATGTAAGGAAAACTTTACACTAAAGCAGGAAGACTTAATCTTACTTTCTAAACTACTGCGCGGCACCCACTTGCGGACGCGGAGTAGAGGCTGTGCAAGTACTTTCGAACTGTCACTCATGTAGGAAGCTGTGGGCGTCAGCTTGAATGAGTAGTAATCGTTTACGTGAACAGAGAATAAGGGCGTCCACTCCATGACGTCAACTGTGATAGGTGGAGTCTGTGCTACTCGATCCCAGTTCCTAGACTTGAGCCTGTACTAGTGCTTGCAGTGGGTAAAAGAGGCCCTCCTCGATCAATATCTAGTAGGATGACCTGGAAAGAGCTCCTGACAGGCACCCATCGACGGAGGTAAAGAAGCTTACCTAAAACGACGGCTTTGTAGCTCAGTGGTAGAGCGTTGCGCTACTAAACCGGAGGTCGGGTGTTCGAACCTGAGTTGAGGTGAATTTTTCATCTGTGACAGAGATGGGAGTTTCCTAAGGAGCAGTTTCAAGTTTCTGCCGGCTACTCCGAATTAGGTTTTCCTGCAGTTTCCTAATTCGTAAGGTAAATACCGGAGTAGTATAGAACAACTTAAGACCTTCTGAACCCTCTAAAAAGCAATATGCGGGTCACAATAAATAAATAAATAAATAAACAAATAAATAAAATAAATAAATAAATAGAAGAGTGGTCACAAAGGCTACCTTTGCCGCGCAGCCTTGGTGCAAACGATAAACAGGGAAATCGTTACACTGCATGTCTCGCTCCTGAGAAAGGTGACTGTCATGTTTTCCCATCCCAGCCGGAGCCCGTTCTTAACTGTGAAACGGAAGCACCTCTCAGCGTGGTCTCCATATTGGACGCGGCCTCGTTGGGGTTCAACTGGGACGACCTCCTGATCGCCGAGGAGTAACTATGACTCTCTTAAACTCATATTTTAAAGTTCCTTGATTGTAACCGGCTTAAAAAGGAAGAAGATTTACCGACGGAAAATTACTTTCCTTTTTGTGATTACGCAAACTATAAAAATCGAAGAGGTGTATACGCATGAAGTAAAGTTCTCCCGAAACGCGCTACGTGATTCATATTTTATTAAACTTTAATCTCTCTCGAACTTACCTGATTATCTACGATATAAATATCATAGGGGTATCATAACAAATTTAATACGTTTTCAAATAACTCGCTAATTTTGTTGATTTACGTAGAGCATTACGGTAATGTTTAAAATTTCAATTAACATAACTAGGGGAAGTTAGTTTGTGAATTCGTTGGATTATCTATTATATCATATTGGAGTTTCAGTTTACGAAACTTCTTCCATTTAAGTACTCAAATATATCAGTAAGATCATTGGATTTTCAATATATTTATGCCAAGGTAATTATAAAACTAAGTTAAATCTAATTGTGAAAGTGATCACTGAAAACGGTTACAATTTTTTTTATTAGACAACCGAGTCCATTAATATCTTTAGGTACGGAATAACAAGTAATTTGTAATTATGAGTTAGCCTACCCAACGGAACTTCCGAAACGTTTTTTATAAGCCTATATCAGCGCTACCGGTTTGTTTGTAGATTATTAAATAGTATACCGTTCAGTTTCAATTTTGGGAACACTCTGAAAATCGAATCGGTTTAACTTTTTGTCGCCATTAATAAGCGAACAAGAACGCAATAAGACTAGCATTAGTGTTAATCCTGTTGGCTGCTTGCGATAGATAATTTTCAACTAATTAAAACTCGTCGCCGAGACATTAACAAAATTTCGTCCTACTCCTCCAAGAGCCATTTTCCTGCTCTGAATACTGAACTAAATGGGAAAAAACACACACGCGAAAAACAATAACGAAATGTACCCAACTCGTCTGCTCGCTAATTACAAAATGTGTTTGCTTTTAATTGAATATTAGCGATCAGGGCACGTAGAAACCGCAGTAAAACTACTGCAATGCACTAAACTCGAATTACCACCATGACACATTAAAGTTGAATCTGATGTTTAAGTCTCTCAGTATAACTGTGTACGTACTAATTATGTTTTAAGCATGTAAATTCATTAGCGGCATCATGTACTGATATTATAGCTGTCCTGAACAGTTTCCGAGGTGTCTTCGGGAATGTAATTAATTAAGACGCGATCGTGGAGTATCGTATTAATTTAATAAAAAAACGTCAATAATGAGGAAGTTGCTTTGCGAGTTTACTGCTGACTAAAGATGCGCCTCAAAGAGATTTTCTTAGTGGCAGTCGTTAAAATGTTTTAGTGTAGTTTTAGTTCCCCGCTGAAGCTTTAACGGGAGAAGTCGAGTTAAGCTTAGAAAATAACTGTGGCGCGTATCATGTGCGAAGGGTGTAATAGCGTGAGGATTTGTTTTAATCAGCGTTACAATAAAAAAAACGGTTCCTATATGTTCTAGTTACTAGGGGCTTCAGCTTCCGCCTTTAAAATTTGACCACGATTGAAAGTTGCATGCCCCCAGGTCTGATCTGATAAATTCATAATCAACTTGCTGTAGATAATTAATGCTCCTCAACTGCTCCAGGGAGCGTAGTTTTCCTAACATAAAACCGCGCGAAGTTACCATATTTTGTAGTATGCAGGCGGAAACCAACATCATTTTGTTTAGAATACACTGATAACGGATTTTTACGATAGTGGATACAAGGACCATAGGAGATACAAAACCAGAACTGAAATACCCACTCGTATGATTTCCTTTTTAGATAATATAAAAGGAATACTAATTTCTTCTTCTTCTTTCTCAATATATTAATTATACAGCAATACTAATGGTGATATCCCTTACTCGTTCAATCTCAAAATACTGATTGACCCAAAGTGGATACAAATTGCTAGGTCTCGTATAATGAATGGCACCTTTGAATGGCAGTTCAAATTACGGTCACTCAAAATTAGGGGAGTCGGCGCCAAATCTAATATATAAAAATATTATTTGCGCACAAAGGCGTGCGACCAATTACAACATGAAATTCAATAAAATAATTAAAATAAAACCGCCAGTATTGTTCGTATTTACCGTAATAGTTTTTAAGTCGCTAATTTACGGGTAGTCGACTCTGTATCACTTCCAGGCGCGAATTTTATTTTTACGAATACACCCCACCATAATTTACAGGTAGATTACTTAACTTCGCTTCCGGCTCAACGCGAGTGGCCTGGGGGTTATCTTAAAAAATCTTCCTATCAATTTACTTTTTTAGATTGACACCCAACCCTTACGGAAATCTTTTCCACCAACCAGCTAACTTCGCATCCAATCAGATTCGTTGATTGCTATAGAAATTAACAACACGGCGAGTAAGTTTCCGCTTATTGTGTAAATCCCACATGATGCAACAACACAGATAACAAACAAAATTTATCATGTAACCGTATTCCACGGCTCTCGAGCGCAGTTGAAAGGTCAAGGCCGTATTTAAGGACCACTTATCCATGTAAAAACCAAATTTAAGAAATTATGCTAGAAGACTAGTATCGGATAAAATCGTTAAGATCGAGAAACGAGTCATTATCAGTACAAATAGAAGTCAAAATCTTATCATTCCACAAACACGTTTCGCTCTCGGAATTCCATCGGTAGGGTTGCAACTAACTTGCTGTCCTTTAGTCACCTCCTACAACACGCAGTGCGGTCTGCGGTAAATTCTTTCTCACTGCTACACGGGTAAATTGTAGTAGAAACGCACCAAGAAGTTCCAATATAAATCTCTTAACAATTTAAGCAAGTATAAATTGTGCACGACTCTTGTGCAGATAAAGCGCATTTTGTAACCGAAATAGCTTTATTTTGACATCACCAATGGATATATTTCTTGCAGACGTCTCAATCGCCCTTTGTGAGTACCCTCTTTCGACAATCCGTTCTTGAAGTATGTATAAGGGAATATACATGATCACGATAAGAGGTCGAGGAGGAGGGCTATGGTTGGTAGAAATTAATTCCTTTCGTTGAGACCTTTCATTAGAGTACCATAAAGGACAAAACTAGTTCCACTTCCCCCTCCTTCCCCTCCACTCTGTACTTTGATAAGAGGACAGAAAGAAGGGCAGTATAGTTGGTAGAAAACGGTTCTTCTCGTTGAGACCCTTAATTGGAATACAATGAGAGATACAATTAATTTTTAACCCCCCCCCACTTCAGGCCCCATCGCTCACTGATCTAGAAAAAGAGTCGCACGGGAAAGTTATAGTTTGTACAAAGCAATTTATTTCGATGAGACTTTTCATTAGAATACCATGAAGGGTTTAACATGTCCCACCACCCTTTCCTAAGATTAACTTGGCACCACTAAAGGCATGCGTATGCAAAATCTGGGACCAATTGGTTGTCGTATGAAAAAGTTATGCAGGTTTTACTATCAAAAACAGCATCTCAGGAAATAATTCGTGGCCGTCTGGTACACCTTCAAGGTATAGGCTACCTAGACCTACTGCAAACAATTCCAGGAGTCTATGACCATTCCCCTAGAAGTAGTTCGAAACGGTAGAATTGGGTCCGGACGGACGGACGGACAAAACGCAAACAATAGCACATTTTTTTTAATTCTTAAAAAATGCGCTAAAAATGGAATCAAAGAAAATGCGTTAACGAGCTCTCATTACACATGTAATGGATTTTTGCAAATACGGGACTATCCCTCCTAATCCGAACTTGAAACGTTTCTACACAACAATTAAATTATCCACGACTAACCCTTACTTAAAATTTCTCATTTTTTTTTCAGGAAAATTTGTTTTTTTGGACTGGATTTTCTGACTTGTGCAACAATAAACACAAAATTATCATACAATTTGGAGTCTATGGAGATAAAATAGATTCAATTTACACTTCTCTTAAATATTCTTTTAATCCTTTACTAGAAATTTCAACCCAAATAGAATACGTGGTCACGTTCTTTTGAACCATCCTGTAAGGGTACTGGCCCAAACCTGAATTTTTCTCATCGCTTGATTGTTACTCAATTAATAACGAGCCCTCCCGCGGCTCGATCCGTAATGCTTTCAAAAATCTCTCCAGGGTAATCCCTACCTATCGTTTTTAAATTAATTAACGCATTGAAAATGGCGCCAAGTACTTCAGTCAACGGTCCTTTTTAAGCGAAAACTAGATGCGTTGTACCGTGGTATTTCCTTCTGCTAATCCTGTACACTTTGGAAAAATACACTGCTCCATATTCACATTAGCACAAAGACTACCGATAACCGCAAACGTACCCAGCGATCTTATTCAATTTAATTCGTAGGTCTTTTGCACTAATTCTCAGGTACCACATAGCGAATGGAATTTATTTAGATTTTATAAATTAAGGTTTTTTAAGGTGGAGCTCTTTTTGTACTCTCTTGTACTACGGTTTTGTAGCATAGTGGTAGAGCGTTGGGCTACAAACCCGGAGGTCGGGTGTTCGAACCGGGGCCGAGGTAGGAACTTTACATCTGTGGGAGAGATGGAAATTTCCTGAGATCAGTTTCGAGCATTCTACCGGCTACTCCGAATTAGGTTTTCCTGCAGTTTTCCTAATTTGTAAGATAAATTCAATGCCAATTTTGCCAACTTAACGACAGTTTTTTCAGAAACGCTCGAACACGTCAATTTTAGTTTTGAGAGGGACGCCCAAATTAAGTAATACTACTTACATAACTTTAACCCTGAGAAGGGGGTGAATTGCACACCAAAAATTTTAAATGGGAAGGAGTAGTAAATGATAGATAGGTCGAAAGGAATGTTCAATTGTTCATTATGTTTTCAGAACTGTTTTTATTTTTCAAATCCGATCAGTAGTTCCAGACAAAACTCGATTTATTAAGTAGGCGTTGAAGTTGAAATGAAATAATTGAGAGCTTGTGTCAGAAATAGTGATGTTAAATTACACGTTTTTTTAAAGTGCGTAATATTACGTGTAAAATTACCAATTGTTAATGTTTTTTATGTATTTTATGTAATTTATGTAACTTACCATTTAAAAAAAAACCGTAATTTTACAGTAAAATTACCAGTAATTTATGTTTTTTACGTAATTTACAAATATTTTTGAAAAATTACCTGTTATTTATGTTTTTTATGTTTTTTTTTAATATTCTATAAACCTTTTTGAATTTTGTGAGTGTTTGAAAATAAAAACACTTGTTAAATTATATATCTTGGTGTATTAAATAAAGCAGTAGGTATTTCGCCATCACGCGTCGTTTGGAGGAAGAAGTTCCAGATCGCGAATTAGAGGCTGTATCATCTTCATTCAACCAAACTAAATTCAACGGTGAATCGTTTACGTTGGTAGTACCGTTGATGGTCTGTGGTAGTACCGATCAAAATGTATCAAATAGGTATTACATTTATGTAACTTACAAAAATTACGGTTTTTTAAATAAAAAACGTAAGTTACGTAAATTTCATACCTAAAAGACATAAATTACATAAAAAACCGACCTCTTGTAAGTTACGCGTAATATAACCGTTTTTTATGTAACTTACAAATCGTTATTTTACAATCCACATCACTAGTCAGAAAAGAACATCTGACATAATAGTCCAGGCAACGAAGGAAAAATAGCGGAAAAAAATCGTGTAGAAGCGAATTTTGGCACAGATGTAGGGGAAGGTATCTTGAACAACATGCTAAAACTACTGGGGGGTGGGGTATGAGCTAAGAGAGGGGGGAGGGGTTAAAGGTCTCTTTTTTTAGTTTTTCGTGAATAATTTGAAAACGGTTGCCCCTAATTAAAAATTTTGCTCTAGAAAATTAAACCCCATAAAATTACCTACAAAATGATATAGCACAGTATATAAGTCATGATGATCCTTAATGAAATACAGAGGGAAGAAAAATCAAAAATTTTAAAATAGTCGTAATACACGGCAAGTCTGATTGCGATTATGTTACGTAGGCGAGATTGTGTGGGCAGGAGTCAAAATCGTCATCGTCGTCGTCGTCCTCGATGGCATCGTTCGGGGATCCATTCCTGCACATGCCAAGGCAACTGCCGCAAGCGACGGAGCGAGCAATTCCTGCTTTGCGGCAGCCACACCTCCCTCTGCACCCAGTTGTACATCGGCAAAATATTGTGTTACCTATCGCCTCGAGTGCCATTGGATCATTTGTGGTTACTGGGAATAGTACCTCGTCTTCTCCTTTGGCCCAACTCCATTGGGTAAGGGGTTATTGGCCCCTGTTGTATCTGTAAAAAAACACAGGCCGCTCTCTTTCCTCCTAAAACTGTCTCCTTGTCTATTTTTTCTCAGAACACTAGATCTTACTAATCCATTTATTCTATTTTTCCCCACTTATACATAACATAAATCACTGTCAACATCATCCTCGCAAATTAAACACTTATCAGCCATAGTTAATCACGTGGCATCAAGTAAAGTAAAACACAAGTCAATTAAACACACTAGCTTAAAGATGCGCAACTTATCGTAAAGACCCACTAAAGACAATGGAACTGAATGAGTTCGTTCGCGTCGTTGTCATGGGACAACAATGTTGCATTTGAATGGATGAAACAATTGACAATAGGAGCCTCATAGCGTGATTAGAGTGAACTAATGACGTCCTTGCTGTTCTCCAGCATGAACGGACTTCCCCGTGGACCTCCACCCTCCCGCCTACGTATCATAATCGCATTCGGGCACCCTCTGGATTTCATTAAGTATTATTATTATTATATACTGTGCTATATCATTTTGTAGATAATTTTATGCTGTTTAATTCTCTAGAGCAAAATTTTTAACTAGGAGCAACCGTTTTCAAATTATTCACGACAAACTAAAAAAAGGGTCCTTTAGCTCACACCCCACCCCTAAGTACTTTTAGTATGTTGTTCAGGATACCTTCCCCTACATCTGTGCCAAAATTGGCTTCTACACGATTTTTTTCCTCTATTCAGCCTTTTTTGGGCTTCGTTGCCTAGACTATAAGTGCAACAAGTGCACAAGCAAGGAAGCGAATTGACATTGACTGTTTTCAGTGGGCCACCCGGTATAACAACTTAAGACCTTCTGCAGGGGCACCTCGAAAAAGCTGTACGTGGATCACTCTGTAATTGGGCGTAAGCCTGTTGAGGGTCTAGAACAAGAGGGACAATAAATCAATTAGTACTGGGCAGCCTCTCTGCAGCAGCCCGCGCACTATAGACGCGCTCGAATAAGCCAATCGTGTGTAGGATGGGCTGTCGCAGTCTGGCTGTTGCATACAGGCTACCCAGTACCCACTGCATTACTGGCCTTATAAAACAGTCGCTTCAATTTTTCGGCTGCCACAGCCAGACTGCCTAGTGCGTTACCACCATCATAATGGATTCATCAGTAAAGATCCTACTGTATTCACCACCTTAGCGTGGAAATATACAAAATCCCAGAGCAAAAAGTTACAATTAATAAATGTTGCGGAAAACAACAAATGGATAAACAATCTGTTTTCCAATTTCGTTTAAATGACCGAGAAATGTGTAGTAGATAGATACTAACAAGAATCAGAATCCTTGTGTTAATCTTAAATTTATTTAGTGTAACAAAATAAATCAGCCCATTTTCCGAGTTCTCCTCTTTAATGCACATCCATTATGAGACTTCCTGGTGAGCACTAATTTAAAACGTCTCATCAGATATTATGAAAGGGGAACGAAACGTTACAGGTGCGGCTTGTAAGGAACACAAAAAAATTAGGACGAAGAACATTTTCCGCTCCATTTTTTTTCCAGACGCGTATTGTGGAGAAATATTTTCGCAGTTACCCCGTGTTCGTTTATTTGTCACTTTGCAAGCAATTTTGCTCTATCTTTAAGTGCGTTTTTAATAACAGTAATGGAAATGGCAACGTATGGGAATGCTTTAACAACAATAACAGCTGTAGTGCTACCCATTAATTATTTTTTTACATTATCTTGGGCGGTTCAGCTAGACTAATTTTTCGTGCAACTAATGAATTAAATAGTTTACTAATTAACCCACCCTTTCTCTCATTAAACCGTAAATAGCAAAACCTAAAGTATTTTTAATTAAAAACACTCGGAACTGTTATTTCTTTCGACGATTGAGATGAAATTAAAGAAAGTTTCACTATAAATCCAATACTTTGGAGGAACCGGCCTAATGAAAATGGCGTTTTATCTACTGCGAACAAGTTCTATCACAAGAAAATTCCTGTTGGAATTACAAAATTTAATCTAAATTTATGCTATGCGCCCAGATTTTAATTTTTAGATTTCCTCCGGGATCACGCACGAGTAATTTGTGTGTCACCTTTGAACTCGAACTCGCGCGAAGTATTTTAATAAAAGTACAATCAGGGAGATGCCGAGCTAAAAGAAGGTGTAAGCTTAAAAAGATTTGTATATATGTATATAAGGGCGTCGTACTATTAATCAACGTCTGAGCAGTTTCCGAAAACTGAAGCGCATAAATCCTGAAACGCTTGACAATTTTAATTTAAACGTAAATTGAAGTTATAATTAAAGTGAGAAACATTCGTGAGTATAGCAAAAAGAACTTTAAATGAACTTGTTTATCGTGTCAAAACAAATTGTTGTGGGTTTTGCCTTGTTTATTCTCTACGTTAACGAAATCGGTCAGTTACTCAAATACTCTCGAACGGATGTCACCAGATAAAATTGCCGTGACTTCTCTACCCATCACACCAAAATTCTCAATTTTCTTGAACAGTCTTCCTCTTTCACGGGTAGTTTTGTGTACATTTGCTGAGAAGAGAATAAACCTAATTCACGTTGAATCCAGAGATCCCATGGTCACCGAAACTCCCACAGGGAATTACCCACAAATTCATGCCACATTCAACAAGTGGAACGGCAATGGAAGAAAGAAGAGTAGAAAGAGTAGAAAAAGATAGAAAGTAAGAACGTGAAATGAAAAGGGCAACTTCTCCAACATCCCTTGCCAACTGTGGGCAGGTCTTGCGCTCCGATCTTAGAAACCATCCCCTTGGCCCAACCAACCACCCGAAATTAAGGGATATAGAATTATGATTCGTCATATATACCTACAGACTGAGCGTTATCGTCCGCAAGTACAATAATCAGTTTTTTTTCTAACTTTGTAGGTCCAGCGACAATAAGTACTAACTTTGCAGAATTTTGATATCGGAGAACAACTTATGAAATCCTAACTGTTTCATTGACATCGATGGAGACAGGTACGGTTCGCGAAAGAAGATCAGGACAAAATTGTCGTTTGTGTATGAGTTTCAAGTTATATGGTTGTAATTTCAAGGCCCAACGAGCTTATCGCCTCTGAAGATCTTTAAGTGAACTCAACCAAAGGATGTAACTGTAAACTGTAATAATCGGTAACAACATTAAAGAAAGCTCCTTCAAGGTAATGCCTAAGTTTTTCGATTACCCAAATGGAAGACATTCCCTTTCGGTAGCCGAATAATTTCTCTGACGAGTAAATGATCTAGAAAGGTAGCAAATTACTTTTTGACCTTATGGAAATTCTTGGGTCACCAATTCCAAACGAACAGGCGTCAGTTTGCAAAGTAAACGGAGAAAAGTCAGGGCAACTAAGAATGGATGCTTTAATCAAACATTTTTTAAGGCAAACAAGTTTCACAAGTTTCTGACCATTTCCAGGGATTATTCCTTTTCAGAAGGGCATTCAAAGGTGTAGTTATATGGTAGCATACTCAAGAATAAAGGGTCTGTACAAGAGGTAGTATCTAAGAAACGTCTCAAATCTTTAACATTACTCGGAGAATTAACTGTAAAATAGCAGTGATTTTCTCAGACAGGAGTCTTCAGCCATGTTGATCTACAACATAACCAACAAAATAAACCTTTTCCCGGAATAGTAAAGACGGTATACTCACGAAATGGGTATGAGAGTGGAACTTGCCAAAAAGCTGTGTTAATGTCCAAACTGCTAATGTACTTGGCGTCACTTAACTGACCTAAAATAGTTGATATATATGGTAAAGGATAGGCGTCTTTTTAGTTAGGGCATTAATTGTCTGAAATCGACACAGAATCTATAATAATCTATAATATAAGTTGAATCTTTTTTACGTACAAGATCCCAAATAATGAAATCCCTCTTTATATTTTGCATGACTCAATTCAAAACACTGAGCAATCCTAAAACATTTTCAACTGAAAGAAACTCTCTGTTTGACCTAACCTCAATTATGAAACTAATACAAATAAATACTCGCCCACGCTCATGTGTCTTTTTTACTATAATATCGGACCGTGTCTAATTGGAGGAGAAAAAATGGCATAGGGCCCTTCGGCGCTCTTAAGAAAATTATAAGGCTGTCGTGTCTCCTGGTGCCCTTTAAAATTAGATTCAAAGGTTTCAAAAAGCTATCGCCGGGGAAATTGCAACAGCCCTACAAAAATTTCGACCCGCGCTATCGTCCCGCTCTTCCTAGAAATCATACTAAAATCTTTCGGCAAACCTAATACCAAATCTTCTATCTTAGTAAAGATCTTAGATATCACCCTGAAAATCTCACTAAAAATCCTTAGAAAAAGGTTAGGAATCTTCTTCAATGTTTCTAGATAAAAAAAAAACTGTTCAACCCGAACCGCCCTGGTGCCCTTGAGATTAAAAAAATTGTAAGAATCATTGTTCCAGATAAAAGTGCCACCGAAACGTATCTCGCGCCTTCTTGTTTCTTCTACGTCTCCCGTCGCTTCGCAAGCACACGCCCAACTCCGCGGGTCGAAGACGGCATCTAACGGCGGGCTTAACATACCAAAATATGCAACTTGATACGTTCCGAAATTACTTCGACGTAGACGGGACGAATACGGGGGTGCGCTTTTGGCATCCGGCGAATTTGAAATGTTTTCACCCGACATCCTAATTGATACCTCTGCCTTTCCAAAGTGCCATTTGCTATTTTACCCTTCACAAAAACCGGTCTACTCCACATTTTTACTCGAAAACCTCCCATACGCTCCTCTTCGTGTCATGCGTCCTCCCCTGGGGATTTTGCGGGCGGTCCTGATGTTTTTACGGTGGATTTGCAGTTTCTCAGCAAGGCTTCTCGTATCCTGGGACGGTTTGGGTTCGTCAGAGTGATAGGCACCAAGTGTCTAAGAAGTCGTCGGCCCGTGTCTTCGAAAGTTTTGCCTTTACGAGACAGGAGGAAGACGATCGACTTCTTTTTCATTTGCATAAAATCAAGCATGGTTTGCAGTCAAGTGATATCGGTGGCGCTCAGAGCATTCGATGTCATCATCTGATAATTTGACGCAGAAACCATGAAACCATTCTGAGCACCTTTTACATTGCACCATAGTTTTCCCGTTCATTGGTTTCCTACATGAGTATGAGCAGAAAATCTTCTTGGAGGTAGTGCATGTGGAATGTGGATCTCGACCGTCTGGAAAATTGCAGATCCGCTGAAGAAGTAAATCGTTGGCGTGTCGACACCTGAAATGATAAATCTCTCGCGGTTGTTGAGGCCCTCATCTTTGGCGTCTACCTTGGCAGGATCCATGCAAGTGGTATGTGTATGTATTTCACTGCTAATGAAATCAAAAAGGGGGGTGATCTGTGCAGTTCGCACTCGTAATACTAAAATTGTCCTAAAACATCTGTACCCAAACGACATTCATGATCAAAATAAACCAGTTTAAAAAATGGATATTTATCTTGTAAAGAAAGCGTTCGGAAGGCATACCCGTTTATAAGGACAAGATGTAGGAACGTTGTTATTGTTCTACGTTATAGGCGCTTTAAATGGAGGTTGCTGCGCCAAACAGAGAAGACAGTTGGTAAGGCATGTTTGTAAAGGAATTGACAAGATCGACTTATCCGCAATTATTTGTAATTTGAAAATTGAATTAAGTTTGCTAATTGCCCAAGATGTAACTAACGATTCCATAGGTGAAATATCTGCTCCTTCAAGCCCGCTTGTGTTTTTTCGTTTTCTTACGTTATATTCTCCTCTTTCAAAGGGTAATACAAATACAATGTCTCTTATTACTTATTAAAGGCATTTCAGCTAGGCCTGATGATGGGATACTAGTATATCCCGAAGTCGATCGCCTTAAAAAAACGAATACAAAAAATGAGGTAAAAAACCTCAATAAAATTTTATGACCCCTGACCTACTTAAAGGTTATTAGACCCCCAGATCGATTTAGTGTTCCTGTTTTAACTGCAAGTATTACCGATATCCTTTTGGAAGATAATTGTTAACTACTGAAGTGTTGATTACGATTCCTAGCATTCGAGTTGCTCGATGTGTCAAACGTTAATTTTATTCTTGCAATTTATATACTTTGTGAAGCAAACAGATTTCCAAAAATGAATAGTGGTGTTCCACTTTCCTTATTGGAGGAAGGTAGATACGTATCTATACAATTTGGAAAGCTAATTTCCTTTGTAGTGAGTAACGTGTTGAAATTAATGAGAGGGTGTGACGTTTTACGTGTGGAAAATACGTTTCGTAATATGAAACCAATTTTAGAATGGCCTCTTGATTTAGGACCACTATCAACTTCTGTTAAATTTAACGGGCATTTCATTTATATGGAAGTAACTGTGTTCACAATTATCCCGGTGGAAGGCCTCTGTCAGTTATATATTGCAGAAGGTCGGTCTTTCGATTTTTGCGATCTCATTCTATAAACAATTCGCCTCCAGGTAAGTTATCCAACAAATAGGTTTACCGAATAGACGAAAGACCATTGACAAAGTAACTTAAAGGATATTAATGAATGTTTTTCTACCCCTGGCTCGACCCCCATTAAAATGTAAGGCGGTTGTTGAGCGTTCTATCTTTGGCCTCATGAGAGCAGTGCTGGTCTACGGTGGTAGTACCACAGAGAAAGTAAATCAGATACATTGGATGTGGCCCCACGTCGGGCGCCAAATAAATAACGTCGTGTGCAATGGTATGCGGTCAAAGTACGACACCTACCCAGCTACTTCAAATTACACCATTTAGTGTCTTTCTTCTTCTCCCTTTTCTTCTCCTTTTCTCCTTACTCCTAACATTGAGTTAAAATTCTAATAAATTTGAAAGTCACAAAGGCCTCAATCAAATTCTGTAAATTCCAATGAAATCACTCCTTAAATTTTGAATTGAAATTAGCATTCGGATAAAAAGAAATTAGAAAAACCTGACAGAAAAATAATGATCCACCTGGATCTCAAATTGGGATCCAAATTGACACAATTGATTAATAAAAAAAATTACAAGAATTTATTCTAAGCAAAGGACAACATCAAATACAAAGAAAACCTGTAAGGAAAATTGAAGGGTAGCAGTGCTTTTTGAAAACATACACCCCGTTCGCAGAATGCGTAACAACTTCAGGCAGAAGAACTTAAACTTCTTTATTTGACGAAACTGCTTTATCAATCGACTCGAAAACAGCTTGGTTTATTTTTCGTTTTTCCTATTTAAAGGAGAAACCACCTCCATTCTTAAATTCCATATCGTTGTTCCTCGGCGATACTTAAAACTCCGCTCCGTCGCCCGAACGGATAACCACATGCGTTTATTATCTCGCACGTGGCATTGTTTATAACAGAACCAATTCATTTTTGTTCGATGAAATTCCCCAGATCCTACGAAATAACTTGAACCATCTTACATACAGGATGTCTCGACTGTTATTTCCGATATTTAGACCGAAAATAAGTTGAGAACACGTCTTGTTTTTTTTTATTCACTACATGCTGGCTCTTCGGCATTATTTCAGCCTATAAAAACGGCAACCCCCTGTAGTTTACACAACAATATTTTATGTACCTACATTGGTTTGACCATCATACAATTAGGACAAGAGACACAGAAGGGCAGTTTCTTGAGAGAGTAGGTACATTAAAAGACCCCAAGTCCAAATCGACACGGGACAGGGAAAGGTTGTCAGGTTGGCTCTGATGGATGCATGGGTACTTACAAATCGGTAGCTGCAAGCATTACACAATTCGTGCCTTATATCGAAAATTAAGCACTTTTATTGGGAGATTAATAAAAAACTTGGAAGCACAGCTTCTTACCTTAAAAATCATTAATCCTTCTGTTACTGCAGAGAATTCTGCAAGCGAGAAACTGATTGCTGTAACTTTTCCCTCTCTCGTGCAAGTAATTCTGCTATGCGTAAGTATGTCAGAAGTGAAATTGTTTGCCATACGCATAAATCGTCAAGTTTAAATAAGTTTCGTATTGTAGAAACCGCTGCGCAATTTATAGAACGGTTGAAGTTTCCTTTAATTGTAGCGCACAACTTCTTAAGTTGACATGGGTGTTTAGGATGTTCATGTAACTGGCGGCATGTTGTTAATTATACGCGATGCTTTGTGACAATTGTTAATTGCCAGAAACATACTTCCAGTCATTTTGCGGCATAAGGCAATAAATTGTAGAGGCAACTTACCCGGGAGGGAGGTGGTCGTTATCTTACCTGAAAAAAAAATTAGTTTATGTTCACGAAGAGAATGATTCGGATTTATGTTGAAAAATGTTACATTTACATCTTTGCTAAAACGAATAGTAAAATATTGTTTGATTGATTTTTATTGTAACTAAGGGTTGAGAATTTAATCATTTTTTAATTAACTTTGAGTTTTTTTTTTACTTCAATGATTTATCAAACCCGCTACCAATCAGTTTGTTGGCGCTTCAGATGGATATATTCTCTGTTCACATTTTGTTGTTGTAATTAACTAAAAGGTCACCTTGCGCACATTTTGAGTGCATAATTATTTACAATTTTTAAATTTTCAGAAATGCATTGTCACAGATTATGAATTACATTTAGTTTATTTTAGTAAGCAATTGGTTATTTTTGTTTTACCGTCACTGCTTTAATTGGTTGAGATTCGCTAACATACCCAAATTATAACTGGCGCCCTCTGTATGTGGATTTTCCAGTTGAACTTATTGTATGGATACTGATTTAGTTTGACGGGCTTTCTGCATCCGAAGGTTACGGAGGATATTCCTGAATTTTCACTAATCACGTTCACGTGAATACGGCCATTTTGTTTAATCCACCTGGTTAAGTTATACGTTACATTTAGGTTTCGTTGTGGAAATTCAACAGGTCATTTACCCTTTAATGCTGTAATTTCTTTGTTTAGGAGTAAGCCCTCATATTTGAGGAATGTAGATTTAGGCTACTTTTAAAGGAATTAGTATTTTTAGGGCTCCAGTAGCCATAAGAAGGAATCCTACATTTATGTTTACACCCATGTTCATTAGAAGATGTGACCATGTTGTCTCTAAATACAAAAATGCACTTTGTGGTTCAATGGTAGAGTGTTGGGCTATAAATCCGGACGTCGGGTGTTCGAACCTGGGTTGAGGTGAATTTTTCATCTGTGGCGGAGATGGAAATTACCTTAGACTCCGAATTAGGTTTTCCTGCAGTTTTCCTAATTCGTAAGGTAAATACCGGAGTAGTATAGATATAGAACAACTTAAGACCTTGACATGAGCATGTGTACCTGGGAAACTCAAATAAAACGTACGTTGTAACCAAATGTTTTGTTATTTAGGCATTATACGCTAAAATCCATAATAATAGTCATCTGCATATAAATGATAGCTGCAATATTTTAAGCTCTTGGGCAATTGAGACGTGTAAATAGCAAACAAAAGAGGTCCCAATATTGAGCCCTGAGGTACACCGCACTTAACCTCAACATTATCTGATGCCGTTCCATTCTCTACTACAGCTTGAAACCTGCCTTCCAGATAACTAGAAATGAGTGCAACTGAATTTTTCCCCAAGCCAATATAATGCAAGATGGACAGAAGGGTATCGTGGCTGATGGTGTCGAATGCCTTTGAAAAATCAAGTCAAAGCAAAATTACCGCTTTATTTTCCGATAGAGCCGCAAAAATGTCATCTGTTACTTTGAGCAAGGCCGTTTCACAACTGTATTTATTTCGGAAACCGGATTGTAGCTCAGGGAGAATATTAAAGCGAGTGAGATGCTCAGTTAGTTGACAGTATAGAATTTTCTCAAAAATTTTGGGTTTGACTTTTTAGGTATAGGACGCACAAGAGCCCTTTTCCAAAGATGGGGAACTACGCAGTTTTCAATCGTATAATTAACTAGATGTACAATGGCTGGTAGGATTGGTAGGACAATGCCTTCGGAGAGTAAGTACTATATTGGCATTTCCTTATCGAACTTCATTGTTACTTCCCTTGTATCTTCCCAAGAACAGTTTTTAAAGAAACTGTGAAGAATCTCAATCTTGTTTTACAAGCGAACCTACAGTGTTATAAGGTAGGGTGGTATTAGAGACCGCGTATTTCAAAACCCTGACGTAAAACGTAAGAGTGCGCCAGTGTTTATGTGGGAATTAATCGGTCCTAAGAGGAAAAAATTTAATGTGTTTTGGCCCTCGAAGAGAGCTCATGTCAGGACACTTTTCGATTTGGCGAGATTTGCGCTTGTAGTTGCAAAAGAGTAAAGTTCGTAAGCGCGAACAGGTATATACGAGGGGCCGCAAAAATAATTTGCTAAAACGAAATTCCCCGCGAATAGAATACGCGTTGAGATTGAGTAAATTTTGTGTTCGAGTTAGATCGATCAACCGGAGAAAAAAACTTGCTAGGAAAATTCGAGCGTTGAAACCCGGAACCATTTCGATTCAAAGGAGAACTCCTCGAGTTTCAAGGAAAAACTGTCATAGTTTCTAAAAGAACAATATCGTGTAATACGAGCGATCCCAAAAACACCCCACTCGGAATTTTAATGCCCAATTACAATTTCTTATGCCATTAGGTAGCAGTATTGTTAAACATCTACCAAAAACCAGTTTGTATGCAATTAATATGTTTCAAGTTAACTGGATCACCTGGAGCAACGTCGAAGATTCCTTGAGGGTTTTCAAGCAGAATCTTCCAGCTACGAGCCGGGGAGTTAACGTCAACAATTTTCGGTTCCATTCCGCAAACCTGGAATAGATAGTAATCGAGTTGTCTAACGTTGAAAAATTCAAGGGGTAGATTTACACGACGTTCGATTAAGGTAAATTGTATTTTCTATCTATTTGTATTCAGTACCGATTGTTTTACTCTTGACCAGTTGGAATCTTAGCGTTAAGACAGTAGTTAGAAATATCCTTGACTCGGTGTTATCTATACAGTTTCATTGAAGAAGAATACCCTACTTTGAGTAGGATGAACATATTGAGGCGAATATGATTATAAAATAAAGACGAGAGTTGGAAATTTTGTATCGTAGTAGTCATTGGGTGGTGATAATGGACCTAGTACCTTCCTAGTGTGATGTGGACTGTGCAGCAGAAAGCTCAGGGTGTGTTATGTGCACCTGACCCTACAGCCATTTGTCGGTGGTTTAATCAATTTAAAAACACAGTAAATGTAGACAAACGAATCACCAGAGAAGCCAAGAACATCGAGTGAAGATGTCGAAGGTATTTATCAATAAGCACAGAATTGGTTCAACGACGTACGCTTTGTTTCGGTGTAAGTGGGGACGTTTGACGCGTTCTTTCGCAAGCGGCATTATTAATCTAACGGTGATTGGCGCTTTATTTCTAAATACCGGAAGAAGTTCTTTAAATATTGGAGACGACAAAAGAACGCGGCTAGTTCGCGACGGTTGGAAAGCGAGTACGTTTATTTACGCTACTTCCTTTTATTCAGGCAGTCCGCCCGATTTGATTAGTTGAAGAATTAATTTATGCCGAAGAATCCAGTAGCGTAGTCAAACAAATTTCTGGACCACCGTTTCTGAGATTGGACCCAAAGTTGATAGTTTTTTAAACGCAACACCCTGTATACCATAACACCAATTTGTTTGGATCCTTTTTCATGATTATATTACATGACATTACTCTTATCTCCTCTTAAAACCTGGCATTCAAAATCTAATGCTCTGATTTAATTGAATTAAAATTAAAATACTAATGTGAATCTGCTTGCTTT
Organism: Photinus pyralis; assembly: GCF_008802855.1. Classification (NCBI taxonomy): domain Eukaryota; kingdom Metazoa; phylum Arthropoda; class Insecta; order Coleoptera; family Lampyridae; genus Photinus; species Photinus pyralis. The sequence goes on from NW_022170819.1 coordinate 12,228,850, forward strand.
AATATATTAATAAAAACAACGGCGATCAAGTTCTATTTTTTTACACGTTCTTGTATGTAAAATATTAGTTTGATTCATAAAAAAGAAATGCCTGTCCCGTGAACACGTGTCAATGATAAATTTGATCCTCATCTTTAAATTCATCTTTATCCCATAATAAATTACGGGTACGTTCTCCTCTTCAAAAAGCACGCGTCTCTGAAACCAACTTTTAATCCAATCAAAGGAATGGTATCTTGCTTTTAAGCAACCATTACGATTAGCGATCCTACAAAAATCACTTGTAGGTTTTTATCACTCGAAAATAAGCGGTCTTGTTACGAATTAGACTTCAGTTTTAACATAAAATTAAGCTTGCAAGAAACTCATACTTTGTCACCAACCTTTTTATCTCTAAAAAACTGTACACTCTTATCGGAAGTGTACACGTTGTTATCGCTCTTGTTCCAGACATACTTTTGTTCATGTTCGCTATGAAGCAGTATACGTTTGAATTCTCCTATGTTGAAGAAACAAAAAATTCAGAACCAAATGTTTAAAACGTCAAAGCGACCACTGTCCATTAACATCCTAGCAGTTAGTTTCGTTACCCTGGATCAGGCACGTCGCGTGGTTTACGGTCGCTCTTACCAAATTCTCTTTGTCAGTAAAGGTTTAAGGGACGTAAAGAAATTGTTTAGTTTCATTCTGGTGTTCGTGATCAAATTTTCTATTTTTGGGCGCTTCTGGAAGTCTTGTAACGTAAAGGACAAGCCTCCAGATGCTTTCTGGTTTGTAAAAACCGCAGTTTGGTAGCTTCTTTAAATTGTACTGTGCCGGCCCGTGTGGTTGAAGCTGGACAGCGATACTAAAGGTCCCTGGTTCGAATCCGGGTTCGGGTTTAGATATTTGTAAATTTATAGTGGGTTAAGTTGGTAGGGGTTGGGTGAAACCCCGCCCACTCGATAATACGGGCATAAATAAATATTTGCTGCTGTTAACCCAGTATACTCCTCAATTTACCCCTAATTATTGTATGTGAAAGTGGTTTCAATGAAGTCACATTCTAACCGTTTCTGAGATCCACCGTACCCTACAGCTCGTGCGTGATTATTCGATTTAGTGAGTCAATTTTATAGATGTAGTAAAATTTCTTCTGCTACAAACACAACAAAAAAACACCGGACCTGTTTCGCAGGAAAGTTGTTTTAAACATCTCGACAATGTGAAGAGGCAAGAGCAAGGATATGTGAATTCTTTCAGGGCCAAACTTATGACAGTGGTGGTGTCACGAGCGACAATACGATTTAACTCCCCTCCTAAAGAAATCCAGTAGGAAATGAGTTGATAACTTATGCCAGAAAAGTACTTGGATACTTAGATGCAACAAACTTATACGGTAACTCATCAATTCATACGTTAGTTTTTTATGCAGTCTAAGTTTTGAACACCTTGTCATAATTAATGATCCCCGAGCATGCATTGCGTAAATGAAAAAAAGCAAACTATGCTCCATGAAATGTAATACAGAGAAGCGCCCAGCTTTCCATTCTAGATTGCTAATCAACCATTCATACACTCCGTAAATTAATTAAACACAAATTCTGGAAATCATTAAGTATGCTTCGATGGAACAGATTAAACGACGGTGCACAATTAAAATTATTCATTTCGTTCTGAACGTAGTTAACTGTGGGCATTAACATAATAGGGTTTACTGGTTTATGTGCATACATTACATTAGTTGTGGTTGAATTGGTTGTATATTATGAGAGACACACTATTAACTGTCTGTCATTTTCTACGTACAGAATAATCGCGCCGGACAATTTCGATCAGAATTTGCATTCATTTCTGTAATTCTCACGCGAGAAACTGCCAGTACGCGTTGAGAAATTAAAGCAATGTTTTATTTACACGCGAAGTTTTGCAACGACAAAGTGAGAAATCATCGTCAACCCTCGCGTTAATTTGTAACTTGTCTACGTAAGAAATTTATTTCCTCCCTTGAATTTTTCATTCTAGTGCCTTTATTCACACCCCATCATGCGAAACATTATCAGGGGTGGAAAGTGATAGTACAGAAATCGTGCGTTACGAGTTTGGGACAATTTTCATTCCGTTACTTTTCGAAGCATGGCGAGAGAAATTGACAATGTATAAAGGATTATTACAAAGTTTTGAAGGATCAATCTCAATAGGCTAAATTCTATTCGTAACTGCTAATAAAGAGGGTCGTGTTACAACGTTGTGAAATTAAACGCGAACATAAACGAAGCTTGTTATTTTCGTAACCCGTGTTAAAACTGCTTTCATTTGATTAGAAAAACACAATTTACAAAAATTGATTGGTTTTCATGCAACGAGCGTGTTTATAAAATAATGTTGCCATTCAAAGAACTGTTTAATTATCTCCGTTATTAACATGGTAAATAAACATTCCCCTGTTGTAATCAATTAGCTATTATTACATTGGCAGTTAAGCTTAAATGTACGGGTATCAGTTGGAATTACTAAATAATGGAATATTTAAAAACATTACAAAACCTTTTCAACGAATCAAGTGCACAAATGAAACTGAAAATTAATCCGAACGTATTCAGGTTCAATTTGCTCTCTTTGTTTGATGCATTTACGGGTCGTGATCCAGCGCAAGGAAGAAGTGCGAACAACTGCTAAATAATATGTAAGCGCGTAATATTAGTAAGGTGGGTTGACTACGTGTTGAAAACGTGGTTATACTGATCAAAGTTAACTTTTTCTATTTACTAATAAAGTCGACCTTTGGCATTGAGCAAAATTTGTTGACAAAAACCCCCTACTCTTCATATGGTTTTAAAAAAGTTGGTTGTAAGCAATACTAATGTAAGATGATCGGGAGCTCTAATAAGCATAGAAGAATGATTTGTAAATGCTTATAGAGTTTATGAAGCTTGTCTTTAGAAAACTTCCCATAAAAACCCTATTATTTATTTCATCTAAGATAAAACTGTTAAAAAGTGAGCCATCAATTACAACCTATTAGAGATTGGTTTGCAGCGATCGAGGAAAGAAATCGAAAGAGAACTTGTAACGTTTCTTTTCAATTTTTATATTTTATTTAGAAACGCCATCTGTATGTTTCTTGCGCAAGTTCGCTGTAGATAGTTTTGTGAGTAAAGTTTTCACTTCTTAGTTCTCATATTCTCCCGCTAGAGGTCATCTAAATGTACCTTTTCCTGAAATCCTTCTCGTATGCGTTGCTTATTCTCCATTTGTAAAGTTTTAATACGCCCCTACTTTACTGGACTTATCTATTACTGGAAAGGGATATAATAGATTGATTGATGTCGAGTCAAAATTTGGTTTTGCTATTTCAACTCATTGATATTCATCCTGTATGTGAAAACGTTTTAATTCAATTAAAATATGGAATATTCCATTACGTAACCACAGAATTGGTTTATTTTATCAGAATTTGTTATTTTAGTGTATATTTTTCCATTTGAGAATTGTTTTTAATTGCATAATTTCTTGTTTAAACTTTATTATTCGTGTAAATTTGTTTATTTAAATTATAAGATGTGAGAATTGCTCTGTTTAAAATTAAGGAACATCTGGTCGTGTGCGATAAAAACGTTGTTATCGCGAAAGTTGATTGATTTCAAGACGCACGTGCTGATAACAAAGGATACAGGTGCATGATTTCGTTTGTGGGTAATTTTGTTATGGAAGACGGGACTCCTCAAGCGCTCCTTATTGGTGGTTTAATTGAAATTGGCGGAAGTAGGATTATGGTAATTTCGTAGAAGTGGCGTTGTGATAAATAGGAAATTAAAAAGTAAACGGAACTTAGTAATTGGACTTTGTGCTTATTGGAAGACGCACATTCGTCGTTATTGGAATAATCTGTGCCAAAATTTGAAACGGAATAACGTAAGTAAAACCAGTAAGGCATCATCGTATGTCCAGGGCACATAGTACCTAAACCCAAAGGTTTAGACTCTCGCAAGCTTGTTTTGATATTACCACACAATTTTTTTGACATACTTAATCTGAGTCAAAAGAAACCGACACTGAAATTTGATTTCTGGGTGTCTTCGAACATAAGAATAAGCAACCCAAACTGCTTTAAAAGTTTCTTTCGAATTTGTATTTTGTTTAGCATAAGAAAATATACAAATTACGGCTTTATAGCGAACATGAGCGAAAATATGTCTGGCAATAACAAGAGAAAACGTATTGCGTAAAGCGAACCGAACCGAATCTTCGGGTAAAATCATATCAAGTAGCGAGAACTCCTAAATAGGTTAAAAGCGTGCTGATCGAGAGAGGGGAATTTTTCAAAGATGTTCAGCAAAACTCGAGGAGTATCATCTTTTGCATTAAATCGTATATTTTGGTTCAGTCTTTGTCACTTCACTGGGCACTGGGGTATAGTGTTTCCAAATCCACTTTGCCGTTTCTCGGTGAAGGTACAGAAACAACACTCTCTTTGGTATTTGAGTGCCACGTCCACAGATTTGCAGTCGAATTTGGCGCGTGGTCGTTGCGGAACGAGCCCGCTCTCTATGGCTATAATGGGCAGCGGGGATTCTATAGTCGGTCCGTGCAGAGCATAGCTAGTGGAAGGATCAATTTTTTTCGAATTGAAAGCCGTGACCATATCCCATCTGGAACTCCAAATGCACAAATATTAAAGGTATTTAATTCGTTCTAGCGGGGTGTCATATTGTCGCTTTCCGTCATGTTACCGTTGGTTGTTGATAGCAGTTTCAGGGCTCCAAAGTAATCATAATGCGGTCTATGCAACGAATCGGTTCCTCTAGGAAAGCGTACTGGTGTACCAACTGCGTAATGCGATCAAACACCAATTGATCCTTCGTGCCGAATCAAATTTTTTTGTTTTATTTTCCCTGCCGCATTTTTCCACGCCTATCTAATCTAAGTGATAAGCATCACAATTAGTATAAACGTAGGCATACGACACGGTTAATGACTTCATTAGTATGACAAGCAAATTAATTTAGTATATCAGATTTACCCGCGCTTACAAAGAATGCTATTTGAACATGCACCGTTGCGTGTACTTGTAATTCTAATATAGGATAAGGCTTAAGCATGGAACGCTTTTCAACTTTAAATTGATACAGTTATTGTATATAAAGTGCAACACTTTTCAAAGAAAAGCAAGAGCGGAAAATGCTCTAATGTTTATGTAAAGCATGCCACACGAAAAGTAAAATTGAAACTTAGTATATAAATTGGGAAAGTTTGAAAATTGTATGGAACCCCATTTTCAGGCAAATGTCCTTTTATAACTGATCCGACGGGAAGAATTTGGAGTAAATTTATATGTGACCTGTACGCGTTATTATCTACATATTGGATGAAAGCCCGCATATACTCCGCCAGCTTTATCTCGCAATCGCTCATAACTGTATCCGTAATCTTATTATCACGTCGGAGATGTTCCCGATACTCTTGAAAATTGTCAGTAGCACACTTCGTCACGGCCAGCAATATATGAAGTGGAAAGCTTTCGTTTCGAGTCGTACATTTGATGACTATCGGTGAAATACTAGGACAAAAGCAACGGTTTTTGTTTATTCTTATGATTTTCCCCAGCTTGGTATGGTCACGTTTTCAATATATACTCGTAAATTGGGATAAGTTGGGACACAAATACTTAAAAAAGTAGGAGCTTAATCGAATTTCAGCATTTGGATAGCAATTTTCATGCTAAATGCGAGCGACTGCTAGTTTATTTCTATTCCACTCGTAGCAAAATTCGTTGTAAAATCATTTCTGAAATTAAAAGAAGTGAAAACGTTATTGAGAAACATTTGATAATCCATTTGAAACGTCAGGATGAAAAGGTAAAGGACATGTATCCCATGTACTTACGACATTTCCTGTCTTAGAGTTTAAAGTTTCCGTAGAAACGTATAAAACCAAAGCGAATTTAAGCTATTGTATATCAGAGCCGTTTCTTGTACAGTGGGGGTTGACAGCGTTTGTTGGCCTGGAATGAAACAAAATAAAGTAAAATAAAACTTCAGGCAGTAGCGAATCGTCCGAAAATATCGAATCGAATCGTAAAGGAACGTGAAAGCTATTCGTGAAGTAGGTCATAAATGGGTGTGATGAAAGGTAACAAAAACATGTGGTGAATATATATGAAAAAGAAAGACGTAGTGGAAGAAGACGTGAAAGAGTAAGTGTGAAGGAAAGACGTTAAGTAAGAATAAGAAGCATGGGGAAAAAAGAATCGAAAGATGAAGTGAATGGGTCGCGAAAAAGAAGTAATGGCAGAAGACTGTAAGATAGGAAGTGTGAAGTACAAGACGGTGATTTGCAATAAAACAGAAATGAGTAAATGAGTGAACAAAGCGGTGACGTTACATTTGATATGGTACTGGCTATTCCCAGTTTGAATTTCATGCAATTCGGTTCATAAATGGCCGAGATGACAAAAATTATTGAAGTCCTCGTGTGAGATCGAAGAGACTTCGGGGCATTTCTTTCTATGGCAGATCAGTCTATTAGCTCTTGATATATACAGAAACTAGAATAGAAAAAGGCACGTTTGTCGCCAACACTGAAGTATTTCATTAAAATCAAAAATTAACGCAGAATAAACGCATTCCGTTGCATAAAGACAGCCAGATTAGGTCAAGGACAAACTAATTAATCGTGCCGGTGTATCCCTTGTCAAGTACTATTGTTAACATTCAGTGCCAAGTTCTGCGGCAAACGGAACAAATACGGATTGACCCTTGTCGTTAGAATTCGTGACGACAAAATTTAGTAAACTCACGTATTTCAAAAAATATCAAATCAAATCAAAAATCAAAGTATAGGGTGTCCGTTTTTGCTGGGTGAATTAATCCCGCACATATGGAGAGGGATCCCGCGGGATTTGCGGCATTGAGGAATTTGTCGACCAAGGGGACGACTCTGTTTACTTTGTTAATAAAATTAAAAATGTACTATGATTTTTGAGGCACTTAAGAAGTTCACCTTTTTGTGCTTTACAGGTGAGGTTTTTTTTTAATTCTAAGTTGGCTGAAGGTACTTTTTTGTTAAATATTGTGATAATTCGCGATTTATTTTAATACAGAAGTTAACCGCACAGAATTGCTTATTTGCCAATTTATTTAAAGTTTTGCGGGATCCTGCTAATACAGGGATCCCGCGGGATTAACATCTAACAATCCCGCAAATCCCGAGATTGAGATTTTGCTGCGGGATTGCATTTCCTGCCCATGACGAATAGTCTTAAGATTCTAATAAGATTTTTTAGTAATCGCGCACTCGGTAATTGCAATTTATCACTTACAATGTATAACATAACAAGAACGAATCGATGTAGGAACTGAACTCAAATACGCTACAATTTGCTTATAGATTGAAATAGAACATTCCAGAAAAATAGAGGTTTTCGAAAACGGTTTGGAAATATAAAGGAAGGAATGCGTCGCGTCCGCAATTCTTATGGTCGAGCCGATTACTAACCTTCGATGACGTCTCTGTCTGAGGTACTCGTTACACTACCCCCCTTTTAAAACTGTTGCGCATCGCTACATAAATGATTCAGCTCTATGTCGCCCTATAACTCTTGCACCAAATGAAGAAGTTGCTCCATCTTTCTAGTCAGTACTGGCATAAACTTGCACTAATTGTTCACTTACACACCCCACACCTGAAACCAGTGTAACGTAAATTCAATTACTTGGCGTTATTGATTTACAATTAACGAACAATAAATTTATCAGTCTTAAAATTGATTAATTTATAATATTTATCACTTACAATTTATAACATAACACAAGCGCATAGAAGTTGGAACTGACTCGAAACACAACTCGGTTTGCTTATATATTCTTTCTAGAATGTTCTCGAACAAACACGTCATATTTCTCGGAAAGATTACGCCACATCCGCCTTCGTTCTTTATCGCCGATGATTTCTCTAATAAGGTATTGATTGTAAATTAATAATAATCAAACTATAGATGATTTGCCTATAGCGAGTTGGAGTTCGAATTCTTAGTAGATAGTTATGAAACTTTGCTTAATCGAAAACCTTACAATTAAAACCTTAAGATGCCACGTACATTATGCAACACTTTTAGTGCTTTTTTTAAGAATTACCCCCCATCCCCACCCCCTCCTATGAATTATATATATGAAATGTTGTTTTTGAAAGTAAAACGTGCATAACTTTAACATGCGACAACCAAATTGGTGTCAGATTGAATGGAAGGGGGGGGGGGGGGTGAACACACGTTATACCCTTCATGGTATTCTAATGAATTCTAATGCATACTATAACTTTACTGCGCGACTCCATTACAAGATCAGTAGGTGGCCGGGGGGAGGAGAGAGGGGTAGAAATTAATTTTATCTTTCATGGAATTCTAATTAAAGGTCTCAGCAAAAGGAACTATTTGCTACCGACCACCTAAACTTGCCGACTCCTTATCAAAAGGGGTATGGGGGAGAGAGGGGGGGGGGGGTCGGGTTTTACCCTTTATGGTACTTTAATGAAAGGACTAAACGAATTAAGTAATTTCTACCAACCATGGTCCTCCTCGACTTCTTATCATGATCGGATATAAATAATTCCTTGCTTACATCTCAAGAACGGATTGTCGGAGGATGGTACTCACAAAGGGCAATTGGAAGGTCTGGAAAAGATATATCTATTGATGATGTCAAAACTTTAAGAGCGAATATCTTGAAAACGGTTTATAGGAGGAAAGTACCCAGGGTACGGGACGCTAATAAACCCCCCAGGTACGATCATGAAAGTGATAGATATGGATAGAGGACATGGACACCTTAATAACACGTTTTCAATTAAAAAATTTGCGAGAAGCTCTAAATTTTCCACAATCTGAATTAAAAATTCACTTCATTTTCTGACAACAGTTTCTTTTTTTCAACAGTTTCTTTTTTTTTTTTGTTCTTGTTTCTTTATTTTTCCTTTACTTTCGAATGTATTGAGTTTTTTTTTGTTTTTTTTTCTCGTTTGTCAAGGTCAATGGTAGAACGCTTGATGCAGACCTTTCTGCATTTAGGCGAATTGATCTTTTTGGCTGAGATTGTTTACTTACACATTATAAATACGTATTTTTTTTGTATTCTACATATATTCAGTCAATAAAGTGCAATTATTATTATTATTATTTCGTCACCTATGGCACCTATTACTCCGTTGACTTGAATTTCAAAAGGTTTGCCAAAGTCAACATTAATGACGTGATGCTACATGCGAATGATTTTAAATTTTGATCACCCTTATACAGGGTGTTTCAAAATTAATGGTCAAGCTTAATAACTTCAAACCTTAAAAAGTTTTTTTGCAAATGAAACCTATTTCATTTTTGTGCACTTTCAAATGTTGAAAAAATTCTACATCGATCAATTATTACATTCCCTATACCTATCTGTTATGCTTTCGTTTTATTAAGGATTTTCTAAAACCGTGACCGTTATATGCAAAATTTTCTTAGGAGGACTTGAAATAAGCGCATTAGTAGATTGTACCATCCTTGGAAACCTTACCTGGGAAAAAGTACTGGTTTCAACTTGACGGAGCACCGGCTCATTCTACCCATGATGCGTATATGTTTTTGAACATTTTTGAAGACTGGTGGATTAGGACTATGGATCCGCGCTATTGGTTTTCTAAGTCTCCACATATAACGCCATTGGACTTTTATATGTGGAGTCAACAAAGCTACATCTGTTGTTTCTTGTGAAGAACTGGAAGTTAGGGGGAGAAGAGCTTTTGATGAAATGGTTTTTGATTTCCTCTTCATTTAACTTTGTATTCATTAAAGTAAATAGGATTTACTGATATAAACTACCATGAACAACGAACAGGTACAGGGCGATAAAGAAAAGCAGGTAAGCGTGAAAAATTTTGAAAAATCTTGAATAACTTGAAAACCTTTGATGCTGGGTATAGGGAAATGTGGTATCAAACGACGTAGATATTTATGTAGATTTCGAAAATACAATAAAATATGGGTGTTATATTTAAAATAAGAAAGTTGCTATCCATATACCGTAAAACCGGAAGTGAAACGATTATGATAATATTCTCTTTCGATAGATCATGAAAAACTATGTTGGTATGCACATTTTCAAATTATTTCTGGGAGTATGATTACTTTTAGGCAACGGTTTGCGTGAAATAGCCTGTATATCAGCATAGCTCCTATTGGTGTAAATGTTAGTTGTCTTATTGTCTAGTTCGGTCACCCGCATTATTTATTGAAATTGGTAGTTTTATTATTCCCATACAATAAAATGAATCATTTCGTCGGAACAATTTTACCGTATAAATCAAAATGCATCAGACAACTACATGGAATGTGCCTTTTGTACGTTTATAGAAACATCGAGTCGACAGCGTTGCTTCCATTTATCGTAACAGGCGAAGGAAATAGGGCGCACTTCTGAACTCAGAAGAAAAAGCTGACCAAATCGTGACAGCTGCACTTTTTCCTTTGAACGAAATTCTCATTGTATTACTTACATACAAAAATTGTTTTTGTTTGTTTTCCACTTTCATTATTGGATGAGTTTGATGCGAAAAACGTCGTGAATTGGAATTTCGCCACACGAGTTGAGCGCGGGTTGTTTACCTTTTTGTTTTTCTTTTCCTGCCGTTCTAATAAAGGCGAAGTAGGGCGACGTTTAAAAGTGCAGAACGGCCTGTACACACAATTACCAAACTTTTTCGCAAGTATGCCAAGGTTCGTCTAAAATATTAACGTTTGAGAAGTTTTCTGATAATTTAGCTGCGTCTATCGTAGAAGAAGAGGAATAGAGATACTTTAAGTTTATGCTAAACGTTCGCACTTGCTTAATGAAGAAAGATTGGACTTTTTAAGAAGTTTCGCGAATAAATTGCAAAACATTTCCTTTGATTTTTTTTTTTTTTTTTTTTTATTGACGATTTATTTGGAGGTACATCAACCTTTGTTTTTAGCACCTTAAAGATTACATTATTATTTTTTTACAGTTTATTGATGAGGTCGGTCACTTTAAGGTACTGGACTGTGGCAGTAAGTGTGGCGGAGTCATTAGAATTTAGGGCTTCCTGGAGGTTGTTGGCAACTCCAAATGACCGACGAGGAGCAGCGTAGGTGGGACACTCCAACATAATGTGGCCCACGGTGAGGTCAACTGCACATTGAGGACATAGTGGTGGTGGTTCTTTGCTGAAGAGATGTGCATGGGTGAGAAGGGTGTGTCCCATTCGTAGACGTGAGAGACTAACTTCTTCTTGACGTCGGAAATTGTGGTAAATAGGTCTCTGGATGGTCGGTTTTATTCGGGAGAGTTTGTGGTTTAACTGAGACCAGCACTCTTGCCACTGTCTAAGGAGTTCCCGGTACGTTGTCCTCCTAAGGTCCATCTCCAATTGTTTCAAGAGTTCGATGTCTGGGTTTACGGTAGCATCCTTGGCAGCGGCGTCTGCGCGCTCATTCCCTGGTATTCCACTATGGGATGGAACCCATAGCAAGGCAGTTTGAGTTGCTGTATGATTTCTTTTTTCAAGCAGTTCTTGAATTTCTTGTGCAATAACATTTTTGTTTTTAGAGGTGTTGGCTATGCACAGGAGAGAGCTGAGAGAATCAGAGATGATGAGAGTCTTCGAGGATTCATCACTTTGGGACATCTTGAGGGCTAGGAGTATAGCTGTTAACTCTCCCGTGAAAACTGAAGCGCCGCCTGGGAGTCGGTACCGAACTGTATTGTGCGGACCTACCACAGCTAGGCCCGTTCTGTCGTTTCCCGTCTGTGATGCATCAGTGTAGTAGGGTGTATAGTTTGAGAATAGTGTAGTAAGAAGTTCTTTAAAAGTATTTGTAATTAGTGGCACAATATGGGATTTTGAAACACTTGTAAGGTCAGTGTTGATTATCGGCGGTGTTCGTATCCAGAAGGGTGTTACGATCTTTGGTGCAGGATATATGTTTACACCAGTTGAAGGTATTTGTATCGAGTGGAGGAGCTTCCTTATTCTGATATGAAAAGGGGCTGGCGTGAATGGTTTATGTGAATATTGCGCAATGTATCGGTTGTTGCAGACGTTTGGGTAAGTAACATGCTGTGTAGTGCTCGCAATTTTAAAGTAGTACCTCAGAGATAGTAACTTCCTTCTAAATGTCAGGGATGGTTCGAATGCTTCGCAATACAAACTTTGTATAGGAGTGGTTCTCAGGGCTCCCAGAGAAATTCGGAGAGCTGAATGATGAATCACATCAAGTAGTTTAAGATTGGAGCGTTTAGCAGAGGAGTACACTATGGATCCGTAGTCCATAGTGGATCGAATTAGGCTGCGATAGAGTTGGAGTAGAGTTTCCGTGGTTGTCCCCCATTTATGACTTGCAATGGTTTTTAGTAGGTTCAGCGTTTTAACGCTTTTAGATTTCAGTTGTGATATATGACTTTTCCAAGTAAGTCTGTGGTCAAATATGAGACCTAGGAATTTCACTTCACTGGAGTAATTTAGCGACATATCGTTTAAGTATAGGTTAGGGTGTATGTTAGTTCTTTGTTTGGTGAAATTAATTACTTTAGTTTTATTTACACTTATTTTAAATCCGGTCTTTTTATTATACGCAGTTAATTTATTTATAGTGTTTTGGATATGGGTTTTTACAATATGTGGGTCTTTGCCTCTAGAAGAGATGGCCAAGTCATCGGCGTACAGAAGTGCTTTAACTGGTTTCTGCACCGTTGTAATTATATCATTAATTGCCAGTAAGAAGATTGTCACACTGATGGGGGAACCTTGAGGAATTCCATTTTGTAGGGTTTTTTTGGTGGAAAGAGTGCCGTTGATTTTAACTTGAAATGTGCGGTTGTTGAGAAAATTTTTTATGAAGTTAAAGATATTTCCTGTAATAGACCATTCTTGTAATTTTTGTAGAGGTAGGTAGCGCCAAGTGAGGTCGAAGGCTTTTTCTATATCGAAGAATACTGTTATCATGTGCTCTTTATTCAGAAAGGTATTGTGGATTTCCGATTCCAGATTAATGAGGTGATCTACGGTTGTGTGGTTTTTTCTAAAGCCCGCTTGGACTGTGGATAGCAAATTGTGTGATTCCAAGTACCAAGATAGACGACGATTAATCATCTTTTCGAGAAGTTTACATAGTGTGTTGGATAGCGATATCGGCCGGTAACTTGAAGGCTGGGTAGGTTCTTTTCCAGGTTTTAATATTGGCACTATGATGACATTTTGCCAGGTTTTAGGGAAGCAGTTTTCTGTCCATATAGTGTTGTAAATTTTTAGAAGGTAGTTGATACTATTTTTGTGTAAGTTTTTTAGGAGAATATATGGTATATTGTCCGGTCCTGTGGCAGAATAATTTTTTGTCGTCTGTAGCGCTGAAAGGAATTCTTCTTCTGAAAGGGGTAAATTGATTGGATGGTTAACAGAAGGACTGTGTTGTAGTTCTTTAACTTTGCGTTTGTAAATCCGAAATTCTGGGTCTAGATTATCATCAGACGAGGCGGTGTGAAAGTGGTCTGCTAGTATGTCGACCACTTCTGTTATGTCGGTGTGGATTTCATTGGTTGCATCTGTTATAGCACTGACTGTGAATCGGGACCTTTTCCCTCGAAGTGTATTTATTTTATTCCATGCCTCACTACCAGAGGTAGTTGTACTAATGGATGCGACGAAGCTTTTCCATGATTCTCTTTTTGCGTCCTTAAGAAGTTTACGTGATTTGGCGCGAAGGTGTTTGAATAAAACAAGGTTTTCTATGGTTTTATGTTTTTTCCAGTAATTAAAGGCTGTTTTAGTTTCTCTGATGGCTGCCTTGCAAGTGGCATCAAGCCATGGTATGCGGTATTTGTTTTGAAAACAATTAGTTTGTCCTATCGAAGTATCAGCTGCGGTAAGTATGAGGTTGGTTATTTCGCTTACAGCTTCGTCAATGTTACTGCCATTTGGGTCGATAGAAACTTCCGACTCTGTGAGTGCCTTGAATTTTTCCCAGTTAGCTGTCTTAAGTTTCCATCGTGGTGGGGCAGGTTGTTGTGTTTTGGGGAGCGCTGTGAGATTGAGACATATTTTGATGGGAAAGTGGTCGCTATCGTACAGTGAGTCTAGCACATCCCATGACAAGTCAGGATAAACGTCTGGTGTTGAAAAAGTTAGGTCAATGTTGGAGAAGGATCCACTGCCAGCATTGAAATGGGTTGGTTCGTTAGTATTTAGGAGGTTTATTGGATTGGTAATTATAAAATTTTCAATTTTCCTGCCTCTGCTGTCGGTAAAATTTGATCCCCAGAGCATGTGGTAACTGTTGAAATCTCCTAGTAGTAGAAAAGGCTGGGGTAGTTGAGAGATTAGGTCATTAAGGTCTTCTTCTTCAAAGCTTTGATCTTTTGGTATGTACACGTTACAAATTGTGATTTTCTTTGGGGTGAATACTGTGACCGCTAAGGCTTCTAAGTTCGTATGGAGTGGGACTTCTCTCGTATGAATTTTATCTTGCACAATTATCGCAACTCCTCCTCCAGCTATGTTTTGATGGGGTCTGTTTTTTTGAAAACATGAAAAATTGTTTATGCGAAGTTTGTATGCCACGGGAAACCTGGTTTCTTGCAGGCAAATTATTTCCGGTTTGGTTTCATATAATAAGAGTTTGTAGTGTTCTAGTCGTGTGAAGTACCTAACCGTTGAGATTCCATTGTATTATCGTAGTAGACATCGGAGCAATTAATAAAATTCGGACTCAGAGGAGTCGATGTGGGAAATTTCTTGGTCTTTGTCAAGGTGTGAGGTTCCATTGATTTCCAATTGTTCTTGTTTTAATTGTTTATTTATTTTAGTTAGAAGTCGAGTAAATTTGCCTTTGCATTTACTATTAGTTAATTTTGTACGCAATTCTGTTATCATTTGTTTGAGTGCCTGTGTGTTGTCTGAATAGAGCCTTGAGATGTTAAGCGGGTCAGGAGAACTTGTAGCTTCTAATGTGAATTTTTTAAATTCCATAATACTTAAAGGATGTTGGGTTGTTACATAGATTTGGATCTTATCCAGCTCTGTGTCTAACCCTTCTGGGCTAATTTGGCTCGCTTGGTCCGTTTCTCGTTTTTTAATCTTCTTTTTTTGTTTGTGGGATTCGCTGTTAGGTTGGGTAAAGATGTGGGTGGTTGTATCAAATACATGTGGATCCATAGAGTGGCTTGAGGAATCCGTAGTGATAGAGATCGTTCGTTTGTAAGATGGTGTGGTTGAGGGTGTGTTGTCGATTTCAATGTCTTCTCTTGGGTGCATTGTGGTGGTCGTTGTTATCTTTTTTTGATTAACCAGAGTATTTAAATTTGTGTAAGTTGATTTTTGTTCAACGTCCAAGATAGTGTGACGTCTGTTTATCGGTAATTGGGTGATTTGGTTGGTTCTTATATTGCGATTGGCGGAGGGTTCGGAGTAAGTGCTTGACATTTCTACAGTAGGGGTGTTTATGCGTTTGTTACAGTTACTTTCTGCATGCCCAGTCTGTTGACATCTGTCACATGATTGGTTTTCAGCGTTGAGGAAAATACGATGCTTCTCTCCGTCGTGTATTATAATCATGGATGGTGGTAGGTTTTTTGCGGTTTCAATGTCTACGTAGGTGTACCGCCTAAAGCTTATTATGTGGGAGTACTGCGGATTTTCTAGGCCGATTTTGAGAAATACAGTATCGGATGATACCTAATTTTAGTGTTAACTGATGTACGAGTTTCTTTTCCAGAACCGCATTTGGAATGATCGGTGATACGTTGGAGATTGTAAGTTTTGTGAGGTTGAAATTAGTCGTCGGATTGCTATGACATTATTATCTATAGTAATGCTTTTTGTTGTTGATATTAGATCGTCAACGCATCTCTAATTTTTAAGGTATATGCAGATCTGGTTATTTGGAATTCTGGATGCAGCTATTATGTTTGATGGGTTAATTATGGAGCCGATACTGTATATGTAGTCTTTAATTTTTATTGTATGTATTTATCGCATTGAGCACGATTGCTTGTTGTTTTGTTGGGTGCTTAAAGATCCGGATGATTTGGCTATATTAGAGTAGCTGGTGGGTTGATGTAATTGTGAAATCATTTTTATAGTCCCCAACACACAATATTATATAGTTAGGTTGGTGTAGATTTATATATTTAAATAACGATTTATTATAGAAGTAAATGGGTTACCACCGACCTTACTGATTAGCAGTAGAACACGTCTGTATTCGTACGTACACTTGGAAAAGTTAGAACATGATTGTGTTTCCTTTGATTAATCAATAAGTTAAGAAACTTTCTGTATATTTATACTTTCTTAGCGAGGAAGAGGATTCGTACACACATAAATTTTTCGAGCGTCCGCCAAAAAAGGGGTGACTGCCTTAAAAGTAGGAGTAGTAATTAATTCATGGGCTTAAACATTCAGATACGAAAATACGTTTTACTAACTGTGAAAATTAAGGTCTTATCGCTAACAGTGTCAAAAGTGATTAAAGACGATTTAACTGTTAACAGAAAGTACTTTTAATCGAGTTACTTCTTTTTATATCTAAACTCTTTAACTAAAATGCTCGAAAAGACGAGCAATTTGTTTGAAGAAAAGTTTCAGATTCATTAGTTTAACAATTTCGTATAATTTTATGCATGGCTGGACCTACTGCGCATCGATTTAATTTAATTGGATATTAGGATTGCTAATCGTGCAAATAACACTCTCCTTTTATTGTGTTTAATGTGATCGTACTCAACGAAGAGGATTTATTGCATTCGAGAATCAAAGAGAGGAAATAACTCGCGTCCCTACCTATATAGGTACTTATGCAGGAATCTCCACAGATTAATAATTATGGCTTACTTACAGTAGGCATGAAACCTACATTTTTATTATTTCGTTAACCACACCCGGTGACATCGGTACACAGATTTTTTAAAGTGACTACTTTGCAATAGAACCGAATTTGTGCGCTAAAATTCGATTTGAGTATTCGCCTACTCAGGTGATGTATTTCTATTGTCTTTCGTTTATGGTATCCATGCAGTAATTACATGATTGTGTTACATTATTTGCTTAAATTAACGGCAGTGTACACATGCATTAGGCAAATGCGAATGCAGCATGGGGATTGTCACTTACAGCTAATTATAATATAAAATACGAGATACGGCAAGATTCTGTTGTGTTTTGTTAGACAAATGGTCCACTGGTTTTACACCCCAATCATTAATAAATTCCTGACCCATTTACGTGTTTTATTTATATAAGGGTGCAGTATGTTCCCTTAGAGTATGTCCTATCCGATTTTGAAAAAAATGGTTCAAAATTCTTACCACGAAAGGGCGCACCCCTACTAATTCGAACCTATTCGAAAAAAAAAGTTCTTGGCCGGACAACGAAAATGGAGAGAATTCCACGAAATTTGTTGTGTACATAGTTGATGAGTTAAGGAACAAAATTGTCGAACAGTTTTTTAAAATAATTTTTCACACAAAGTCATTTAAAGATTGGGATAGTGCCCCCCGCCTACTAGTGAGTGATCTAATGTCGCATGTAGTTAATTGAAAATGTTGTAAACAATAAAAACATACCGATTTAATTCGATATTACGATACTTGCAATAATGCTTATTGATTGTAATGGAACTCTACTTGAAAAGCATTTTGCCACCATCCGGAGCCACGGAATTTTTAGAATCGAAGTTGCAGACTTGAATACCATGATCTTTTGTGATAATTTAAATCATAATATCGACTTAACCCGTTACACATGCGGCAGACACCATCCGTAATTCTGCAGAGGAGAAATTTTAAAACCAACTTACTTAAAAAACATGCCTCGTATGTTTTGAACGGGCGTAAAGTCTTTCTCTCCTCACAAATTATTGTTTAAAGGTCACTTTTGCATTGAAAGAGAATATGGCAAAATTATCGATTTGTCTTTGAAATTGACTAATACACATACATATTATTAAAGCGTCGGAGTACATAAAATGAATTTAAGACTGTTGTTAGGCATTGGTATTAGTTGGTTGCTTTATAAGCGATATTTAATAGGATGGTGCGTAGCGCAACTGCAAATCCGTCGCGTTTCTATTATGATAACGCGGGTTCAAACCCCGGAACGCGGGATTTTTTTTCTGTAATAGAGATCGTGGTATTAAAAGAGGGTGAAGGGTCGTGAGAGAGAAAGAGGTAGTCACCTCTGTCGGCAGTCGCCAAGTGGCACTTTCGAATTTTTTTAATTTTCGTTTCAGGGTAGTTTCAATTTAGGTCCTAGTGTTTCTAGAATATTGGAGGCATTAGGTGGTTGTCCAACTGGCCGGTGTATCGCGTGAGCGGATTGTAATATCGAAAATAGATGAAGCGACACATTTTTATTGTAATTGGGAAACTATGGCAACGGGGTTGCATATTAAGGGGAGTTAACCCTCCCTCTTTTGAAACCAAATCGAAATATGACGAAAATTTGTTTAGCAAATTTTGTAATTGATCCATGGCTAGCTCTTTTTCGAAATTGTCTGATAGAAAAATTAAACAACTAATTACGGTGTAGGTCGACGAGAAAATCAGTAATAAAGTCGATCCAATTTACGAATCCATTTTACAGGTTTCTTTATTTCCAGCTCAATTTTCGTGGCCACGATTTTTCTTCGTGGATTACGCTTAACTTAATAATCTAGCAACGGCAGGCAACAAAATTTTCCCATATTACATACACCGTATAATTTATTAGATTGAATTGATTTTATTGTTTGGAACTAATTGCTTAAGCTTACCAAAAAAAGACCGGTGCGGCGAACACTGAATACAGCTCTCGATTACCAAAAAGAACTCGGTGCTACTTCGAACAGAAACTCAAGTTTTTTATTTGATAAACTACAATAATATAGTAAAATGCTGATCGCGATTCAGCAGCAAAGCTGTCATCATCAGCAAGGTCCATAGTAAAATAATCAGAATATCGTAATAAATTCCATGAACTCAGCATTATTCGATGATGATGATGATGGCAGATTGGTATTAGGGTGAATATGAATTATGTGACAGGTTGTTAAATATTGAAAGTAATAACGGTTTTGTGATGACCGTCATTTTTCAGATTTAAACAAACATTTTACGATCCTCTCAGCAGACATAGATAAATGACATATTCATAATGTAGTAAACCTACAGTTCATTTTTCCGAAAGACAGATCCGGCAAAACAACAAAAAGAAATATCGGAAACCCTTGAAGGAAGGAGATACCGCCATTTGTCATACTTCCAACTATGAATGATAAAATAAGGGCGCATTATATAAAAATACTTTTCCAATAAAGTTTTATTGATAGACCGAAGAATCTCTCTCCGGAAAATATAAGTATGAGTTCGATAGAGAAAAGAGAACTCAATTTTCGATTAATTTCTTTTAATCAAGTTACGGGATTGTGCAACTTTTGCACGGAATAAAGGCCTTTATTGGTTTGCAGGGAATCGTAAACTGATCAAGGTGGTGATTCAGATGTCCTCTCAGACGAAATTGTAAACGTGATCAATAAGCTTAAAGGCGGAGGTCCTGATTAATTTGCGCACAATCCGGTATTTTTCTACAACAAAGTTAAGCTAATAATAAAAATAAGGATGTAATTAGTCAAGGCAGGACTGGCACTTTATATAAATGAAAGCTCCTACGAAATGCCTCCGGTGAAGCCAGATATTTGTCTTCATTTTGATGTGGTAGATAAATGGCTCGTTGTACAAAATGACAGGTATCCTTTCATTTTATTTACATCAGTCGAAAGAGATGTTATCCTCAATTTCATCTTTTGAGATGGGGTTCAAGTTCAATAAATGAATTGTCACTGAATAGCTTACAATTTTATTGAAAATCTTTACGTTAACTTATCCATTCGACTAGTACGAACCAAACGGGAAATTGATACTCATCGAAATACTACAAACTGCAATAGCTTTTAGTAGTATTCATGCTCAGGAACACAATATTCTTCACCATTAAGATTAATGTTGGTTTGATATAAAATATGATAAATTCCTTCCCATAAACATGAAGTTCAGTCTCTCTGTGCCACTTGTCAAAATTCTTCAGCGGTTTCTTTCCTCTTAAGGAATTAAATTAAAATACATAGGACACGCGAATATGTTATGTACTCAAATCGTTACATGTAGTAAATTAAGAATTTCTTCGTCTCCTCAAGATTGCCTCTTCTCCCTCAAAATTTTTATTTCCCTCTAGTACAGTTCCATAATATTCCGTGTCCTTTTCTTCCTCGCCGCAAATATTCTACTTTCTGTTTTCTTCTTGTCTCCATTTCTCTTTCCCTCTCTCTTCATTTCTGCATCTGAATATCGCTATTGTTTTAATATTTTTCCTTCCCTCTCAGAACTATTTTGGTAACCATTCTCTTTCTCCTACTCCTTTCTTCCTCAGCTCGTCCGTATTCGTTTCTTCAATGTTCTTCCGACATTATTTTTGCGTCCATCCTCATTATCAAGCATTTTTTCAACGATTTGCTTTCTCTATTTTCCCTTTCCTCGAATCTTACCGCCCTAGACCCCGACACTATCCTTGTCTTTTATATTTTTGTTTCTTCCTCTAATATACAATTCGGTGTCCTTCCGTTTACCCTAACACTCATTCATAATAACTCTTTTATACTTCTTCCAGTTCCTTTCATTCCTTCCATCCCTGTATCTCCGTTCCCTACATGACACCCCTCTCACCATTGCAACGCACTTTCTTGTTCTAAAATCATTCTTGCACCCCCTCTCTCCAATTCCCCATACGAACTTGGGCATTTTCCCATTAGTCGTTTGCATTTAGTAACCTAAATGTTTAATTTCTTTTACCCAACTGCCTTCCCATTCTTCGCACCATTTCCTTCGTCTGTTCTACCTGTATTGCGATTATCACTGAGTCGTGTGCGTATGCCAAAGACCATATCTTTCTTCTTAGTAGAGATTAAATACGGTGGGGATAAGTGGACATCCCTGCCTAGTCCCTCACATTTCCAAAACACTTCTCAGTTCCCTTCTATCGTTACCCTCAATCCTGCCTCTCCATGTAGTTCCCTGATTCCTTTAACATCTTGCCAATTTTCCCATCTTCTATCATCTTCCATACTTCCAACTCCGTTTCCACCAATCTGTGTAATACCTCCATTTTCGATTTCTCTCCAACATCGTCTTAGTTGCTACAGTAACTTCCCTACAATTTCCCGCACAATCTCTCTTCTCTTTTTTGATGATCGGCACAATTACCCCGTCCTTCCATTTTTTCGAGTAAACACTCTCCTTTGGATACCTTGTGTGTGGTTTTTAATATGTCTTTATTTGCATATACCTTTTCTCAATTTTAATAAAGTATTACTTTAGTTTTTTTTTAATTCTTTCGCAATTTCCTTCTATTCTGTTATTTATGCTTATGCTTATGCTTTCCTTATCCTGTCAAAATTACCAATGATCTTTTAAGGTTTCCCTATTTCTCTAATCAGATCAAAATGGCACTTTTTTAGACGTGATGTATTATTCGAATCCAGCGTGGGAATCAATTTACCTTGGTTGTTACGTTTCTTTCCTCACAATTTAAACATACTGTCATTAAAATATATTCTTACGTCATCTAAGTATTTCCCTCGTAATGCCGTTTAATTCAGATGTAAGTTAGTTCTGTAGTAGATTTGTTATTACCTTAGTTCTTTCTTTCGCCGCTAGAGGCCATGCGAATGTTATAGGTTTCATTTGCAATCATTCTTTGTTTTGCCGCCAGAGGTCGTGAAAATGTTTTCCGTGAGTTTTTTTGCTATCACTTCTTAACTTTATCTTGCTCGCGCAGTTTAATTTTTTTCCGCTCAGTAACTGTATCCCTTCTTCTTTAATTTGGTCTTGCGTACAGTTGTATTTTTTTCTTTCAGAGAATATTTGGCCTTCACAGTGGTATTGGATATCATCATATTTCTTTGGAGTGTTTCTCTCTATTTCTGATGTGTTGTGGCTGCTCCATTGAATGCGCTTTGCGGATTTATATTTGCAAGTGGTTAGTGTAACGAAGCATTTTTACGTATTTTTTAGGGCTTTATCTTCTCTCATGTTTCCTCATACTTCTCTCATAGTTCTCGATATTTTCTCGTAATTTTACCTACGCGGAACTTGAATGACATCCCATTCTTACATGGACATGGATATTTGTAAATGTGTAGTGGGCTGGGTTGGTAGAGCAGCCTTGGCTGAAACCCCCCCCCCCCCTACTCCAAAATAAAAGCAAATAAAAAGAAAATTAAGAAATAAATAAATAAGTAATAAGCTTGTATTCTTATATTATTTTTAGTTTATATTTTTACTTACTTTTTGGCTTTATTAAACTCACTGGAAGACCCGTTTCTCCCTGACTGCGCTCGCTTTCCGCAATACGTTTCTTGTTATCGCCAGACGTACTTTCATTCACGTTCGCTATGAAGCGGTGCATGTGTAAATTTTCCTATTCTGAACAAAATATAAATTTGAAGGATACTTTTTTAAATCTAAAGCGATCACCCGTTACATTGCACATACGTAAATCGAATGTCGAGTTTTTTTCGAAAACTATGTTTGCCTTCGTTACCTGGCCCTCTTTGAACAGACTCTCGTGTCTGAAAAAAATTACTCACACTAGGCTGTTTGAAATCAAATTTCCTTTTTATAGAGTACCTAAGTTACTGTAACTTTGATTAATTTAATTAATTGAACACGTAGATAAATAATGACGATCTGCCTGTATAACTGTTTTGTTATTTTTTTTGTTTTCGACCGTTCATCCCCTGATTCATTGAAACAGCTCTTCCACGTTTGGCACTAAAAATGTAATAACAAGCGCGACATGTCGAGAATTTTCATATTGCTACCCAGTAAAACTAATAAATTGGTCAATAATGACGCGTACTTATCCAATCGCGTTTTCCACTCCTGCAATTAGTCCGGCGAGCGTATGTTTACGATTTCAAAATGTAATTAAACATCGCATTTCAAATTAATGTCAAAACGTGAAATTATAGTACCTACTCCGCGCAAAATTCCATTAATTTAATATTTTGCAAGCGTAGATTACAAGGGATATGAAGGCACGTGATTGTGCGACCTGTGCAGTTGGGAGACGAATGCAAAAAATCGTAAACCTCCAAACGCGACGAGATTCGTTCGTCGAAAGTATATTTTTCACGATTTTCCACTTTTCGACGCTGAAAATATAAATTGTTAGCTTGTTTATGTAATTAGCGGAAACGTGGAAAAAGTTGTATTGTTCTCCATCCGTTTCCTATTTCTGTATTGAGGTTTTGGCAAATTTATTACTCGTACGTTTCCATATTTACGCAATATAGGTCAAACTGCGAAAGTCCCATTTCGCCAGTAAACCTTGTATTTTTTGTGAACAATTAACCCTTCAATTTTGCGTGATTCTCTACGAAATGTGCGAAATCGTTCGCGTTGCACAAATCTTTCTCGCTCTTTTCAAAAGTTGCAAGTTCAGTTTGCTTCACGTTTAGATTTGCGTGAAGTTTTGTCAAAGCAGAGTAAATTCCTATAATTAGGTACTTGTGGGTGTGTCACGTTTACCTACCTTACTTGATAATAGTAGGTGAAGAAACTTAGTTGTTAGCGCAACTAATTCACTTCAAAGTTGAAGTTGCTTTCCCCGTAGACACTTTTGAAAGAAGTTCACAATAGAATATTTCAATTTATTATACCACGTTATGACCATTTTTTGGTATTGTTGTGTTCGAGTAACCATCCCTATAGCACCACAGTTCCGTATAAAAAGCGTTTATTGTAGACTAAAACTCTGCGTATATAATACGCATAAATGTCCGACGGATATTGCTATAGTCCTGTAGGAATATTTGCGTTTATTATTTCTCATTGTTAGGTATAGGATTTATATGCGTATATGCGTATATTAAAGTGGTGTTATATACGTTTATCAAACGAATGTTCAAAAAACGGTTATTTATATACGTATTATCAACATAGAACGTGAACTCTGTGATTTATTTGCTGTGTTTACTTCGTCTGGCAGGATGAAATTATGGAAATCATAATTAAGATGGACAAGGGCAGTCTCCTTATGTACTTAACCTTCATAATTAAATTTTGTTATTTGTCGTTGGTGTATGTAACAACATGTAAATTATTATTGTCATACGAGAAAGCGGTTGAGATGCCCCAACCTTAGCAACATCCTGTGAATGTGATTGTCAATACGAAGCACTCTATACATCATTTTAGTTACAAAAGCTGCCAACCGAAATCTGGTGGGATTACAGAAAAGGGAAAGAGAGCGAAGATGAGACGGATGGAATTTCTCGGAAGACCACATGTGTTTACCATTTCAAACACCTGCAGTCCAGTTTTTTTCCTAGAAATGCGTGAAATGCAGGAAATGGGCGGTTTTCGGGTGATTTTTAGGGGTGTTAGGAGATCAAGTTACAGCGTCGCTTGGGGAGGTTAAAAAATACGATATAGAGAATGTGTTCATGGTCTTTTTCTTGTAACCGGCATACATGTAAAGTACGGCTGTTCTTGAAATATTTTGTTATACTTTAATCATTGCTGTGTGCTTTTGTTTTTATATCAGGTGAGGTATTTGCTTTATTCAATTAATCTCTGAATGTGTCTAACTTAAATGCAGATCGTAACCCTTTACTTGTACCTATTTACTGGATTCAATCACTTGTACCTCTAATGTGTAATCTTTGTTGGTAATAGCAATTATGTTCCATTGTCGGTAGGGCTGTGTCCATTTTGTACATATTTGCATATGTTCCGATATTTGTGTGTTGTGCTTTTTAGTCACTCTTCATTATTTCATTGTATTTCATTATATTTGTTTATTTGGGCTGTGAGTAATCAAGAGGGAAGTGTGCTTGTTTAGAGGAGAACGAGTTATTCAAGTTTATACGGGCCTTGGTGCACCAAACACTAACATTTTCACTCGTTTCGAAACCAAACGAATCTAACCCACGTCTACAGGCACCCCACTGGGCGTGAGTAATCCTACCGCCCGGCGAGGCACATTTAATATCTCTTAGTTTTGTCTGATGCATGTATTGTAATACCTGGGGAATGGCTCGATTCCACTTTGATTACTCATAGCGTGTCTGTAATGTTTACCCTCGTTTGTGCTACAGAGTTTTACTCTCGAGAGGCCTGAAAAGTGCTGTACATTAGATGTTAGCTGTAGGCTTTGTTCATTATAGGGATACTCCGAATTAGGTTTTCCTGCAGTTTTCCTAATTCGGAAGGTAAATGCCGGAGTGGCATAGTACAACTTAAGACCTTCTGCAGGGGCGCCGCTAAAAAGCATTGTGCGGGTCACTCTGTAATCTAACTTGATATTAGATTCAATATAGTCTTAATCGGATATTGCCTTTGGTGTTCCTTACCCACAAAACGTGTGTATGTGTTAGAATTAAATCGCACTTTTGTAAGTTTCACTTAATTTCCGTATGTTTAATTCTAATTCATTTTAATTATTCAAAATTTTGCAGTTTAGTTTGGACTTTAAGGTATTTGGTTTGATCCACTATCTGTTAGAAGTTAACAGGTTAACTGAGAGCAGAGTCGAATCTCTCCTCTATGCTGGGGAGAAGTTTTGTACCGTGATAAATAATCAACGTAAAAAGCTAGCCAGGGTTTTTTTTTTGATGTTTTGTGTACGGCCTTTCTGGCCTGCAGACCAGTGCACACAGCACTACACACAGCAATATATGAATAAAAATCGTATTTTAAACATAGCTATAAAATTCGTCTGCAGAAAAACGTATACCATACTACCAATAGTATTGTGCAAACGAGTATACAGTACAAAAAGAGTAAATTCATTAATCAGGTTCGTCAGGAAAATTCGCAGACACGAATATTCCTTCATTTCACCCATATATCTGGGAAAATACTTTAAAGAAACAGTTTGTTTGAAATGTTTGTGGGGTAAATCAATGTTTTTCCTTGCAAAAAGGTAAAAAAAAAGAACACAATTGAGAGCTCAAATAACACCAAAGTATAGTCCAATCTATACAACGTCTTTCTAAATATGATGTAAATACGCTAATTCTTATTTTATGACTATAAGTTCATATAAATATAGATCCGCAAACGCTTCGTTACTGATCTACCAGGTGTTAAAATTTTTTATATTCTTGCTTTATATCTCCTGCAGTTTTTGAAATATTTTGCTCAAATTTGAGACAAGAATTTTCTGATTTGGTTGGAAACTTTTTCATATCTTGTAATTTTTTCGTGTCTGTGAACGTTATCGAGAAAAAAAATAAAAATCAATTCTCCGTATTTAGATCAATGCTTAGATCATCTAAGGATCAAGTAGGTATACTTTTTAAAATGGTTCAGTAGGCCCTGACTTTATTTTGATAATCTCTTGTTTTTAGTAGATTTGACAATTGCAGTTGAAATTTTATCTTGTGTTTGCATATGTTTATAAATGGTTTAATTTGTAAAGTATACGGTCAAACTATAACATCCTGTAGATCGGCAACAAACCGTTTCCGTACCTATATTTATATAAACCTTGAATCACAAGATATGCCAGAAAATTAGCCCCTTTCGTATTTACATTATATTTTTATTATTATTTATTTTATTTTTTATTCATTTATTATATTATTATATTTATTAAATAAAAATGAAAATAATATATGGTGTATGTGTCTTATGCCTAAACCGTTAATCCGATTGCGATGTAACTTTGGGGAGGGGTTGGACGTATGCCCACGAAGGTTTCCGATTTAGTAAAATTGCATGAGATGAGTGAAACCAAGCTTATGTCCCATCCGAGAGCGGGACATTGACAGAGACTTGGTACGAGTTCGATAATTAAAATAAAACATTTTATAATTACTTACAGTTTTTTTTCAATAATCCAAATTATTTGGTCGTACAAGGTTTTCAATACTACGCGCACTAAAACTGACACAGAAACACTCGCTGAGAGCTTCAGGAAACTTCGCGTGTTCTTGATAACACTGAATTAGAAGACAAACGAAACTGGCTTCATGAATTAGATGACAAATTTTAGGTACGTGTTCGGACGGTAGAAACGTAACTTTTAATAAGAAGAGAACCTTAACAAAAATCCTCGGTGTATTAATATACATTTATTATAAAAAAATTACGAACTCAGTTTTCAACAAAAGAAATAGGGCTGACTGCCCGTAGGTAATTTAGCATAAAAAATGTACACACTCTTTTCTCGTTGCGAAAAATAAAAGCAACCACAGCAGCAGCTTCTCCACTATGAAAAGCGAAATTCCTTGAAACACTTGCGTCTTCGTTATCTCTTAACAGCGATAAAACACGTGCGCATGATCTCAAACGACCAGATGACGTGTCTTATCTAACACCTTCTCTAAATTACCTTAGGAAACACACGCTCACTCGCCTCAAAGATGCCCCACTGTCCTCTAACCTTCGGTACTCCCCACATACTGGAACACAGAGGAACTGATCGGAAGGCCGGTAGGTTAACGGTAAGAAGGCTGGAAACGACTTAGGGCACGGCGAAATGAAGAGAAAGGTAGAATGGATACCTATCCACTAAAAGGGCTACCATGAAAACCCTGTATACTAAAACACAAAACGAAGGTGGTTGGTATGTAATTTACAGTATTCTTTTTTTCCTTCAGGAAGGGAAATGCAATGACGCACTAAGTGTGGGGCTCCCCCAGATACCGGGTATACCCACTAAAACCCCTCCTTAAAAATGGGCCAAGGCTTCAAGTTTCTATACACTGTGTAAGGATGTCTATCATGGGGATCTCCAAAACCATCAAATTTAAGAAAATGTGCGCAATTAAATAGCTACTATCATGCTTACCAGAAAATTCCGATTACTTCCGAAGATTGCCAGAAAAACTGAAATTTCCCGATTTCGTTTATATTTTTCTTTATGTTGTTTGAACAGATACAAAAACATAAAAAAAAAACAATTTCTCATTGCCACTTTTTGAGCGCTTTACAAGACGGAGTTGAGAGATTTTCAATACAATGTTTCGTTTCAGGGAAATCATCATCAACTTTATTTTTTATATGGCCCTTAAGAAAAGTACGTACTGTACTGAGTTTTTATTTTTGTATTGTTTATTACGGATGTAGGGCAGAAAAAAAAATCAACCGCGGGTTCAACAGGAGAGTGCGCCCTAATCCTAATCGTGTGAGAATACCTATCGGCAAATTTGGCCGATAGAGGGTTGTATTTTTTTTTAATTGATGCTGATCTAGATTTTCTTGAAATAATTCAGAGCAATGTTTCTTTGTACAACTAGAGAAGAAAGTGGAGTTTTTCAACTTCAAAAAAGAAGTTTTAGAACGATTGAATTTTCCTTTTAAAGCGGTTTTAACCCCAATAATCAAAGACCACATTTCCGTAGAGACAAGCTATCGGAAATCCCGTGTATCGAATCCTCGGCACAACACCAGAGATAGCGTCCGGCGTTGGATTCATGTAGTAGAGTACCCTACAAAATACAGGTGAAGGAGATATTATGTCCACAGAGCCCTGGAGTTGGGTATAGCTTATCGTAGCTGCATGAATGCCAATTTTTATAGATGCAGAGATTATCGCCGCGCCGGTGCAGAGCAACTTCTTGAGTCGTTTTAGTGTATACACGTGGTGCGGATTCCTGTCTGAGCTAAAGAGCAAAGACGAATATATGACTGCCCACACTCTTCCCAGGTTTTTTTGTAGGTACGTACGTCATATTCGTCGATAACAAAGTTTTGTTCTCTTTCGAACGAGAAGAACTTTCTACCTACTGTATATTTGAGTGGACCCTCTCTTCTGTACCCCTCCTTTGGCATTCCAATTTCTTACCTCTCAAACCTCAATCACAACTAAATACGCATGGTACAAAGTCATAAAGATGCAAAAACCGCCCAATTACACATCCATTATACAGCTTACATAAAAATGTAATTCCAACTATAAACTTAAATTCCATTTTATGATATGTAAGAAAATACGGAAAAGTATTCCGGTTATTACTAAAAGTTGTGTCGTTTATCTTTTACGATGCCGTAAAACTTTTCTCAAAAGTAGTTTTCATAACTTATCTTCATAATACGAAATTAACAAAGTACTGAACAATTTAATTTTACTCCATTAAACGAACCAAAAATGTTAACACAATGTAAGGCTGCCATTATAAAGTTAGCTATAACCGTTTTGTTAATCTGAAATAATACAAAAGCGTTATCATGAGATAATTACAAACTTCCTTTTGTCTTTAGTTTCGAAATTGTGGATATCGTTTGCAATGATCGCATGTAATTTTTCGCTTTGGTAACGTAATTTAGCTCGAATTTCTTTTCCTGATGGACTGTAACAGTTAAAACGAAGGAATTGAGGGGTTGCTTAAACGCTATTTTTAGAATTTTCGACATTGCATTCGAAACCGTTGTCAAAAATGCACCTTTCACCCATTTCCTACTGGTGGTAAGTCCTTGTTAGGGTATACAGAAGCACATAAAAGATTTTTTTGAAATTCACATTGACAATGGATTTATCACATATACAATACTTACAGGGTGTCCAAAATTTAAGACTAATTTTATTATTTTCGAAATTTAATTGCTTTTTTTATATGACACCATGGTCGTCTCGAAAATTTTATGATGCAACTGTGTCTTTATTTATAACAGTTTTCTTGTTAATCCATATTTGGTATGAAAAGCCGATAACACTTCATAAGTCCTCTGTATTATTACAGGCATTGAAACAACACATTCGTGCGGTCTCTATCTAACAGTTATTTTTATAAATACGTATTTTCGTTGTTTCTGGTTTACGGCTACTGCACTGGTTGAGATTCGCTGGCATACCTAAATTGTTATTGACGTCAGCCTAGAGACGCATTCATTTTTACTTCTTTTTCCTCCCTTAATTTTTCATTCGGCACGCTTAGATAAAGCAGTTATTAAAGTGTTGAGGAAGCTTCCCGTGAGGTGAATTGCAACCGTTTAAAGTAAAAGCTTGACTGTTTTTGTAACTTCTATGCATGGCCGAATTCGAGTTGCCCTTACCTATCTCTTTTGTTGAATTGGGAAATTAAGAAAGTAGCTTTGACATTTTAACGTAATTTGGTGTAACCCATACGGATGCATGATCGATTTATTAAATTTCTCCCAGGACACATCCGAATCACGGCATAATTAAACAATTTCAACATCGACTTCAAATTCGAAATTATAAGGAAAATAATAGCCGCAATCGAATTTCTTCAAAAGGACTGTTTACCCAAATTGTGTAAACATCTGAAACCAACTTTGGGTACTGATCAACAAAATGAATCATAATTGAGCATGAGACATTTATATGGGTCGTTAAAGGGTTTGAATTAACACCCGATTTTCATGAATCCACACAAACACATAAATTAAATTAATTCCAACAATAAAAATTGACTATAAAAAGGTCCTGCACTATTTTCACATAGCCTCCAATTTTCCTAGAAAAACCGGAAAAACTGTTTTAAGATATACACGGTTTTTGATATGATAAATCAAAGTGTTTTTTCGAAATCTGTCTTCTTGCTTCTCTTTAATGTTTGCTTAAATATTGCGAGATCTTGGAAACGGTTCAACTTTACGGGCTCAAAAAATTATCTCCCTTTTTTATCATAAAACAAGCTATGTTTCCTTCAAATTTCAAACTCCTGCGACTTTTTTTTCGCAAAAATAAGAATAAAAAACGAAAAAAACAGTGTTTCCGGTTTTTCTATGAAAATTGGAGATTATGTGAAAATAGTGCAGATACAAAAGTTGCTCAGTTTTTTAACTTTACATTGAACATTTTCGTCTAAAATTAATAGTTTTGCCACGATTGGCAAAACACCACTTTCCACCCCTTTCAACCCCCGTGATTTCACCCACGGTAAAATTCAGCTGTTTTAATTATTTTTTTCCCAATTTCTATTCATTTCACCTGCCTGAAAAACCTGGTTTCGTCCGGTAACTAATTTTTTTTGTAAAAATAGTATATTAAGATACAAGTGTATAATCAAGTCTTTAAAGCACGCGCAACGAGTTTAAGGGCACGACGCAAAGCGGAGTGCCTTTAACGTTGCAAGTGCTTTAAAGACCAATTATACACGTGTATCTTATAGTATTTTTTATTATACCTGCAGTATAATTTAAAAATAGGAAATTCAATGAAATCATATTGACGTTATACTCGAATACATGTCTAATTAAGTGGGCTGGGTGTTCGTAATTTCACGATTGCCATGGAAATGTCACTTGACGTTTGCTTATAAAAATTGTCGTCTTTGTAAATAAAACGATTTCCGTTGAAAAAGATAATACACCGTCCATTAAATCGCTTGGTGTAAAATCTAAACGTTGGTAGGTGTAAAATCTCAATCCAGTAAAGCCTATTATCAAGCATATGAAAAGTTGTTTCCATGGATGAATAGGAAGTTACCTACGAATAAAGTATTAAATGCATCGATAATGCTGGCATATATGAAGGAAATGTCAAAGGTATTTAAATCTTCTATCTTTTGGTGCATTCATTCAAAACTTCACTTATTGCTGGGACTAAAAAGTGGAACAGATTTGGAAGCATTACGCGCGTTTGTAAAAGCTTCAACTAAAGTATAGGTACAAGCCAAAGAAATGCTCTGCATTTACAGAAAGCGACTTAGGAAGATTTTTTATTTCACCCAGATGACAGTTTCAAAAGTCATACTTGAAGTATCGTTACTTAGCAACTTTAAAGCACGTGTGTTTTAAAGGCCTTTTTTCGCACGCATTTGAGTGTTTTAAACGGAGATTGTGATTCAGGTATAATAAAAAATAATAATATAGCCTGGACTATACGGAGTTTTCAAAGTTTATGAACTTTCAAGCGCTTTATAGTACTTTTAAAGGCATGCATTTATTAGCGTTTCGGGGTGATCATGGTTCTTCTACGGTTTTCTAAAGAATTCTACCACTGTGCATGTGTCCTAAGTATTGATAGTCTCAATATATTGTGTACTATTCATCTCTAGATTGACATCGTTTATAGGTGGATTAACGTAAATTAAGTGCTTTCAAGTTATGACGAGGTCGTCATCTACTAAAATGAGAGTATTATTAATAATATAAACATGTGTTTCCCATGAAACGTTACAAAATACGCAATTACGTCTTGACTTTACGTAGTATTGGGCTGATGGTGACATCGAAGAAACAAAAATGGAGATACTAAGATCCGGGTGTTGGCTTTACATCATACGGCACACAAAGACACAAGCGATCTTTTTGTGCCTAAAACATGAAAGTGGCCCATCGCTATGGCAGCTTACGTTATTAATATAGGCATGCATTGTTTAGGTTTCAAATTAGATCTAAACGGTAAACCACAAACTATAAGAAATTTAATATACCTACTTCCAAAAGTTACAACAAAGCTACCACAAAGAAGTTGTTTACGTGCAAAATTTGATCAGTAGCTTCGCATAAAAATGCTCAATGTTAAAACTTTAAGATTACCCTTGTAAGTAAAGTAGAAGTACTCATTCTTTAAAAAAGTTTACCAAATGCCCGATAGTCAAAACTTTTATTAAAGCCATAAACGTGCTTTGTATTTTGATACGGAATTTCAATATAAATTTTCGATGTTTAAGCAAAGTGCACTTCGTTTCAGTGCTCAAAGCAAAGCCGCCGGTTGACACCGTCACACCGACACGCTGCGAAATTGAATTTAGGGTAACATCCAACTGAATCAGGAGCCGCCGACAGAATGCGCTTCCAATATGCATTACTGCAACAAGTTAATTGCAGATTGATTCGAAACTTCTGGAAAGGCAAAAATGAGATACAGCTTAAGCGTTAGGAGCAGGCAACTATTTCGAAAGGAATTCGCAAGCATTTGGAATGGAAACGTAGCAGCAAGTTTCCACATTGATAGAGTAGTAAATCCCGACAAGAATTTGAATGTAGCTAATAAGCAAGTACAGCTACGGGAATAGTTCGATGAATAGTTCCGACAGATACGGCGAGACCAAAAAGAAAATAGTACTGATTTTCTCGTATAACTGTGGTTCATGGATAGCGCCGAATACAAATACCTTAACGATCGCGATATATCTCGAGCTAGCAAGAAACAACAAAAAAATCTTGTGAAGATGTTTTCTAATTTACTTTGTTAGAGTAATTTGTATTTTGCTATTGTAAAGAAAAGGAAGGCCACCGACGATTCTAAAGATTCTAATATGTGAGGTTGTTACTTCAACTGGATAATTCTCGCACGTCATTGAGAAACTGTACAATGGTAATTACATCCAACTTAATCTTTGAATTTAAACACAAGGCGCGAGCATGACACTTTCGTTAATCCCCTCGTATAACAACAAATGATAAAAAACGGGGGTTAGCATAAAAATCACGCAAACTTTGGTTATCTTGCTACTGCACGTGCACAAATTTATAATAAAAAAGACGAACTGCGTCTTCAAAGAAATAGGGCTGACTGCCCGAAATAGCGTTAAAAGATTTACACGATCTTAAACCATAGCGAAACCAGCTTCGTTTTTCTGTCTATTTAAGTATTTAAAAGACCACCATATCTCCGTCTTTATGAATGTTCCAAAGCACCTCCAATCACAGTTAGACTTGACTCACTTTGACAGAACGCGTCTCACGACCCCACTTACACCCAAAACCCGCACGTTTTCGTAACACCTCCGATATCAGGACCAGATGTCCATTCATTTCCTTAAAATAAATTCCTCCTTACCGCAAACGTACGCAAACTTGACCAGTAGTTAAAGCGTCTTATCTAACTTGCAGAATTTGAAATCGAAATCAAAAAAATTAAAACGAAAACTGCGTAATTACAACCAATTCTAAAAGAAAAGGCAAACACTGAAATACAAATTCAGAAGAAACAAACCAACTTTGTGTTTATTTCGGAAATAATCAGATTTACTATCAATTGAAATATTCTCATATACAGGGTTATTGTTCCGTCATTATTTTCGTGTTTAGGCGTTTAGAGTAAATGCAGTTTCTATTCAAAGTTTTACTATAGTAGTCGTAGTAGTAGTCAGTGGTGACAAATTAGAAATTTGCTGTTCTTTGATTCCACTGTGGACTTATTTATAACCTTCTTCCGTCGCACAGTGGGGTATTTGATTTAATTAGCTGGCCAAAATGTCAATTTACCAAAGTTCAAAAAATTACGCGAAATTGGTTCAGATGCAAAGCCAAAGGGTCAATTAACTATAACATATAGTTTAGTCGCTAGGGGCGCGATCCGTTTTTTGCCAGTGCCCTTCCAAAGTTGGCCTTCGGCTGAGCATTTGCAAAATTTCAATTTTTTATTACTAATTTTATTACAAGTTTTCTTATGTTGTGTGCTATGGGCGATAATGTCCCAGGTCAGTCATCATTATTTCTGCGGTTACATTGATCAAAATTCCATTTTTTTTTCTTATGGCATTAATCAAAGTTGCCTATTGTTTCTTAAAAAGGGAATTGTTGGCTCTAAAGTGCAGACCCTAAGTATATGTTCCGCCCTCGATCCAGTTGATTGAGATGTGTTTTTAAAATTTTAAAATTATGCTCTTTTAGTATTAACAAAAAAAATTTGCGAGTTTTTGCGGATGAGGAAGAGGAGGAGTGGGTAGATTCAGACGAGGATGGATCGGATTCCACAAGCTAAAGTTTTTTTCGAATTAAACTGTTAAATTATGAATTTTTTGTTTGATTTTTATAGTAGTTATTTCTTTCTTTTTTTAAAAAACACACCACACGTCTACACCCTGTACATATAGGTGATGACGATAATTTCAATAATATATTAGCAAAGTTAGAAAAACTGTGGAAATCATCAGTGAAAACCGCATCACTTAGACCTAATTCATTTTCGAGTAATAAAAGTTAAACATGCGTCGAAATAACGTTGGACACCCTGTAATAGTAGTATATTTTTTGTATTTTTGCCTTTCCAACATTATAAATTTGCTTAATTCCACCTGAAATAATGCATTAAACAAATATTTCATTTTGGCCGCCCAGATTGCTTAAATACCCCACTGTGGCGTCGGTAGGATACGATATTGCACAGTTCTTAGCAGAAACCCCATGTCTCTTTGTATATCTGCTGCATAAACAGGGTTTTACAATTGTGGGGTAGGATAAAAGCTTGTTAAACAAATTCAGTGGTAAAACACGTAATTCGTAGACATTTTTTATTAAGACTAAAATAACGTGCAGTAAACCAAAAAGTCACAAAAAATTAAATGATACAAATGGGGAGGAGTAACATGAAAGCAATGTTCTGAGGGGGCAGCAAGTAAAGAATATCAATTCTGGGAGG
Source organism: Photinus pyralis (assembly GCF_008802855.1). Classification (NCBI taxonomy): domain Eukaryota; kingdom Metazoa; phylum Arthropoda; class Insecta; order Coleoptera; family Lampyridae; genus Photinus; species Photinus pyralis. Next base: position 12,264,193 of record NW_022170819.1, read on the forward strand.
TTATAAGACGATATGATGTGGTGGGGATCGTTGAATCATGGATAGATGAAAAGAACTGGGAGAGAATAAAGAACAGAGTACCACGTGAAAACATAAATGGAAGAAGCAAGTTGCGGAGTGATAATATAATAATATTCAAGAAGACCAAAGGGTATTTTCAGAGATATAAGAAAGGGTCAAGGGCACGGGGGAGGGGGGGGGGGAATAAATGAAAGGGGAGGAAGGCATACAGGACCGACGAGTGGAGAAGGAGAGGAACAAAACGAAAGTGACAACTATATACAACAGAGGAGAACAGAAACATGTATAAAAAATAAAATAGAAACTATATGGTAGATGAAAAGAAAGAGGGGCTATATTTGGAGGGGGGAGGGTTCTGAATAGCACAACAAGGAATAGAAGAAAATGGGTAGATAAAAAAATTAAGTGCGCATTGTATTTATTTATTTATTTATTTTTTTATTTATTTATTATCCCTCTCTTGTTCTGGGCCCTCAACTGGCTTTCGCCTCAAGGTGTCGCTTGTACCTGTAATTATGACCACTCTCTAATTTTGATTCATCGTCCTCTTGATTGACTGGCCCAGATGGTGAGCACTTGTGGTTCTTAGTCGGAAACATTTAAACTTATGAAGACAATCTCCGTTTGCTGTATGTTCTTCTTCCGCATTCCCAGAATCTATGTAGTGGATGCCAAAGTTCCCGTTTTTACTTGGATAGCTATTTCTGTGACCGCTCCTTACTCCTACACCTTTTGCTTTAGTGCCTCCGGTTGCCGCATGCGAAACAAACTGCGTATTTAAGCGGGCAGTTACTATCCGCTGCTAAACGTTTGACACACGGCTTAAGTGAGCCATCATTCATCTACAAAAGTCAACCTGATTAACTTATTGAGGAAAAATCTAAAATTTTTTGAGTTCTGGAGTAGTTCCCAAACGAACCATTTTGGACTACTCGGATTGTTTTCGGAAATGCTTTTTTGATTTTCTCTACACCTTGTATATTTTCACAAAGGTGAATGTCACGTTACAGGGTTGTGGATATTTTCATACAAGAAAGGAAAATTTGGAAAGAAAGAGATACAGTGATGAAGCAAAATTTATGCCTTTCTACATCGCGGATGACAAACACAACATGATAAATTAATGTGCCTTTATTGTTTGAAGTAATGAACCGTAACAGTCTCTTACACTTAAGTTTCGCGTCATGTTCCGATTAAACCATTTAGCATAAGTGACACTGAAATCCGTAACATTTGTTATCAGCGTTTACGCTTAACACTTCAGTAGACCCAAGTAATGTCGGAAGCGCAGTTCCAAACTAGTAATTTACGCTGTATAGTTGGAACTATTGAAGTGTTCTAATTTTTAATTATAAAGTGAATAGATTTTCCTGCTCCAGATGCAGGAGTAGGAGCACTTCTCGTAATAATTACCCTATAAAAATTGCATTCAAAACGCTTCTCCGCGAATAAAACTACACAGCAGCACGGAATGCATAATACCCTTAAAAACGAAAGCACTCTCGGTGTGCACATAAATTTAATGGGAAAATCGGAATTCTTTTAGCTTAACCACGTATATCACGTACGAGAGGATGTAAAAAACGATCACTTCCTCAAATTGGACCTTTAGGTTTATTTATATGAATGAGAAGTTGCCTAATGGTAATTTAGAAGCACTCGGGTTAGGTATTTGCATCTAAGATCCACGTCATTTTTCATTCCAATCATCAGATAAGTCCTTATTTGAACACGTGCGACTTCATGTTTGAAGTAAATGAAACGTGAAGCTACTAAGTTAATGTTCCATGTTTAAAATCTATCTCTGGTTATAAAGCTTAAATAAATTGCATTCGATTTATTTTTAACAGTGAATAGTTTTCGTGTCCCTTTCGGAACAATTGAGTGAGACACTAGAGCTGTGTACGGCGCTCTGTAAAAGGGGTTGGCAATTTAGGAAGGCACGACCTGTGACACTGATCTACCATTCTTTTCACCAATAACTTATTTAAAATGTGTGGCTTTTATTTATTAATAGTATCTTCACAATTGTCTTGCCGTCATTAACAAGTCTTAAGTAACAGTAACTCTAATGGAAAAATTAAAGATTCGTCTGTTGGAAGTTGTCTTCCATGTAGATGCTGACATTCCAATTACCCAATTCCTACGAACTGACTGGTACTTTGACGCAAAGTAGTGCAGTAAGCGTATAAGTTGTCTGCTGGTACACGAGTTGGTTAGTGAATCAATAAAATTTGACACGAGGATCAGTCCAAGTATCCATTTTTAATTTTATGCAATTATAAAGGAGAAAGTTAAATGTGAAAATGTAAATTTTCGATAACGTCCTGTAACGAGAGCATTAGCTTTGGAATTACACATTTCGATTGTTTTTCGCAAAAAAACGTACGTAAAGTAAACTTTTTCTAGTTTCCCAGACAAATATTAGTGGTCATGATGAATTTATTTGGATGATTGGGTTCAACGGAATATTTGTCATTTCTACATATCCTTTTTTTGTATGAACTTTTGTACCTTAATTGTTTCTGGTGTCATGATTACGCGAATATTGCACAAATTGCATCCTTTTTAGAGATATCATATTGCCTTTCTGACGAAGCATGAGGATAGAAACCTTAGTATAGAAAAGTGCTGAATCTGTAGTTATATTTGCGTGAGACTTAAGTCATCTGGGTTGGGTAGTAGCAAGAGACGGTAACCAATAAACAATTAGGCATTGCCATTCGCAATTCTGGGCTCGAAAAATTCGTTGGGTTTACCGCTATAAAGCAGCTTATTAACGTTGTAGTGACCGTCTAAAGGTCCCTTTTCAAACATTCAAGCAGTTTTGACGGTGAAATGGAACTTCTGATATTTACGGTCCCGGATGTTCAAATTTTGCAAAGAGGCGATGGTTAAATTCGTATCCTAATTATGGCATATTCTTTTAACTCAAATGATAAAATCAGAGTTAGAGAGGGATGATCGTAATAACTTAACGGAAGGTAGTATCCTGTAAAATAACGCACGGTAAAAAATAGTTATTTATATAACAAGAGCGCGAAGTTCAATTTCGCGCATTGAGACTGAAGGTCAAAAGTCAAATGCGCGAAATAACTTCGCGCTAGCGTTATATACAATATTTTTTCTACAACTGAACCGATTGTTAATTAAATTTGCTGTTTAAGTTCAACTTTGTCACGTGCGCGAAATACATTTTTTCACTGTTGACGATTTCGCGCACGTTGTCAATAGCAACCTTACTTATTAATTAACCGTTTAAAAATCTAGTACTTCGCGTTTCGAAATCCGTCAGAAAATGACAGGTTTTTTTGACAGTTGTAGAAAATAGTATATTAAGATACAAGTGTATAATCAAGTCTTTAAAGCACGCGCAACGAGTTTAAGGGCACGACGCAAAGCGGAGTGCCTTTAACGTTGCAAGTGCTTTAAAGACTAATTATACACGTGTATCTTATAGTATTTTTTATTATACCTGCAGTATAATTTAAAAATAGGAAATTCAATGAAATCATATTGACGTTATACTCGAATACATGTTTAATTAAGTGGGCTGGGTGTTCGAAATTTCACGATTGCCATGGAAATGTCACTTGACGTTTGCTTATAAAAATCGTCGTCTTTGTGAATAAAACGATTTCCGTTGAAAAAGATAATACACCGTCCATTAAATCGATTGTTGTAAAATCTAAACAAACGTTGGTAGGTGTAAAATCCAACTCCAGTAAAGCCTATTATAAAGAATATGAAAAGTTGTTTCCATGGATGAATAGGAAGTTAAGAATACAGTCTTAAATGCATCCATAATGCTGGCATATATGAAGGAAATGTCAAAGGTATTTAAATCTTCTATATTTTGGTGCATTCATTCAAAACTTTAAAGCAATGCTGCGATTAAAATGTGGAACAGATTTGGAAGCATACCATAAATTACGCGCGTTTGTGAAAGCTTCAACCAAAGGATAGGTACAAAAGCCAAAGAAATGTTCTGCATTTACAGAAAGCGACCTAAGAGGATTTTTTTATTTCATCCAGATGACAGTTTCAAAAGTCATACTTGAAGTATCGTTACTTAGCAACTTTAAAGCACGTGTGTTTTAAAGGCCTTTTTTCGCACGCATTTGAGTGTTTTAAACGGAGATTGTGATTCAGGTATAATAAATAGTTATTTATATAACAAGAGCGCGAAGTTCAATTTCGCGCATTGAGACTGAAGGTATTTTGACGAGGCGAAGCCGAGTTAAAATATAAGTCAAATGCGCGAAATAACTTCGCGCTAGCGTTATATACAATATTTTTTCTACAACTGAACCGATTGTTAATTAAGTTGCTGTTTAAGTTCAACTTTGTCCCGTGCGCGAAATACTTTTTTTCACTGTTGACGATTTCGCGCACGTTGTCAAGGGCAACCTTACTTATTAATTAACCGTTTAAAAATCTAGTACTTCGCGCTTCGAAATTCGTCAGAAAATGACAGGTTTTTTTGACAGTTGTAGAAAAAAACAATTATTTAGTTTCCAACGCCCGTCGTCTCGGCGCGCTTTGTTGCGATAAAAAATTTCAAGGCAAAGCTAAATGTGAACTCATGAGAGGTACTTAGCAAAAGAACATTTTTAGATGAATTAAAATTAAGTCATAAACGTAGAAACGAAAACGTTTCCGTTTAGTAAAAAAAGACTGTATTCACTAAAATTCTGTGCTAGTTAAAAAAGTGGCACCAAGTAGGCACCGAAAGTTTCCAACACGATAACAACCCCAACGAGTCGTTATCTTCGAATTTTTCCCCAGAGTCTACAATTGCAAGGCGACTGGACTGAAATACACCCGTTCTCAACCCTTTATCCAACCGACCTGGTAGATCTGGTAATCTAAGCAGTTTTCCATTGTTCATCAGAACCGAGTTAGTTGCGGCTCCGACCTGTAGAGGAAAATTTTCTTTCATTGTCATAAGTTAATACATAAGTGCAAATTTGACGGCCCCCAACTGAAAATTTTCTCTGAAGCAGAAGGCGCACAACGCTTGGGTTTCAAATTGATCCTCTTGTGAGGGGTACGACGGTAAGTTGCCCTCCCCACCCCCTTTAGAAATTTTGAATTACTCGGAAAGGAAGGGCGTACAAAACCTGAGTATTGGTGCACAAATCGGGACAAAACGAGCACAAAACTACGGTATTCGCGTCATGTGGATACGAGAATGATGGTGGAGTATTAAGTAGCACCTCCAACGGAAAATTTAGATTTTTTCGTATACGGGAAGCGCACAAAATTTGGGGATTGGTGGACCCAATATTACCACCTGTTTCTCCATTAATTTCCTTGCAATAATTAAACTAATTTCATTTCATGCTGGCGGTAATTATTTATTCAATTTTATTGATAAAATTCAGATAAGAAAGTGGAAGTATATAGGAAGAAGACGAACTAAGACTTTGAACCCCTTAAAAAAGGAAAACCTAAGCATGCGTATGCAAAATCTGAGACCAATTGGTTGTCGCATCTCAGAAAATAATTAATGAGAGGGTTGGGGGGGGGGGCGTCTTGAGACAACAAAATTTGATAGCAGTATGGCACATGAGTTGTTATTATAGGAGATGCGTTGCGTGTTTTCTGTTTCGCGGTTCCTGTTTCAAGTGTGGCCCGGCTTAAGGTCTTGAATCAAAAATGATTTCATGCTTTACGAGATGTGTGGTACCAGCTCCCTCCCATGAACGAATAAGTCTGTCCTTAGTAATTTGATCCGTAGAGGTATTCAAAAACTCTACAACTTGTAACTAGGTGGGTGGACTAAAGTTCCAAGCATAATTAAAATCTGGAATTGCACCCACGGTTTTCCAAAAATGCAATACGAGATCGTTGGTCGATTTTCAAATGGATGAAGAATCTAGTCAACCATTCAAGATCTTCTGTTGCCGTTTCCCTTAGTGAGGTTGCATTTTAGATAAGTTTACTAGTAACATTTGGATCTACACATTTGTAACAATGTAGTCTTTTAGGTTGCCTACATTGAAGTGTTATGTGTCTAGAATAATTACAATTCTAACAGCTTACTTCTTCGATAAAAGCAGAGCGACTGCCAATTGTTGGATTATCTGAAATTGCTGTAGATGAGCAAGGTGCACACAGCGACAGATTTTGTAGGAGCTAGACCTGGGAAAATTCGCTGGGCGGCTGGGAAGCATCGTCGTCGAGGTGCGCGGACGCGGATAAAAATTCGTCGATTTCGATAATTGGCGCAACTTTTGTAAGGTTAAGAAAATGCCTAAGACACCCGTCGGGGTAGCTGCCATAAGAAACGAAAAAATCGAAAATTTTAGAAAAAAATTCGTAGATCGTAAAAGAAAAGCAGTATCCGATTGCGGTTTTCTGGAGAGCGCGGGGGACGTGGAGGAGCGTGTTCGTGCGGCGGTAGGATTCGGGGAGCGCAACTCTCGAAAAGGGTTTTTTTCGCATTTTCCAACTTTGAGGCCTTCTACCGGCCAAACAGTTAGAGTTAGAGCAAAACGTAAAATTGCGCGATTGTAGATCTCGAATGGAGCAAGGTTGAGAGGAATCATTCCCATTTGTCTTCAGGAACATGACCATTACGTGTGAATAAAGAAGTAATGCAAGTGAAATAATTGACAAAGCGCTCATTTACATCCAGAATGCAATTCATGGTCTCTTGGAATAATCGAGGTTTATAATCAGGGGGCTCATACTGTTTCAATGAGAGAAGACCAATTTATGTAGAAAAACGCTCAGATGCCAAATTGCTATATCATGTATTTTGGTTCGTGTTTTTCTATACAATCGCTGTGGTACTTCTGAAAAAGTGTTACAAAGTCGAAGAGGGTTTTTTCCACAAACCTTAGATAAAAGCGATAAGAACACACTTGTGTTGTTACTGTAACGTAGATTTAAGGTACGTGATTTATTTAGATCAAATTAATTAATGATGAATATACAATGGTCCTTAATTATATTGATTGATAACGGTACAGGTCACATTTATAACACTTAATTTATAACACTTTTACAACACAACACGAGAGCGAATTTTATTATTTATCCCTTTGATGTAGATGACACTAGCAAACAAAATGCTTCTAGTTAAGCTTCATTCGACATATCGACCCACTCACCCACATACACTTACCCGATTAGTTGGATGGTAAATGGAATGGAACTGTAATCCTACCTGAAACAAAAGTAGATAATTTTATTACTTGGCGTTTCTATTAGATTTTTTTACGAAGATTAGGCAAGCTGAAGTGAAGCAAATCTTTACAAAAACTAAGGTGTACTGGCAAGAAAGTAAACGGCACCTCGCTCAATAGGTGACACTATCTCCGGACATGCATCTTCTACGTTTGACAAGAGCATTATCTGCTAGAAGTATTTTACTTTACCCTTGATAAACGAGTGTGAGGCCAGATATGGAGGGGTAATTTCGCTATCTCTTAAGTTTTTGGTCTAGTACGAGCGAACGCATAAATAACAGTACTCGGCACCGATTGACCACGGAAACGCGGACTGGTATTAGGACCGAAATGTCCTGCGGTCTGTCAGCCGCAGTAAATATTTAAAACTCAACCTAAACCAATATAACTTTCTTTGAGACACTCCAATGCATATTCATGGAAAAATTAAAACACATATAACCTAAGTGTAATATACTTTAGTAACTGCTTGCACACTTGGCAAACTAGATTCCAATTACAAATAATTGACAGCCGAGCGCATAGTTTCACTGGATTTTTATTAATAATAAACCAGTTACACAAATATGTAACACTTGTTTAATTTATTAAGTCACTCCCTGAACAACACTCACATCTCTTGCATTTATACTATATTAAACCACACACAAGTTTATATATAATTATAGCTACCTGCAAGTTAAAATATATTGAATTCAGTCAATGAATAGTAAATGAAGTACCTACGTTGAAAACAAGTTCATTAGCAATGTCATCAATATTGCACTATTGTAGCTTTACAATTCAGTATTCCGGTCTTGTACATTTCTACTATACCTTTACTTGACGAATTTGTTTCAGTCATCCTCTAAATTGCACATTCTTGTTAACCTCCCAACCGCTTTCTTTACAAGTGAAATATGCATTTCGTTCTTTCTTTTGATTTCCTAGTAAGTATAATGAATTGGGACCAAACATTTCTGTTCAGTGAGTCTCGCAATTAAGTTTTTCTTTATTAATGCTTTTGTTGCAAAACCAAAATCTTTTGCGGATAGATCTACCCTATATAAACTCGCCCTCCTAAAAATCATCACCGGATATTCTCCCCCAGAAATACTTTGATATTTTCATGTTTATTTACTAAGATGCCAAATTTCGTCGAGACCAGGAGTTTTTGCCATACTTCCCGTTTTCGCAACTTTAGCGTAGGAATTTTGGGAACATTTTTTAAAAAATCAATTAATTCAGAACATTCCATTCCAATTAAGGACTATGTAGGCACAGCTTTCCAAAAATCCCTTTACTAGTTATTCCCAACTGATCTACAGGAAAAAAAAGGAAAAGTTGAGGCTGCTATTCGAATTATAATCTTGTTATTCTAATTCAGATTTTTAGTGTTACTATTCCTTTTCCTCAATGGTTCATGTTCCACATTATAAAAAGGACTGAAATTAACTTGGCGGAAATACTAATTTGTAGAATTTATCCAAAACGTGTAAAAAAATATGTGTAAACCAACAAACGGAGTTCCTGAAAATGTAATATATGAAACCATAACATTCACTGAATAGCCTGTTTTTCTCAAAATTTCAGGAAAAAGAACACCTCCACGTTTAGCTATAAACGAACGAACATTTTTTTAAATTACGCTTTAATGGAATAATGGGTGAAAAGGGGTATTTACAAAAGAACCACCAGCGTTGAAATTATTAATGAAAACATATACGAGTTTTACGTTGTATCTGTTTTACACGCCCAAAGGGCACCGTATATACTTCATATACCTCCCGAAAGGCACCTTTCCAAATAAACAGTTAATTCAATCACTTTTTCGTCAATACTGGCACACTACCCGGTTATTTGATGGTGAACTAATTCCCGTTAACGACGTTATTAAATTCTATTTCACCGGCGCGCACAATTAGCGAAATATTATCGATTTTGCCATCTTTATATCTCACTAATTGGTCCTGTCATACTCCGTATGATATTATACGAACGTACAAATAACGAGATTACTATCAATTTAATCTGTCCCAGTAATTGACTTTTCGACCTGGGGGTTTGCCGATCTTAACTCCCGTTACTAAATACCGAATGCGTATGCATCCCCCTAATGCATCTGCGTCTATTAATCACATTCCGTTCAGATATTTTGCATTCGAGAAATTCGCAACGTCTAACAACATTTTTGTAAAGGGAAATTGATTTAATATTTTACGTATCCGCCATTTATTTAAAATAGGATTGTTTCGCATCCACAAATTTGATTAAATTTGTTTCCGTTTCAAATTCTATTCTAAATGTAAATTTATAATTTCATTTTCCTCGAGAAATTCATAACGAAAGTAATACGGAAACAAAAATATGTAATTGGACAATAAACCTAAACGATATCCCGCTAAACAAATAATCCAAACGACGAACGGCGAGCGAAGATATTAAAATACGCATATACAACGCGCAACAAGGAGTAGCAAAGCGCTTTATCCGCAACAAGCTCGGATGACTGATCTACAACTTTAGGGGGACACTTACTGAAGGGGTTTATTTAGAATAGGGGATGAATATAATATAAGTGCGAAGATGAAGATGCTTAAAATGACACAACGAATTCTAGACCTTCACTTCCCGTTTCAAATTGATTTAATAAATCTGCTTGTAACTTTACAGTACGAGATTGGCTAAAAGCGATGATTGATCTTGTCCTTTATCCACCATTGTGGTAGTTCTGTTTGTCTTCGATGTCGAGAACACATAATCATTACAATTGCAATTTCTGTTCTGTTAAACCATAATTTTTGATTAAGTGTATACTGAGAACACATCAAACCTTATGCCTGGAGTCCATAAAGGTGAGTAAAAACCGTACGAATGGCAGTGTGTTAGAATTGGAAGGAAGTTTAATTTGTTTCGTTTACTATGATTAGCCAAGTGGAATGTTATTTAACCGTGAGGAGGCTAAAAGGGAATTAGAAATATAAAGTAAAAATCGCCGCTAGGAATGCAATTTTATTTCACGTGTAAATAAATAGGATCATAAGTACTGTTTTACGTATGTATATTCCGACTGAGGTGATTAGGAATGAGTCATTGTAATACATTAACCTCATTGAGAGTTCGAGAGTCCGAAGTCGAATTGACAAAGGTTGTGAAACATATAAACGCTTCGTCGTAGTAAGATAGGCGGAATTTACTTACAGTAGATAGGTAGAGAAAGGGTATAAATATAAGTGAATTCGTGCTCGTAAGTTAAGTGATTCTACGGACAACTCAAACGCTGAATCTATACCAATTGTCTTGTGCAGTCAAATCGTGCGTTGTCAAACAAATCGTCTTCCAGGCGATACCTAGAAAAACGAAAATTATACAGAGAACATCTTCATATAGCTGTAGCAGCGTCCGGATGAAATGTCCAACCGCATTTTTGTGAAAAACGAAGACGTGTGGCCACGTCCGCTAACCACCCAGTCCGTCCAACCAGAAGCGGAGAAATCTGGCATTCTAGTCAGTCCATCTATCTTTAACTACATCTAAGTTCTGGGGGCGGGTCCAGACCACTTCACATTGAAGCATCCACGAAAGAGCATCGAGAATTCTTAATGCATAAACAATCAATGTATTTATAAACAATTATCGGCGTTATAGCTCGCTTCAATGTTGAATTGCCTCATAACGTAGTTTGCCCCGTTGTGGTTATACGATGCATCGGGCTCATTGTGGCTCAGTAGTATAACTTTATTTATTATGTAGAATAGTATATTGAAAAACAAGTGTTACAATGCGACCTATTGTAATACGACTATCTTGTGGCACGAGTGGCGACGCGAAGCGTAGCCACGAGTGTCCGCAAGTTAGGAGTATTACAATAAAGCATTGTAACACGCGTTTTTCATACTATTTTTTCTATTTCGGTGCTTTAATTAAATTAAAAAAATCATTATCAGAAACTATAGGGAACATTAGAACTAACATGTTTTATGTTGGGAACACTTTTTATGCCGTTAAGTTTTAGGTTGGCAGCGTAGTAAGACGGACATTTTGAAGTTCAAACATGGAAGTACCCAACGAAGTACCTACTTGTACTAACTAGTAACTGCCAACTTAAGAGATGAGTTACCAAAAAAAAAACGACTATAATCACTGTCTTTGTACAACTGTTTTCGGCCTAAAACAGTTGTACAAAATCATCATTGTGACACCGAAATAGAAAAACAATTTGAGTGAGTGAGTTACACTAAGGCGATGCTTTTATCACCTCTCGGCAGAAGAGCAACCAAAGTGTTGTACAGTATGTAACAAAACTAAGGGATCGCGCAAAAAAATGTAAGTTTGGGAACATGCTCGATACTCTAATCCGGTATCAGTTCGACGAGGTTCTAAAAATGCGACTTATGCCTCGCAATGAACTCTCCGATTGTACTTCAACGGCTTTGGATCAAAGGCAGCAATCTTCTGATTCTTCTAACCCGCATCTACATTGTTTTCGATGCGGATTAGAACACATACCGTTTGCCTGCCCATTTGATTCTGCAAGCTTGCTGTGTAGACATTGTCAAAAGGGGGGTCACCAGGGACAAAGACAAGGACACTCAGCGTTCTCAGATTCACGCTCACAAAGGAAACTTTACCCCTCACGTTCCAAGAACCAAACTGTACACCGGGTTGTTGTTCCGCAGCAATCGCCATCGGACCCCGCACCACTACGACATCTGGACCACACAGCGGACCAGCCACAGCACCCACGGCTCTCGGAAATGCCCAAGGTCTGCACTCTTCTCAGTTGGCATATCCACAATCCGCTGTTCACCAAGGTGCAGGAGCGCAAGGTGGTAGCCAGACGAACGGGGTAACTACATGGACCCTTTGTCTACATCCAAGCAGGTGCCGCTACACATAAAGTTAACCCTCAACACCTTCGGCATGCCAGTCATCATGGAAGTTGGCGTGGTGCAACTGTCGCAGCAATCACACGATGCACTTCTGCTCCACAGCTCCGGCATGTTCCACCCATTCTGTAACGTTATGGTGATGCCACCGACATTCAAGTAGCGCACAGTCCACGTATCAACTGCCACCCACCAGCTACTGACGTACTACTCATAGGCAGAAATTGGTTTGAAACCTTAAACATATCAATTGCTCACTTCGGCCAGCAATATGGCGTCACCCAGCCTTCAGCACTCTCAGCACATGCAGAGGTCCAGCTGTGCACTCCCACAAGACCCCAACATTCCTCCAAATGCCGCCAAATTCCCTGTACCTTGTGTCAGCACTTAGAAGACGAAATCCGCCGTCTTCAGGGAATTGTAATATTACGCCCTATTCGTTGCAGCAGGGTCTGTAAGACTTGGCGGGAACTAGAGCGCCACGGTAAATCCAACCTTACTCAATGAAACGTATCCATCTACCCACCTCCAAAGAAGCGTTTGCGAATCTTGAACGTTGTATCGCTCCAATCTGGACATGCCTGTTGAGCAGGAATCAGCGGATACACTCACCATTAATACGCCCCTGGACCTTTTTTCAGCCCATAGACATAGACTTGACTTGAAAACCGTGACCGCCATTTTCCAACGGGAAATGAAGACAACCCTGGTTCATACTACTCCTGAAATCAGAGTTGAAGGCTCTACCAGGCCTCATCAACTTTTATCACCGCGAACATGAAGCAGGTACCAGACACTCTAGTCGCCACATCAGATTCGAGCTCGAGTTTCAACAATCTGGAGGCGGAAGTTGCGGTGGACTTGGTCCCATCACTCCATCCTTCCTGGGACGTGGTAATCCCGACCCGACTATGGGGGAACAAGGCCCCAGGCCACCAACAGGAGCTTCTTCAGGCTCCAAACGACCAGCAGGAGTTTCTTCAGCCACACCATCCGCTACAGGGTGAGTACCACTCAATGCAAATAACAGGCGCCCCATGAATTTTTCATCTGCGACAGAGATCGAAATTTCCTTAGACCAGTTCTGCCGGCTAGAATTAAGTTTTCCTGAAGTTTTCCTAATTCGTAAGGTAAATACCGGAGTAGAATAGAACAATTTAAGACCTTCTGCAGAGGCACCTCTAAAATAAATAAATAAAAGAAACAAACAAACACACAAACAAACAAATAAATAAATAAGTAAAGAACCTTACGTTATCTCATCGCTACCGCCATGACTTCATAAATAATTAGACCAAATTAGAACACACATTCAATTTTGATATTTATTGTAAAATTTTAAAAGGGGGGGGGGCGTGTGGTGTTCCACCATTGCTGGAGACCTTGCGGAATGGTAGATTGGCTGAGTGACACTCGTATACTTAGACATAACCTGTATAATTTGTACTTTAAGGTGATTAAGATTTCGTTAATTGTTTTAATCGATCGCTTGTGGGGTGGTATGTGTAGCCTGGCCCTATGTGCCTAATTTTCTTATGTTCTTCTTATAAATTTTTGGAATTGTGGAGTTTTAGGAGATCATTGCTGCTAAGTTTCCTCAAATTTAATAAAATGGGAGTCTTATCGAGATTTTTCGGATGCTGGACTCTGTCATTATCGTGCTCGTAATTACAATGATTGCGCTGGTCATTTCATTTAAGTAAAGGGTAAATACGATTGTCAATTAGAGCCACTGATGAACGAAAATAGTATTAATTGGCATATAGACTTGCCAAATCGAAAAACATTTTCCTACCACCAGCACACCGTGCTTCGGTTATACCATAATTGTTATAGTAGAGTTGCGCCTCTATAGCCATCATTTTGAACATAATAATTTCAGGATAAACCCATAAATAAAATTTTACAGTAAATTTCATCACCCCTCGTATTTACATGGAACATAAACTTTATAATATTCGCATAATCATAAAATATAAAGACGCCGGTTCGCTTAAAAGCCGAGGCTAAATAATACATTGCAATAACTCTCGTTAACTAAGTCGCCAGCCGCAACCGTTTCGTTTTTGTATAAAAAGCCGGCTTTCAGGGATACATAAGAAAGCCATAAAGGAAACTTAAAAATAAATTACATTATCTATTATCCATTAACCTAAAGCGAATGGCCAACTTCGTATGCACCAATGCAAAAAAGGATTCCGTTGAGTGTACGCGAGCGTAAATTTTTTTAAAACAAATTAGTGACTGTGAAGTTCCATTAAACTCCATTATAAATGAAAATCTCTTTTTTTCCTAATTTAGAACGAACATGGGCACAAAGGCGGAGTACACAAATGAAACCAATTAGGTCAATATTGATGACTGACAGGTAATCACCTGGATGACTATTTCTCTATTTGAAAGAGTAGGGCTTTGTTGCATTTTAATAAATAACGCGCTTGGTGCAGACAGTTGCAGATTGAAGCAAATTGTATAACGCCGCTGACAATGCATTCCTTTTCTCCTGGTGCAATTAGTGCTTTCGGGCGTTGTTTATTGTATCCTTCTTTTACAACCAAGTGCATCCTCTTACGGTCTACTAATCATTAGTTTAAATGCATGTTCATTACGAACCTTTTGTAAATGGCATAAGGCATCTTCAAAGAGAAGGGAATGCATAATTTGTTTTTGTAAGCAAAAACCACCCGGAAAAATTATTCGGAAACTCAACATTGTATACACGTGAAGAATACAGAAGAATATGCAGAGTGTTTACCTCGAGGTTTACCTTGACTCTTTGCATATTATGTATCTTGGTTAACATTCATCTATTTTTGAAAAGTGAATTCAAGTTTAGGAAATTGCTGTCCATGAAGAATTCATGAGTGCAGTCAATATTACATTTCACTTGAAAACTTGAAAACGTGAACTAGAGTAGGCGAATTAAGTCATAGTGAATATCTTCAAGAAAAAAAGCTGAGGAAATTGAAGGAGAATGGCGTTGTAATGGAATTTCAGAAACGATTCCTGAAGAAGTTCACGATACACAGAAAATAAAACAAAGATTCGCATGGAAAAGTAAGAAAACGAATAAAACAAGTGAAGGCGACGGGTAAAGAGACTGTAACGGAAGCCCGTTTAAGAATTAAAGACTTTGTTATTTATTTGTAGAAGAAGAAAAAGGTAAAAATCACGAAAAATGAAATAAATAAAGAAAAACGTAAAATAAATAAGGCAAACAGCAAAAAATACGAAACAGAAAGATATGTAAGTAATAGATAAAGAACAGAGAGCAACATCGAAAACACGCGCTGATGTCAGTAAAATAGAGCAGGAGAAATATATTTATGTACATGAACGTAACAGAGCAAGGTCAGCAGAACACAATCAAACATATTGCATAATTAGGTGCTAATTAAGTGCTCTATTCTCGAATTAAATGCTCCTTTTTTTTTAATTATTACATGTTTTGCCAGGTTCATATGAACTCAGCAGAACACTACCTCAAAAAACCAAGAAAATGAAAAGTGAACTAACTATAATTAGATGCTAATTAGGTGCTAATTAAGTGCCCTATTCCCGAATGAAATGCTCCTTTTTTTTTAAATTATTCCAAAATTCTTGCAGGTGCATATGAACTCATCAGAGCACTACTTCAAAAAACCAAGAAAATGAAAAGTCTAGTGTCACTTTTTATCCCACAAGGATTAAAATGCAATGAGGGACGAAAAGAGACAGTACACAACATCTTTTTGAATTTGGGAGGCAGTAATTTCCTCATAACGTTCAGTTTATATGAACCTGTCAGAACATGTCATAATTTAAAAAAAAGAGCATTTAATTCGGGAATAGGACACTTAATTAGCGCCTAATTATAGTTAGTTCACTTTTCATTTTCTTGGTTTTTTGAGGTAGTGGTCTGAGTTCATATGAACCTGGCAGAACATGTAACAATTTAAAAAAAAGGAACATTTAATTCGGGAATAAGGCACTTAATTAGCACCTAATTATGCAATATGTTTGATTGTGTTCTGCTGACCTTGCTCTGCTAGGTTAATGGACATAATATACATAAAAAGAAAGGAGGAAGAAAGTATCACTTGAACATCAAATTTAAAATTTATGCTTTAGGTGCTGCAAATTCACTTTGAATTGCACCAAAGTAGCACCCTGTATATTAATATGTAGTTCATGCTCAAAATACTACAATAGTGTAGCCACTTATTTCTTAGTTTAACTCCTTACTGACCTACGAATCCTAAATATTTCCCAATATTTGACGACCATATTAGATCACTGGTCTGGAAAGTCGGACACATGCATAAACCAGATGGGTAATAGCGCAGAGTAACAAGAACGTGCCGCTTACTATTTCCAAGGAGCAGTTGCAACAACTTGGATCTCGGTTACGAGGAACCAATTAATGAGTTGTTTTCAAAGTACCAATCACGCTTCGCAAGCCACAACAGCGAAAACGTCCACGCCTTCGTAGACGCCATCCAAATGTAAAGAGACTGTGAGCAAGTCAGTGAGGAAAACGCGCTCCGAGGGATCACCATGATCCTAGAAGGAACCGCAAGAACCTGGTGGGAGGGTGTAATAAAAACCTGCGACGATTTTTTTTTTTTTTTTTCGATATTATGGACATGGATTTCGCTTGTTATTCTCTTGCGATAGATAAAAACCTGCGACGATCGATATTATGGACATGGATTTCGCTTGTTATTCTCTTGCGATAGATTTCTCTGAACCGTTTATTCTGTTGCCGTTCGAGATCGCGTAGAACTCTCTTTAATTTCTTCCGACGCGCGCACTCCTTGTATAAGATGCATTCTCGATTATTACTTGCAAGACGATACACGCCATTGACACTTTTGTCGGCCATTTTTGGGATATATTGGAATTGTATTAAATTGAGTGGAATTTTCTCTCGTTATTCTACTTTCAAGCTTCGCTGACGCTATTTGCGGATTTACCTTACAAATTTTAACGCCGTTTGCGGCTTTTCCTTTTTTACTTCTTACCCTTGATTTACGATTTACTTCATTATTACCTACCGGATTGTGCTTTCAGCATCGATATTTCGGAGTGGAAAAACTGAATTTTGGATTTTCGATAAAACGACTTTTGCTTAGATTATATCGGATGGAAATACACGTTTTACACCAGGAATCCAAATCAAACAAAATGTCGATGATATCGATCGATCTGTCAGTCTGTCGGTCTGTATTCTCATTTCCGGCAAAACGGCTGAACCGATTGGAACCAAATTTGGTACACATATTCTTAGACATAACAGGCAGAATCCGGCATGCTCAGGTGTGCGGGTGGTATATGTACTTTTTTGACGCTTTTCAGTTCGGTCACAAATCAAAAAATTATGTGCTCATGCGCAATTCATTTTTTGACACTTCAAAATTTTTTATTTATTTGCCTTATTTATTTGCTTTTATTTTTGAGCAGGCGGGTTTCACTATACGTTTCAACTGTACTGCGCCACACGGGCCGCCGCCCTTTATCAGAAGCAACTCCAGTTAAAATTTCAGGAAATTGGTCCACAAATAAGAAAGTTTATTTTTATTTATTTACCCAAAATCGTCCTAAAATCTTCATTTTCATGCCTACTTTCTGTCAGGAAATGTTAGTTTCCATGACAGAGGCAGACCAGACTGCGTTTCCTGTCGCTTGTCACTTTACTGGTAGCACCTGTCACTTTACCCGCCGCACCCTCACTTTACTGGGCGCATGACATTGCTAAATGTCTATAATGACTCCTGTCATTACTGACATATTAACATTAATTAAATGTTCTATATAAAAATTGAAATTTTATATTAAAATACGGGTAAAATTTAATACAAAACTCGTCAGTAAAATGACATTACCTGCCTCGTACATTAAAGTACTCGGCCCCAAAGGGTCCTCGTACTTCAATATTTTCTCGCCAGTAATATGTCATTTTCCTGACTTCTAAATAAATAACTATTTTATAAGTTTGTAGGGGTTATTCTTGTGTTTACGGTCACTGCAGTTAATTGTTTGAAATTCGCTGACATATCTAAATTTTGGGATTTTTCCACGCAAGCCTCAAGGTACATTCTTTGCTTTTTCAATTTCCTTTCCCACATTCTATTGCACGTACGTATCTGGCGATTGAATCTATATTTTGTGGATTCTATTTACTTGGAAGACATTCCTGAATTTTTCTTTGTGTCTTGCGGGGGTTACGTTCTGATTTTCAGTAATGTTTTAAAATTTCATTGTTTATGAGTAACCCCTCAAGTTTATGTTTAATATAACTTACGTTCCAGTTTTCATTTACCCTTATATCAACGGTAATTACGCGTAACATCAGGTTTTTATCAAGAATCTTTTTCACTCAGATAGCCGCCATTTTGTTAGGAAATTACACGAAAACAAAAACCACCTGTAAGTGTCGCGCTTGGAGTCTAGATAAGGAACGAAGTCAATGGGGCGAGCGTGTTACAGTCAATTATTTATACTTATTTGGAATAATTCCTATTAAAGGAAATTGTAACAACTTTTGCAACCACTATTTGTTCGTAATTCGTTAATGTCGCCAGAATAGAAGCATGATCGCGTTGGACGCTTTAATATTTCGTTGGTGTTGGTGATTATGAAGGTGATTACGAGTATACCAAGGCCCTTCGGGCATTAATCAATTCGTTCATTGCCGAGGCATGTAACCCGGGTTTGAGTGTGTCGGTTTCCTATTTCCTGGTACCTTTTGAAAAGAACTCTTTTGTTGTGACAGCTTTGACTACTTAAAAGGTAAGATTTTATCAGTTTTATATTATTACGTGTACCTCCAATATCGATCTTTTTCTCAAATCCTGTAGCCGATCATCATTGGATTAAGGGAATTTAATTTGCACTTATTAAATTGATTTGATTGTCGTTGAAGAACAACAAATCAGTATTTCCTCATTGGATCATTGTTACTTCCCTTGTATCTGGCCTACGTTATTTAATCAAAGACGTGTGCCGCTTCATAGCGAACGTGAACGAAAGTATATCAGGCGATAACCAGCGGTAACAAGAAACGTATTGCGAAAAGCGAGCGCGGTTGCCACGATCTCTTTGGCCGTAATAGTTTTATTCCGTTATGTTTAAAGTCGAGCACGTGACAAAATTCAGATTTACTATTCGTTTAGAGGGGTACGTCGGTCGAGGAAGACCCGTTTCGGTATTTCTACCGGGCGAGATTCAAATAGCGAAAGAAGTGGGAGAATGGCAGCTTCTTGCTTGAGTGCGTACTATTTGGATGCGTATCAAATTACATTCTAAGACAAATTCGCGAGCAATCACGTATACTGTTCTGTGCATGAATATTTTTATAGCTGAGTTGTAGCTAAATTGCAATGGCGTCGTTGAGCAGCGTGTAAGAAAAATCAGAAATGGACAAAGTGGGAGTTAGCTGCCAGATTAGTTAGTAACAAGGCTGTTAATTTACGAGTAATACATTTTACGCGAAGGAACATTTTCGAGTAGGATCGTTTTTAAAATCAAACGAGTAAATAAACTGATATTAAAACTCAATGCGATAAACTAAGAAAAACTCTTTTCGAATTGTTAACAATGACGGCTGTTTAAATGACGTCATTGGACAGTACGTTATGCGATAAATATCATTTTGTATACAACGACATACGACAGGCAATTTACAGGTAATTAAAACGTAAAAAAACAAGTATTAATAACTTGAGCAAAATTAGTATCAACACAGCGGAATATGCATTTTATTCCTTTTCATGATCACTATGTCCAGATTGCATTTTTGTTTTGCGTTCATCACGTACCACTGAAGCGGTATGTTTCCAAATTTCTAAAGGGAGCGCCAGTTTACGGTGAAGGAGCGTCATCAGGAGTTTCATAAGGATGCCCCTTACGAAAGTAGGCAAAACGCTGACTTTTTGTTCACATTCATATGGTCCTATCCCGGAAGTCGCGTGCACCTTAATGACTAGTCGTGGCAGAGGCGAAGGGTCGCTCTGACATTTGCATAAATAATTTCGGTTGAAGTAATTTTAATATTCCTAAAGCAATCGACCCATTAGAATCATTTGCATGAACAGTTTTGTTCATCGATTGGAAAATTTCCAGTTAATTTCAGTGATACCATTCGTTTGGTGGGATTAAAATTGTACGCGCAAGATGTAACCATTTCGGTGATCGCTATAAAATTCCGTCTATGGGAGAAAGGTGTCTAAAACGTTTGGTGAAATTCATATCTGATTTTGAATTGTTCCGCGCCGGGAAAAAAGTGTTTAATTTCAAGAAAGAAATCTAGGTTTTGGGAAACGTGAATTTTTTGTTGCTTTCTCGTTAATGCAGGATAAATTCGCACAGTAATCTATGAAAAAACCAAGCCTTTCTCATTGAACATTATTGATTTGCATTTCTAGAAAAATATTGACGGTAGCGAGAATTTTGAGACATCCAACGGCTATACAAATTAGACCCACATTCCATTTGAGCCTGGGTATTTTAAGAAGTATCCATTTCACATAGGAAACCGATTTAATTTTGTATGCGTTTTGAGAACGGTATTTTTCAATTTTCAATTTCTTATTGTATAAATTGATTTAGTTATTATTTGGATCCTTTTAATACTCTAAATCATCAGAGAAAGAATTTCATTTTTGTAAAATAGTACTCCATGGTACAATAGCTAAAATGGAGGCGACGGTTAAGTTGGCCCCCGATTCCCCAACTAAGGTTTGGTGTAGGTACCTCGATTTTTGAGAGAACCATTTCAGAGTACCCTCAAATGAAAAGATACTTTCCACACGCTAAATCATTTAATTTCTATTTCTCGTTCACTACCTTCAGAGAAAGGATGTAGACTATCGTATTCCAGAAGTAGAACTGTAGTATTTGCGATAGCGAGTTTAATTGTTTAATAAATAAATCTCTTTGATTAAGAATCACGTTATGTTATAACATTCCCGACAGGATTTGTTATGAAATAAAAAGCCAAACATTTTGTTACGGGCACAATACAAAGTAAGTGCGCGGAACACTTTTCTTTATACACACAAAGGGATTTTCTGGCTTTATAAATCCAAAGAAAATAAATAAAGTATTGGAACATGCCAAAACCATTAGCTAATCCTTTATAAGTGATTCTATAGGGCCCAACTGAACTCAATATGAGCTAAATTTATTATATCGAAATCACGTCAACCTACTTTTTTACAAGATTATCCAGGCTTGTTAATCTTGAAGGGTCGCGATATTTCCCGCCTCCCCCCCTCCTTCCGTTCGATTTGTTTTTTAATGGCTCTATTTTGAGCGTTACGTGCAAACTAACGGCATATATGAATGGGGATACACCTCTGGTACGCGTCATTACGTTCAGCCTTTCAGCTGCCGCTTCTTGTTTCTTATCCTTCCTGTCATATCTTGACAGGAAAATATATACTCCTTAGGGTTCTTACTTCTTTCTTGATGTATTACCTATAAGGATGACTGGGCTTATATATACGTTAAACTACTCACTCGAATACTCGAATTCTATTATTACGGCGACTTGTTTTCTTTTGGGAGTTGAGGATTTTTCGCTTATTTTTCGCAGTAATAGATTTTGCATCGCAAATTGTTTTGATATCGAGCATATTTGTGCGGAACATGCAGATTTAGCCCGCGGGCGATGTTAATACTCAGGGATTTATGAATTATATGAATAATTTGTGAATTACCGTACGTTGTTAATTCATGGATTAAGCGATGCTTTTTTTGTTGGAAAAGCGTTTTTCGCAAAATCGTCAATTAACCACAAAGAAAGAGGGTTGCGTTTATGGGAAGACAGTCAATCTGTCATTGGCGTAAATTATAGACACTACAAAACAAACGTTTTCATCGCTTAGCGGGCGGCTTGATACTCAAAATATCAAAATTAATATTTTTGCGAAGCAGTTTTTTACCTACTTGAGAGATTTTATTGGCCCTGTGTGCCATTTTATATTTCGCAATAAATGTCCAAACCGGCGGCGAACTTATGCCCACTCTTTTCGTTGACTTAGTCCTTTAATTTTCGGTCAATTACGAGCGAACGCATAAATAGCGGTACTCGGTACCGATTGACCACGGAATCGCGTAAATGGTATTAGGGGTTGAAATGACCTGCGATTTACAGAACCAACGTTGGAGACTCAATGACTCCACTTCATGAACTGATCAAATTAAAACATAAATCAATAATTGTAAGGCGCGATTAAAAAGGAATTAATTATTCAATTAATTCAGCCGAACAATAGTTTCGCGCGGCTGAATTTTAATTAATTATAATTAAGCACAATGCATAATTTCGACGTCAAGTTTAATCAAGTCTGCCCTTTTCGGGGCAATTGGACCACTAGGTTTCGTGAATTATAAACAAAAACGATAATAAATGAAAAGATATTACCTTTGCAAGATTCCTATAGTGCATTCGACCTGAATATAAATAAGAAATGCATGACTACATTTCACAATTCACTTCTACGATTCAATTTTGTCGATTTGTGTACATTTTTAGTAACGGTCTACGCATTGAATTACTAAATGGCACTCTATAAAGACCTCTTATTGACTAACCTCTCGAGTGCTTTCTTTACAAGTTAAATATCCATTTTCTATTTATTACTTTCTGGAAACTATACGAAACGTGAACGAGCCCAAGCATTTTTGGTTATACAATCGGTCGCGTATCAAGTTATGTTAATGTATGGCATTGAAACTGCGTCCAATAAATTTACGAGGTGACACACATTAATATTTAGAAAAAAGTCTTGCAAAACTCGTTTAGAAATATCAATTTAAATAAATCGACACATTTTATGGTAAAATTTAAGTAGCGTCCTTATACCAATTTTCCTTTATAAAGGACGGATCACTTCAGTACTTAACTGCAATTGTTGACCATTTTTGGATACAGTTTTTAGACAAATTTTACTACAGTTTATGTCATTTGTTGTTAATCAGAAGGAATTGAAACTTTTTAATGTTTTTTCCTTGTTCATTTTGTTAGTATTTAAAAGATTGGGAAAAACTTATATTATAGACAGGATGAAAGGAAAAATATAAAACATCGTTGAGAAGATTAAGTAAATGTAAGACGTAAGAAAAAGCAATGGGAAAAAGATAAAAATTGGCAAAAAGGACCATAAAACTAGCAGAAGAAAACGAAGAATAAAAAAGAGATAGGGTATTCAACATTGTGACGATAAAGGTAGTGGAGAAAAGAAAAAGAAAGAATTGCTAAAGGAAAAGTGACAAGTAGAGACTACGGTAAAAGAGCCGAGAACAAATGATGTAAGCAACAATAAAATAAGTCTCCGAATTAACATGAGAAAACAAGAGGAAAATTATAAAGAGGAAGAGAAAGAAGAAAGGGAGCAAGTTAGACACAGGTGACGAGTTGATTAACGAGTGTTGGTATAGAGAAAGATTAGAAACATGGCAGAAAAAGGGTAAAGAAGAAAGATAACAGTAAAATAGGGAAACGAGACAATAAGATAACGGAAAAATAAGGCGTGGGGTTTGGAGAGGAAAGTAACAGGGGAGACGAAGGATGGAAGGAGTACAGGTAGGAGGCGGAAATGGTAAATAGAAGGTAAAAGAAAAAGAGAACATCAAGATTATGTTCTGTAATTGGGGGGGGGGGGGTAACTAGCAAGTATGAATTTTTTGGAATTTTAATAAATAAAATGGAAATAAAAGCACTGAAATGCACAAAAATGTTATAACAACAAGGCCTAAAAAAATCGGTTCGAGTTAAACGAGGATAAGGGCATGCAGAAGAAAAACTTTGTCCGAGACATATGACGTGTTTGTTCTCGAACAATCTAAACTCGGAAGTGTTCGGGATTTGCTATATATGCAAATCGAATTATGATTCGGGGCAGTTCTAATTTCCACGCCTAAGTGATAAATAGTTCGCGCTGTTATAAATTGTGTATTTGTGAGTGATAAATTGTAATTACTGATATAAATTATTCTATTTTAAGACTAAATCTTGTTAATAAATTGTAAATAAATAATAGTAATAAAATGTCTCTATAATAATATAATGATAATAAATAAATGACGTAATTCAATTATCGTTGCAAGACGTTCAGGTGTGGAGTTATGCCAATGAAGATAATATAAAACATTTGATATGAGAATGTGAAGAGGTAGAAAGAGAAGGAGAACAGAAATCTTAGTCGGAGAGAATTGCTTGAACAATATTACAAAAAAAAAGACAAAGAAAGGTAAGTCAATAGAGGAATGGGATTAGGGTGAGGAGAGCGAACAAAAACGGACATGAAGAAAGAGAAAAAGAAAGTAAAAATTATAAGGAGTAGAATCAGCAACAATTATGTGACCAATTATAAAACATTTATTCTAGCTTGTTTTTAAAATTAAAGTAATTGGTGATGTGCACTCGCCATTGGTTATGAATAATGTAACTGTTAAAATTAGTTCAGCAATGGAGAATATATTTAAACCCAACCCCAATGTGTAGAGATACACGAAGGTTAGTAAACGCTTTTAATGCAAATTATTTATTTAAGCTCTTGCAACTCCAACCGTACCAATAGCACAAAATCGATATTTGTATAATTGGATTTTATATATTAAACTTTCAAGCCAGAGAAGTCATTTAATGACCACACACTATTAATTACTTACCTATAACATGGATGTGGAAAATAGGATTTTAAATTATTAATCCGCTTAAAATGTTAATCGGCTTTATACTGAACTCTTCTAGCAAGCCGTATTTGCTTTTATCTGAAATCTTGACGTACAACAATAGGGTAAAACCAGAACGGTGTAAATATATCGCCAGACAAAGCAATCCAGCGAACAGTTTGTTACTACATTTAAATAAAATCGGATTTCGAGACGGTAGTACAATAAAATCGTGAGAAAGCAGCAGTTTGCACTTGTGTTACTACACCTACATGCAGCAAAGGAGATAATCGCCATTATTTTCTCAGCACGTGTGTAAGACGTGTTCGATAAGCTGCTTTTGAATATTAAATGTATGGGTAATGTTTTGTTCGGTATGGTAACAGCACAGAATATACACGTCATGTCTCTGGAAACACTTCATTAGAAGTGGTCCTAAAGCGAGATAGGATAGGAAATTATGGGAAGGACTGGAATTAAACACACATCTCTATGAACACCATTAATGGATCGGATCATAATTATGTTCCTTTACCATAAAACATATAAAAAAAAGGTAGAAGCAAAATTGTTCTAACATCTAGGTACGCTGGATAGTACAATCGAGACGTTGTAACGAAATGTCCGTTTTCGTACAGAAATTATATCAGAATTAATGAACGCACTGTACATTGGTGGGAGCTTCCACCTTTAATGAACACCCGGTACTTAGGCAAACTAAAACGGGCGCTTTCTTACAAGAAATTTCAGATTTATGTATTTCCTTTCTAGGTGTGTACTTTTTCAATTTGTAGCGCCGTTTTAACCGCTACTAAAGAAAACCAGCTGCCGAACATAATTGTAAAGTTTCTAATTGCTCCCATAGAGATATGATATTTTTGTAGCATCCGCCAGTCCTCGCCACGAGTAAGCAGGGAAAAGTGTTAGGACTTCATCTCCGTTAATTAAGTATTAGCCGATTTCAGTTTCCCTGTTAATTTAAAACTATCATACAAACAGGCAAGGTTGCTCGTTTTCACATAGTTAAACCTGATAATGTGACCTGCCGCTTGATCTCAGGATTCCGGTACGCGATCGGTGTTAATTGAGCTACCCAATTTCGGAATTTCAACCCGGTCATTTAGTAGAGTATAATTAACCGTAATTAATCATGTTACCACAAACCTCGTCGCATTATATTGTGTCTAGTGTCCAATGAAACGCGCTCAATTGGCTTGGATTTTTAAGCTGGTCCCAGATTTTTAGGATAACAGGGGATCGAGTAATTAATTAAAGAAGTTTTAATTTTCGGACGCTATAACTCGAGTACGTCGCCGATTGGAAATTCCGATGTTCCCTTTCCGTATTTTGGGAATTCTATATAAGGTGACAAGGATGATTTAGGGGATTCTATTTGCTTTTTAGCTTTCGTGCCAAAGAGTTCAATTTTTCATATTACTTGCTTTCCTTTCAGTTATTTTGCGTTAGACACCGTTAGTTAAGTTGTGCTTCCGTTCCCGTTTTGGGTAATCGCTACCGTTGCGACGAAATTTCGGCAGCTCGCGCACAAACGATGGCTTTTAAAAAAATGTATATACAGTAGAGATGAAATTTCATTAGCACCAAAAGAAAAAAATAATATCATAAAGCAAAATAGAACGGCCTGTCCCTGCCCACATCTTTGATGTATAACGGCCTCGGAACGATTTGACGACGGTTGCCCTAGGAAAATCAGCCGTCTCCAGAGCTTCTAAGCAAATGCATTAGCAATCGAAAGCAACAAATCAAATATCGGTATCTACGAGAAATAAAATGCAGGAGAGCAATACAATAGCCCCTTTACAATTAATAGCAAGGAAGTATGTAACGCTTACCTATTAAATTTTACGGTAAAATTGCAGTATCACGACGGCGACTCAAAATCAAAACGGTTCTTTACAAAAACTACCCAACTAAAATATAAAAAAAACTCCCCTCTAACTATCGCATTTGAATATTATAGCAATCGGCTCCAGAGAAAAGAATCCCTCCGATAAATACGTACCTACCTTTATAGAAAGCGACTATTTCATCGAGCGAGCATGGTTTTTTCCTGCTCGCACGACAAATCGGTAAGAACGCATTCAAAAATCCTTCCTTCACTAATTTCGCAGTTCCCTGCTGTCCTTAAAACGTGAGACCCGGTTTAATCGTCTTGATAAATCAGCGCGCATCTAATGACACCAATCCCCGCCTTAATTGGAAGATGGTATCTGCAATCCAGTTATTTAATTATGGTTAGTTATGGTTAGGGACATGGCCGGGATCAAATTCCAAAATTAAGAAACCACAACCCACTAAAAAAGTAATTAACGACACTGCAGCTAAAGCTATTAACTCTCGCCCTTCCCCTCTCTTCTCCGAGGAGAGCTTTCGAACCCTACAAAAACAATGCAAATATCTCTACGGGAACCGTTAGGAACCGGATTAATTATATACGGGAACTGATCTCCTCGGCGGCCCAAACGACTCTAAAAATTAGCGCAGTTACTTCCACCCATCTCCTAACACAAACATTTCCTAACGAAGCACCTCTAGATACCGGGTGTCATCATCAAAACTGGTGGAAAATGAGTGCTTTGTTACACCGTTCCCGTGTGTCGTAATTGTGGTATAGATTATTATTCGCCTCAACCTTGGCCAGAAGCAGGGTTTGCAATTCTTCTAGTGGCGCTCGAGGTACCACACTTTCCCGCTGACTCGCCGTTCCCACCGTTTATTTTGTATAATCAAGTGTACATGTACATATAATTATATCTTCTTGTGTCTACATTACATTTTTTTTGAATTATACCGTCTAATTTTAAAGCAACCGTTTGTGTGCGGACTTCCCGGCAATTCAGCGCAACGTTATCAGGTGTTTTATTTCAAGGAAATGCATTTGGAAACTCGCCGATAATGAATTCTTCGGGAATATCGATGGTCCACATTCATTTTCATTTTTCTATTGTGAGCCGTGACGGAGTGCACTTCATTTTAATTAAACAGCTAAGGCGTTAGTTGAAAACGCATAGAATTTTAATTACTATCATCCATACTTTATTAATCCCTGGCAATTGGATTCATTCATTTGGGGAAATTGGGGATAAATTTTCAAAACGAATTCACCTATAAACTCCAATAGGAGGATATAATTGCGTTTTTTCCGCCATTTGAATTTTCCGTAGTTGAAGTGTACCTTTTCTTTAGGTTTCGGCTGATATTAGCCCTCTTATTTAAAAAGTATGTACATTTTAGTTTATCAAGAGAGAAAGGTTGCCTTTGATTTTCTTTTAGGGTTTTAATTTTAGGGTTCAAATCCTATTTTAATTGTTTCCAGTTTAACGGACCAATACAGATTCAGTTTCATTCTGCTGCAAGGACCAGTTTAAGTTTCGGAGATTTTTTACCTAAAATTCTCTCGACGTACGAGTAACCTTGAGTTAAATTCACCATTTATCTGCGAGTAGCAACATCGGGCACCTGCTGATAATGAGCGACCATATTCTGGAGTTGGGTCACAAGGTCAGGATCGAAATTGATAGCGAGAATCAATTCTCAACAAAGAGACAACTTCCGTAACTTTTAGCGTATTGGTATTAACTATTTTTGCCCCTTCTGCGTTATTTATGCCATCACATTCAAGTAATTTGTTATTATTATCTTTGCGATTTAGGTTAAGTTATGATCGAGTTAGATACGTGAATGCTATTGGAGTCTGCCACTTCCTTATGAAAAAGTTGGCCAATTAAGGACCGTTCCTACTTGTAATAAAACTAATACGAGTAAAGCGAGGCCCTTCGGGCGTTGGTCAATCAATTGCAGGTTCTGGGATCCGAGAATTGAGCTAACTTCTTGGCGTCAACGTTTAATTTTATGCAAAATAAGCGTTGCCTTATGTGTTTTACTTGTACTTGGCCATATACGGAGTATCCATTACTACTCTGATATCTTCTCAATTTCATACAAGGGGAGTTAAGATAGAAATTGAGTGGCGCTCAACCATTGGTAAGTGCAACGAAAATGCCCAGAACTAACTACCGCTGTGGAAGATTCGCAAGCTATTATTTTGTATTTACCCTGAGCTGATTGGCCGTTTATGCGACGGGTTTGAGGAACCGTAGGACCAACCTACCCGTTACAAAGACCAATTCAAATTACTACAATAAAAATGACTTATTTACTTAGATAGAACATAAAACACGCAATGTTTTTTCTTGTACGTAACAGTTTCAATTACGTTTATAGGAATTGCGAGTTAGGAATATTCCTTTGGCTTAATTACGTCATAGTCAGGGCAAGCTTTATCATGTGTTAGGGGAAGGTTGAAGATTAGTACTGGGTGGGAATCCAATTTAGGGCATATTATAATCTTTGATACGTATCGTAGTTAAAATGTTACCGTCCATAAGTGTGGGTGGCTTTCATTTGTGATTAATATACAGGGTGTTTAGATAATTTAGGGTATCTGGGAGATTTTGTGTATATGGTTAGAGTGCTATGTACCTTTTCACATGTGTTTTATATTTTAACAATTTGCAGGACTTCAAAATTCAAGTACGACTTTTACAATTATTCAATTACGATTTTTATGATCGGCTTGTGCGATGAGACGGGGGTTCTATTTGTTTTATGTGAGGACGTAAAATCTTTATTGAATTTGTTCTTGTATTGCTATAATCTTTTATTAATTGTTGAATAGTAGCGTAATTGATTTTCAATCCATAAAAGGGGCCCAGTTGAAAATCTTTCATAGACTTGCAAAATTCGTTCATCAATACGACTTAAAGTGAACGCATTATGGGACCGTTGTAATTGTTGTAATAAGTGAGGACCAAAAATCTTTAGTAAGCAATTCAATAATGATACCTATCCATAATTTTACATGAATTTTGGTTAACCCTATTAAAATTAACAATCAAGTACGTGATTGATCTGTCAGCATGTAGAATGGGTAGCCATAATTCAACATGTCACTGACAACATCTCGCATCCTCTGAAGGTAACGGCGTTTAGGTATAATGGACATCATTGCGACCATAGCATCCTCATCGTCACAGTTGGAAAAATCAGGGATGTCATCGCCCTCTTTCAAATTTGAGGGATTAAACAAAATTGCGAGTAATAGAGCCCACCCCGAATATTTCTTCAAATGCTCTAGTAGAATTGGAAACGGAAACAAACTGTCAGGATCGCTTCCGAGTTCTCGCAGGAATAAACAAAAGCTCTGATAGTACTCCTCTATCAATTTTGTGTAATGTTGCTCTCTCAGCTCTTTGTCGGTGCTTAGGAAGATAAAAAATAGAACTTCCATTGCCGGCGGAGCGAGATGCATCAATTGCCAGTCTACTATGCACAACTCTGTGGGACAATCGGGGTCGTGTGGATTCTGAAACAAGGAAGCTTGCAGTATCTGCCCGATGGTAATTAACACTTACCCCGTATTTGAAGAGAAGGTTGCGTATTTCCAAATCACCGTGAATTATCACGGCATATTTCATGTCATCTCGACTAATACAAGAGAAATTTCTGTAAATGACTGGTAAAATATTCACGAATTCCTGCAGAGCTTTCCGCTCCTCTTCATTTTGTTGCGAAGGGTAGGAGGTTAGAATAGCGTTGGTCAAAATAGGTACGGCTTTCAGGGCAGGCACCTTCACATTGCTGAAGAAAAGGCATTTATGGCACTGATCTTTCCAGCTGTCAAAAATTTTTGGCTTTTGGTCACGCATTGCGTACGACAGCGCATGGAACTTGCCAATTTCCCTCATGACAAGCGAAGCGTGAGGGTAGTCGACGGATATTCGATAATTTAGAGGTCTAAAACCCTTCATTTTCACGTTCTCCATTATCAACGCCTCCCGCAGGTACTCGGTTGACGAGGCGTACAACTTGGCGAACGCTTGAAAATTGCGCTCCAAGTTTTTATCGCGCTGCAACTCAAAAAACTCCCGTAGTATTTCCTTGTAGGTAAATATTTCGCTTTTATAGATCTCGCGGACCGCGAATGTCTCTCTAAAGGTTCCTTCTTGCGGTGCCACTTTTAAGACTAAATGAAGGGTTCCGTTTGTATCATTGACTGTGACGTTGTAGATCAATCCAATAAAATTGTCGCCACTTTCCAAACCACTGCTTGATATTTCGATTGAGCGGTTGGTTCCATCGGGAAACGCCGCCTCAACTAAGGTGCGAGCTAACTTTTTGATCTCCAAAGTGATGGAAGACATTGCCGAGCACGTTCTAAGAAAAACAAAAAAAATAATTTTTGAAAATTAGAAAGGAGGTGGATTTCCTTTAGACGTCAGGTGGTGTATTCCAATTAACAGAGGGGATATTCAGCTTGTGGGTAAGCCAAAACTAAACACTAGAGTGCGCAAGCATCCTCCAAATATCGACCCGAAAACTGTGCAGTACAGTAAGTGTAGAAATTAAAATATAGCACCCACCTCTATCGAGTTTTGCTTTGGAGCTCGATCTGTAGGTATATGAGAAGTATAGATATGACGGCGAGACGAAAATCACGATTCAATAATCATGAGACGTGAGCCTTGGTCTTACACGTGTAGTTATTTTAATTGTAAACGTGACAAACCTTTAAGATTTTCGATACACTTTGTGGAATGGAAATGGACCCAAATATGTCGCATGTCACTTTGATTTCATACAGTAGATGTGTATAATCGAATTAGTTATTTACCTAACAAGTTCGGTAAGTTAATTTTCCCGCATGAGCACTTTGTTTGCAGCACGACCGTAGGGAGTGCTGCATTTAGTGCGAATGCAGGAAAATTCTTTCCGAAAGAGTTAGGTACAATATTTTTTGTAACGAATTGCGTAAAAAAGGTCAAAATTAATAAAGTTTTGTAAATTAGCTTTTTTTTAATCATGAGTTGGTAACACAATCATATGTTTGGTTGGTAACATTTTTACCCACTTTTAATAATGCACTGGTCACATTTAAAACTTCCACATCTTTGGTTAATACATATTTTGCCTTTGCAATGAGTGCTACTACTGGTCACGGCATTGCATCGTTTTCACTGAATATCTTGAGTTGCGTAAATACACTCGTTACATTTAAAATCCTTGGAAGCTTTGTGTGTGTTAATATGTGCTTTCTTAAACTGCATATGCGAATAGTTGCAGAATATCACTGGTCACATTTTAAGACGTTTTAACAATAAATTTTACTTTTTCTTGAGTTCCAATTCTGAAAAATAATTTGATTGGGTTATAAGTTCTTGTTTATATATTTACGTAAAACTTAGTGTACGTCTGTTTCCGATTAATCGCACTAAATACCCTCAACCAACGGTTTAATTGATTTTACAGCAGATGACAGTTAACCATGACATGGACGTTCGTCGACTTCAATAAGTACTACCAACCGAAGAACGCGCATAACTCCTTCTCTCCAGCGGAAACTAAAAAACACCGCGATGCGGGAAAGTCGTTTTCCCGTGCATCGAGGAAGCTTGGAAACATTATCTTTCCATTCAATGAGTACAAAAAACCATTTTCGTTGTTCGGCCAAAAATTGCGGTGCATTTTTTTTCCAATTTTCAAAAACTAGTTTCATATTCGTTATTTTCATCTTCAAAAACCCCCAGATACCAAATTTGTTCGCACCCCCATTGAGAGTAAAAATTTTAAAAAATGTTTGCAAAATCAGAATGGGCATACACAAAACCTATTCATAGATATGCCACCAGTCCTTGTAACTCTTATGGTTGCTGAGATAAACGGAAGGAATGCAAATTTCACCACTTTTTTGAGGGGGACTCCCAAACGAAACACGTTGGAGTGACTTGGCGCATGTATCGATCAGTACGCGAAATAGCAGAGTGGGACATCAACAAAAAAGACGTTTTTAAAAACCCTATAATCCAATAGGTGAATCTAACCAATCCGAGGATACACAGAGACACAAAAATTCCATCTAAATCCGTAAAGCCGTTTAGGAGTTCAGCCACAACACACGTACAAAAGGATTATTTATACGAGTGTTGGGGATTAAGTCATGGTAACTATTTTTTTGAGCTCTGGTTCGAAAGCCCTGGCGTAAAATCTATCAATGGCAACGATTGTCTCTAACATGTGGTCTCCTTTCTCCTGGTGGTGGCCGACGATGTGGCCACAGCATATTGTATATCGTGTCCATTTTTGACCTTCACTGAATGCATGTGACACCCACCGCGATGCAGGTCTTATCGATGGCCCGTGTTTGAATTTTCTCTCTCTTCCACCACCCACTACCGCCGCGCCATCCGCAAAATGGCTCCCAGACGGTCGGATTTGTTATTGGGTTATACATAACATCCAAATATCAACAATAATAAAACTGTTTAAAAAATATACCACCAGCTCTCCAGCCTACTATTACCATCGCTATCGTCGAAAACAATCATCGTCTGCGCCGTTTTGATCACCATCACATTTAAGATTTAAATTTATACAGTGTGTCCCAGATCGGGTGGGATTGCATGGGTAACTTTCTTATTATTAAAGATAGAAAATTGGTTAAATGGACAATGTTTTGCAGTTTTAGATCCTTATTTAAAATTTCTTTGTGGAAATTCAAAATGTCGAATAGGTTCGACGTAAATTCAAAAAAACTAAAATTGGTCATTTCCTTTAATGTCTTATATCATCGAAAGTACAAGAGATATACAAAAAAGTTTTATATAAAAGTTACTGTCTTTCATACGCCTAATTTAGAATTGATGTTAAAACAAAATTCAAGATGGCTACCTTTGAGGAATATTTACCAACTTCCTAAAGTCAAATAGGCGCGATATTGGATTTTTAGATTATTTGATAGATTTTTTAATTCTCTTTTCATAGCATAAGATTGAAAATAAAATACCAGTTATATCAACGGTTTTTGTATTTTAATCAAGTAGGCTATGATGAATTAAAAAAAAACAAAACAAAATCTATTCGAGGCAACATAACAATGAAAACAATTACATCACATGTTTAAAATACTGGCCATTGTTAGTGAAACACACTTCAAGACAGTTTGCTTTAGGCAACGTGTTGCCATTGATACTATAACACGCCTTTAGAACGGCTTCGCGCAGTTGTGTTATTATTACCTATTAGTATAGTATTTACTTCCATGTACTTTATTCTTTAATGTACAATGTACACAATTCGTGAAATGTGACCTGGGTAGCCAGCTCAATTGTTGGTAGGTACCATAAACGGCATAAACCTACCCTTTCTGCGAACCATACGTTGTCTAAAAAATCCTTTAAGGAAGTTTATTGGAGAATTTGTAAATAATGGTGAGCAGTTAAAGTTCCATCCAAGTACATGACTTCCCATTATGCCATATAATACATTAATTTCAAAACTTAAATTAAATTAAAATGATTTCAGCGTGAAACTCATCTAGGTTTTCCTGTGACGAGTAGTGTTCATTATGTCGATTTGAACACTCTGCAGAAAAATAAGATTCATCTGTCCATATACTCGAACTGGTAAAACTGTTAGTTTCGATATTCTTACGGATAAACCACCTACAAAATGAGACCTGGAACAATCCATCAATGGTAATACATTGTGTAAAGTAAAGCGAAGTGTCTTGAAATGTTTAAACTGAATAATGGCATGGCATTTTTTCGAGGGGATAGTTATAGTAGTTATACGAGCATTTTGTAGGTATGTAAGTATGGATAATACATATGATAGTCAATAAGTGACGTCATAAAAGTCAAAATTTTTCTACGCTTACTTATATAAAATTTTGGAGGGAGTTGTAACGCTCAAACCCCCCTTCCATGAGTGCGCTCCTGATATTTTAAACATCTGATGTAATTATTTTCATCGTTTTGTTGCCTCGAATAGATTTTGTTTTGTTTTTTTTTTAATTCACCATAGCCTACTTGATTAAAATATAAAAACCGTTGATATAACGGGTATCTTATTTTCAATCTTATGCTATGATAGCTCGTTGAAAAGAGAATTAAAAAATCTATAAAATAATCTAAAAATCCAATATGGCGCCTATTTAACTTTAGGAAGTTGGTAATTAATGTTCCTCAAAGGTAGCCATCTTGAATTTTGTTTTGACATCAATTCTAAGTTAGGCGTATCAAAGACAGTAACTTTAATATAAAACTTTTTTTAATATCTCTTATACTTTCGATGATATAAGACATTAAAGGAAATGACCAATTTTAGTTTTTTTGAATTTACGTCGAACCTATTCGACATTTTGAATTTCCACAAGGAAATTTGTAAGCATCTAAAACTGCAAAACATTGTCAATTTAACCAATTCTCTATCTTTAATAATAAGAAAGTTACCCATGCAATCCCACCCGATCTGGTCATTATTTTTGGCAACAGAGGTTTGTGGTTTTATGATTTGTCTTATTTGGGAACTAGAAAACTTATGAAATGTTGCATGCCGTGTGCTGTCAGGATACGTGGTGTCTGTTGTATTACACAGAAAAGACCTACATCAACTTGTTCAATGTTCCGCCTTGAAGATTTACTGTTACGCGTTACGATCTCCCCATGTAACACAACCACCGCACATTCCTGACAGCACACAGCATACTAGGTGTAATAAGTTTTCTAAATATTCATTCACGAATTTCTCAATTTTGTGTATATCAACCATATATTTCACGTTGTCGTACAGCAATTTGATTGCTTTTTTCAAAAATCTTAAAAAACATAGCCATTGCATTTGAAAATCAAACCACCAAGACTGACTGTCATTTACCAAAAAAAATCATTCACTAATACTGACTGCCAAATACCTCCTCGCTTATTTAACGACTTTTCCTTTTTGCGCCTTTTTTAATTCATCTTCTCTATTGCTTTCTCACTGTCCACCAATCAAACTTACTTTAGCCACCAGCAAAACTTCGAAAAAAAGACCGCCTGCGCCTATAATTCATATTCTGATGGAGACCGTATCCGATTCATGGTATCTTTGTTACCTAGGATATATCATATACAGTGAATTTTTTTTAATGCGAACATAGGAGTTTGCATGCAATGTAATTTCCCTATGTTCGATTTTTAAAAAAACACATCAATCTATTGAGTAGTTCAAATGAGTAGATAGAATTGACAGCTGTCATATTTTTAAAAATACCGCCGTCCAATTTAATTACGAAATCGGTTAGGTTATTGCTTAGAATGTCAAGGATGACACTTCGAACATTTTATTGTAATTGTTTTCGGTATTTATTTTCTTAATTTATGTATTGAATAGATCAAATTAGTAGAATACCAGGTGCACATGACCTACAAATAATTAAAGGTTGGTTCACAATGAGTTGTGGTGTCAGTGCGTGGCCTGTGAGGTCAAGTTATCGTAAGTTTAAGAAAAATGTATCTGAAAGTTGCTATGGCCTCACATGGCTTCTTTAAAAAATCTTACCGAGTGCTCTTCATCATAAAGACTATAGAATTGCTGTTCATAGTCTCACAAGTTGCGCGATTTGGGAATGTGAACCGCGCACACCTCATAGATTGATGTGTTTTTTTTAAAATCGAACATAGGGAAATTACATTGCATGCAAACTCCTATGTTCGCATTTTAAAAAAAACTCACTGTATGTATTTTGACTGCCACGGTTAATATGGTGATTCACAATTCTTGTTGTCGCCTTTTTAGTGCACTTTCACTTTCAAACAATAAAAAGTGCACTTTTGCGTTCTTGATGTTCGTCTAATTCACAAAGGCTCCGGAACTACACCACTTGCATACAGACTTGGTACTGGTGTCATTCGATCAGAAATCAATAGTATATCCGTGAGAGGCGCAGCCGAACACGGGAAGTCATGCAAGCACGGAAAAAGCATTTCTGGACGTGTAATGAACGATATTTTTTATTATACTTCTTTTAAATCCATAACATAAAAAACAACAAACTCGCTAACATTTTTATTTTGTAACAGTTATAGAAAATGCGTTTTCATGGTTACTCTCAAATCATTTCAAAGGCGATTTCTTTAATTAGTTTATTTCAGATAAGGTTGACGAAACGTCAAAAAATGTCACAAATTCTCAAAGAAATTTTATCTAACATTTCAAACATCTACGAATTAAAACGCAAAATACTTACATTTAAACCTTACAACGCCTATATAGATTTTCTGAAAATTAGTTTACTTCCCTGTAAATTTGTATTTTAAAGCAATATTTTGGGTATTTATATTCAATGCACGGAAAGAATCAAAGGGACCGGGAAAAGTTTTTCCGTGCGCTAGCCTGGAAAAGGCCAGATACCATTATTTCTAATACAGGTGTAAATAAGGTGATTTCAATTAAGTATAATAAAAAAATTATTTCGTGTTTGTATTCCCGTAAAGGCATGAAATGTCCATAAGGGCCGTTAATCGAAAAAACAAATTCGCCTCCTGCTCTCAAATGGCTTAACGATTTTTTTAAATATTAGTAGAATAATCCCTTCCCACTCCTTTGGTTAATACCAACCGTTCATCCACGACATGTTTAGGATTCCTTCAGAGTCATCCTTATTTATTGTTCTAAAAAGTATTTTTTCCTCTTTCTTTTCTTGAACCAGTTCCTTAATTTTACTACTGCACTACATTTTTATTTTGTTAAATTACCCCACATACATTTTCGACCGTCCCGAGTAATATACAGTGTGTTCGAGATAAGAGGGTCACTCCAGTATCTCTTTTATTTGGCGAGCTACGAAAAATATAATTTTATTACGTAATAATCGTGTAAATGTCGCGCCTGCAATGCACCAACAGAAAAATTTCTGAAACAACAAAGCAAATCCAGTGGGGCGAAGAACAGGTTATTCTTTAAGTAAGCCCATGGGTTAAATTCCCAAAATATTCGCTTCGGTGAACACCCTTGAAACAAAATGAGGAAAACTATGATACAGATTTTAATACAAGGTTGGTTTTGTGGCTGATGCTAATCGTACTTATACTAAATATTGAAGACAAGAAAAATGCTTTGTCAATAAAATACTCTCACGCACAATTTTTGTTCCCAGCAATGAGTAAGGTTCACACGAAGGTTTTTTTTTCAACGTTACTAGCTACCACGGTACACCGAACGCGCGTCTATTTGGTCCTTGACCCGTATTATAAAAATGATATCAAATTGTTATTGCCATTGCTCTACCTGGACCTCTGTACCCCATTGTCTTAATGCAATCCGAATTTTGGTATTGGACGTTTTTGAGATTGTAGAACAATGTTTGATAGACCTTCTTCCATTTAAGAGGATGGGAAAAGTGATCTTGAAAAAAATTGTTTGCCAGAAGAATCTGTACGTAACCCCAAAAACCACTCAGCCAATGCTTACCATTATTTTGAAACACCTCTCTCGTAAAAAATAAGGGAGGGTTATTTTGAATCTTGGGGCTTTGTTAGTCCAAATTAAATGAAAATGCCATTTCACAAAATCCAATTTGAATCAATTGGTTGATCATGATATGAACTTCGACTATTAGCAGAAGATTGGAAACTTTGGAGAGAAAGTTGAAGTAAAATGTTCAGATGACGGTTCTCCGTTTACCAACATCATATGACACTATCTTGGCAACTTTTTTAGAAATCCTTGAAATGACGCAATAATTAATTTAATCTTTCTAAAGACCTTTTTGTAAATCTACCGATTAATTTGATTAAAAACCTTCAAATACTTACAAAAGCAGATTCTTACAGAACAACGTATTTTCTTGAACACTCAAAAACCTTAGTTTTTTTTTTAATTTTTGAAGGGAGATTTTTGAGATCTTCCCACAAAAAATTATTAGAAGAACTTGATTTCATGAAAAGTAACTAAATTTTATATCATTTCTCTTTAGTCTGAGATTACGTTAGTAGAGCATAATCGAATTTTATACAGACAGATAAAGTTATCATTTTTGAGATTTATTCTAATTCAAACCGTTTAGGCATTACAAATCATAGAAGGTCTAAAGGGTGTCAAATTTACACAGGTGAATTTTCCAATAAATTGTATGGCTAGTGGAATGGGGGTTTACAGTATAGTTGAATTCCGCAGTTCTAATTTAATAAGCGTGTACCTGAAACCATAAAACATTTTTTTGGACAGTAAAAGTTTATTTAAAAATAGAGGCTGATTAGCAAAAAAATAATGAACATGTGCGGTTTTAAAGGTTTATTCAAAACGATATGATTGTGGCGGGCTCTGTGACGTAATAAGCCCGACCAATCAGCTCCTAGAACCATTCAGATGACATAACGACTTGGCAATATTGCAGGAGAATGGCATTTATAACTTGCGTCATCTGTCACAGGCACTTGTCACTTTCGTGCTAGATGCAGTTAAACATCCCTCTCAAAACGTCAAATGTGACAAACGTCAGACCCTCGCGTAAGGTTGCCAGCTCACTTCTACGTGATTGGTTGTAGGTTTATGACGTATTTAGACTGAAGCGTTTCAAATTCGGACTAAAAACACAGCTTTTCAATAATTTATTTTGGGTTTTATTTTACTCGCAAATAAAAATTGAGGACACACGGGTCTTTTTATTTTTAATGTACTTTGTGGATCAGAAATAAAAAATGAAGGCGGGATGACCCCATTGTAAAAAAAACGTCTGTAAGCGATTGGTGGGATTGACAAACGTTTTCTCTGCGTCTTTTGATTTCTATAGCGCATTCTTCTCTTAGTAGATTAAGGAAGGTTATGGTAACAAGATCTAAAATTCGTATTTTAACTATGTTGCTCTGCTTAAACCACAGATAAGCTGTAACGATTTATTTTCACCCTTACGAACCAATATTATTGTTTATGGTTTATTACTTGTTGAAAGATCTCCGTAACGTTTGAAGCGATTTTGATAGATGGCTGCATCTATTATTGGAATTTAACAACGCAATTTTACCGCGCAGTGGTTGTCGATTGCCACCTTCCTTTTCCTTCATACGCCGCACGTCGCTTAATAAAACAGTTAAAGCGTAAGGTAGAACGTATGGAATTTTAATTGCTATCTTCCGTGTATTGATCTCTGGCGATTGGATTCATAACTTTCCGAAGTAATTAGTTTTGACGGGATACACCTATCAATGCTCCTAATAAGGATATAAATTTGCGTTCTTCCTTTCTTATTGTAAGTACGGCCATTTGGCTTTCGTTTATTTAGAGTGTTAGTACCTTCTTTAGGTTTCGCCTATAATTTCTTCTACTGCAATTTCCATCGACAATTGCTGCTTCATCGATGGTTAGCCATCTTATTTAAGAGGTAGGTACATTTTATATCATCAACGAAGGGGAGTTACGTTTCTTTACTTACGTAACTTTAAATGTAAGGACCAGTTTAAGTTTAATTTCAAACTCCGAACACGCCTAACATTACACACGATTCTACTCAGTATCTTTATACCATAATTTTGCAATTTCAGTTGCACATTTAGTATACTAAGAGTTTTGGGCAATGAAATTAATAATTTTGAAAATTTGGGGGAATATTTTGTATTCGTATTATACGCTGTCTAATTGTGAAGACAATTTTACTTTGAGTTGATGTTTGATAATAAACCAGTATTTTTTTCGTACCTAATTTGATTTGTACTGTTATTACTACCCTCGTATCTTCTCAATTTCATATGGGGAGAGTTTATAGATAAAAATTGAGTCGCGCTCAACGCCATTGGTAAGTGCAACCATGTTAAGAAGATCATATGCCCATAACGAAGTATCTCTGTGGAAGATATAATATGGTATATTACGCTACAGTACAGTCGGTTATTATGTACGGCATTTTAGGATGGGGTGCAGTAGCAGATTGTTATTTGCATCAATTAGAAATTTTACAGAAACGGATTATTAAAATACTTATGGGTAAAGACTATCGCTACCCTACCAATCTTCTGTTCGCTGAATCGGGATTATTAACGATTCGACAATTGTATCTGCAAAAGATTGCTACTTTTACTTTTGAGCGCAAAGATACATATAAAGTGCCTGCCCATGAACATTATACTAGAAGCAACCAAAAAACGTTAATAATCCCTAAAGCGAGTACTTCGCATGCCCATCATCATGCATTATACTTGGGTGTTAAGCTTTATAATAAAATGCCTATCTATTTAAAAAATTGCGAGACCCTACATTCGTTTAAGAAAAGGTTTAAGGATTGGCTATTAGGTGTAGAATTGGATTTTTACTCCAAGCTAACGTGATCTATATTTTTGTTTTGTTCTTTTTTTTGTATTAGTGTACTTACATGTAATATGCTCGATTACCCATCACGCACGAGCCTTGGCTTATGTGATTGTTGCCAATTTTTTTCATTATATCAATAAATAATTATATTATGTTAAATAAATACAAAAAATACAAAAATACAAAATTTTAAGCTCTTATTTTGTGTTCCAACCCTGAGCTAGTTTGCCGTTTATGCGGGGGGTTTGAGGTAACGCAGCGCCAACTCTGCCAACCGTTATAAAGCATGAGGCGATTTTGGTAGCGTGGAAAATGTAATGTGGCATATTTGATTTGTACGTGGGCTCTCGTTCGATGTGTAGCGCAGAAACGACTCAATGATTAAAGATGTCCTGTTTGCATTAATAAGAAGCCATTATGTAGGCATTAATTAAGTAATTTGCAGGTATTCGTTCTTGGGCTACGAAATCATCAGGTTACCTACGTGGTCAAAGATATTCATTTAAAAAACCGCAAGATTAATAATTCGGATATGAAAAGCAAGTAGTTTTTCGTGTGTTAATCGCGCGGTCACTGTGTGGTCAGATTAATAGTTTCCGCATTATGTTTCAAGAAACAAAAAAGTTCGTTCGCGCTTTATCTGGTTGAAAGTTGCAGTCTTTCGCACACATCCCCCTTTGTTAAGGTCAAGATCAAGTTCGCAGAACAAAATCTTCATATTGTGGCGATCCATGGGTGGATCTGAAACAGTTGTTTTTTAGTTTACATGGTGATAATTTGAATATGTCATTTAATCAAATATAAAAATATTATTAGTGTTATTTAATTCTATTCTAAACGCTGAATAGTGACCACACTACAATATATTTACAAATTTCGTCGGAAAAACAACTAAACCATTTGGTTTCACCTCCCCAAAATACCCCCAAATACGATTTATTAATATTCCAATAATATAATAATATTGAAAATGGCTAACGTTTCAACCTTCTATCAACAGTAGAGATGGATATGGTGCAGGTGATGATTTGTAAGTACCAATTAAAGTCCAAGTGGTGATGCTATTTTTCCTTTCTTACAATGAAATTCCTTTTCAATCCATGATACGGCTCTGTATAGACCGCTATAACTGCCGGAATGTGTAAGTTCACAATAATCCCATAACCCATAATCAAATATGCTATAGTACGTCATTGGTCTACTAGCTTAGAGAATGGGTAGTCAAACTCAATCATGTCAGAAACCAGCTCTCGAATCCTCGGGAGGTATCCACGTTTGGGTACAACAGAAATCATTGTGACAAGGACGTCCTCACTGTCAATATTCGAAAAATCCGGAACGTCATCGCTCTCTTTCATATTTGTCGCTAGTAGCCAAATCGCAATGAGCAACACAAACCCCGAAAGCTTCCGTAGATGCTCTAATAAGATTGGAAACGGAAGGAGAACCTCAGGATCGCTTCCGAGTTCTCGTAAGAACGACGAGAGGCTATCATAATATTCGTCTATTAATTTTGTGTAATACTGTTTTCTCAGCTCCCCGTCACTGCTTAGGAAAAGAAAAAATAGTACGTCTAAAGCGGGTGAGGCTAGATGCATCATTTGCCAATCTAAAATGCACAGCTCGGTAGGATGTTCGGGGTCATGCTAAAACATTAGAACTTGCACTTTGTTCGATGGTACCTAACAAACACTTACCCCGTACTTGAAGAGAAGGTTCCGTAATTCCATATCACCGTGAGCCACAACGGCATATTTTTTATCATCGCTGCTAACAACAAGGCCGCTTTTGTAGATGGTTGATAAATCACCTGCGAATTCCTTTAGAGCTCTCCGCTCCTTTTCACGTTGGTGCGGAGGATACGAGTTCACCACTGCACTGACCAGTCTAGTTATGCCCTTTAATGCGGGCACCTGAATACTACTGGAGAAAAAGTACTCATGGCATTGATCCTCCCAACTGTCAAAAATCTCCGGCTTTTGATCGCGTATTGCGTACGAAAGTGCGTGAAACCTACCCATCTCCCTCATAACAAGCGAAGCGTGGGGATAGTCTACGGGTATTCGGTGGTTTATAAGTCTAAACCCCCTCTTTTTTACGTTCTCCATTAGTAAAGATTCTCGCAGATTGTCAGTCCTCGACGCGTACATCCTGGCAAACGCTTGAAAATCGCGCGGCAACTTTTTCTCGTCCTGAATTCGAGAAAACTCGCATAGTATTTCCTTGTAGGCGAATATTTCCGTTTTATAGATTTCACGCACTGGCATCACAATCCTGAAGTAGTCTTCTTGAGGTGCCAACTTCACAACCAGGTGAATAGTACCGTTGTCGTCACTTACTGAAACATTGTAGATTAACCCCAGAAAATTGTCGCCATTTTCCAACGCGCTGTTTGATATTTCGATTGGACAGCTGATACGATCGGGAAAGGCTGCGGTCACTAAACTTCGAGCCAAGTTTTCGATCTCCGCGGTGACGGAGGACATTTCTGGAAAGGTCTAAAACCAAGTTATCAATTATAATCTTAAAATAAGCGAAGAGTTGATTGTGTATATGCATGGATCCAATTTAAATTGAAAATTGAGACTCAAACATTTGCTATTTCTAAAGGCGATCGATTTCAGGGGGTTTGTTTGCTTATTGTTCTAGAAGCGATTTTTTAATTGGTCGCGATTTGTCTTTAATTTGCTAGCATTTTGTTCCTAACGTTTATCGACTATATTATTCATACTCAGTTTTGTATGCAGTCCGTGCGCTATTTTGACCAAATTTTGTAAGCGGTTCGTGCGCTCCGATAGGTTATCAAAAAATAAACCGGATGCATTTAGGCATAACGTACCACGTATTAACTATACGGCAAAAATCCGCCGTTC
This sequence comes from Photinus pyralis, assembly GCF_008802855.1. NCBI lineage: Eukaryota > Metazoa > Arthropoda > Insecta > Coleoptera > Lampyridae > Photinus > Photinus pyralis. The sequence goes on from NW_022170819.1 coordinate 12,307,957, forward strand.
TGATTGGCCCACGGCGAAACGCAGTACGTTTTGTCCAACTAGGGTCCTAATCTGGTACGGTTTGTCGCCACGTGTTGAAACCACTTACTGGTATATGGCAATAAAACGTTTAAAATAGGAAATATATACGACATTCTTTGACACACTCCGCTTCGAATTACTTAAGCTACAGTAAGTGTAATTCCGCTACAATTAATACCGTATGCTAAAAACTTCATCTTTTTTCGAAGGTTACGCGTTAATTTCTTATATACGCGATATTGGATGTTTACGTGACTCGATAGAGAAAAAAATTACTTAGCACATTCGGAAATTAATCTGGAATTTTGCCTTGAAATTTAAAATGTATTTCTTATGGTAATAATTCTGTGGCCGTGTTGATTATGCGAGCGAATGAACGAATGAATTTGGTTTCAAAACTAATTGAAAACAAAAGATAAAGGGCTACAGTGCAATATTCAGAAAAGAAGAAAATTTCCCACGATAGTACATTGAGCGTTTTAGAAACGGAAGGAATGGACACGGGAAGAAATTCGTACTCTATTCAAACAGGCAACTGAGTCTCTGCAATAAGGGAGCGAACTGCATTAGACGTTACACTTCAAGTAAAGCCAAGGTTTAAAATACAATATTAGCTTCGATAAACACTCTTGAAACAAAATAAGGAAAATAATATTACAGACCTACGCACGGCTGGAACTGTTTCGTAACTGAAACTGGTCGTACTTATTTGTCAATTTCCCTCACACATATTTTAAGTTCACACGCGAATTTTACTACCGAGTACGGTACACTGAACACGTCCCTGAACAGTATTAGTATAATTATTACGATACCTCGACCACTGTTAGACCTCCAGTTCTACCATTTAAAAAGATAGGATAGGTGAGTGAAAAAAATGTTTGCCAGAAAAACCAATAAAAAACCATTACTTTGGCACACCTTTCTCCGACGACTGTAAAGAATAAGGGAAAGTGTGTTGGGCCTGCATTTTCCAGTCAAAGTTGAAAGTTGCTAATGTTCTCAGTCTTTTGCCGTCCACGGCCCACTTATTAAAGATAAGGAACTATTTGCAATTGAGTTGAGTTGTTAGTCCGAATTAAATGAAAACGCCATTTCCAGAATCCAATTTGAATAAAATTTTGATCATTTTGAACTTTCACTGTGCAGAAAATTGGAAATAGTGGAAAGAGTGGAAAGATCAGCAGTCTCAATTTCAGCTCTTGGGATGATCAAGATGGCATTCCTAATTCTTGCAATCATATCCTCGCGGGAAGTTGGCCTTGTTGCAAAAACTATATTCTTAATCCTTCCCCAGAGAGATAAAAATCAAGGCAGGTTAAATCGGGAGACCTAGAAATATTCATTAAGTTTTAATATGTGCGCAATTATGAACAGAATCATTGCAAAAGGCAACATCTAAAGATCCTTGTGTTAAATACTTGCCTTGGAGGCCAAGGGAATAGGCTTCCTCTTCCGATCCAACGGTCAGGGAAGTTGGCATCGCGAACAGCAAGGGCATAATGGGCGGAATAACCATCATGCTGGAAAAACATATTTTGGTGGACGTCCAGCGGAATATCTTCCATTAAAATTGGAAGAACATTTTCTAAGAAATGTAGGTATGTTCGACCATTTAATGCGCCGTCCAAAGTAAATGGACCAACAACCCGCCCTCCAATTATCCCACACCAAATATTTACACTATATCTCCCTTGATGCTGGACTTCCCCAAGCCAGCGTGGATTATTTCGGGACCAAAAGTGCATATTATGTAAGTTTAATTGCCCATCGCTACCGAAGGTGGCTTGTCAGTCCACAACACATTTGAAAGAAACTGAGGATTTTCTGCTACCATGTTTAATAGCCAGTGGCAAAAATCTATCCTTCGGTCGAAATCCGGAGGAGTAAGGGCTTGATGTAAGTTGATATGGAAGGGGGGTCACCTAAAATAGCAAGAAATGTAAAAAAAACCATGGGTTTTATAATTTGACTGTAAAATAAAATAGAATAAACTTTATAAAAACAGGTATACCTCTATATGGTATTTAAAAAAAAAAAAAATGCGCTATTGTGGCCACTTTGTCCGTCCGTCCGTCCGTCCGTCCGCTAACTTTGCGACGCTACTAGTTTTTTATCTTAAGAGCTATTGTTCTACTTTTTCGCTATTTGGTTCGTTATGGTGTCGAGTCTTATTTCCCAAGGAATGCTCTTTTCAACGATACCAAATTTTTACAATCGGTCAAACGGTTAAGTTACAAAAAAAGTTATTGTAAAAAAAACAAAAAACCGCTTTTACATGTTCCATAAATTTTACAATTTTAAGCATTTTTATTAACGATCCTAGAGATCGTTTATAATTTTGCATTGCTATCTGTCGCCTGCCGGTTGGTCTCTCCGTCTGTTCCTTGGTCTGTCTGTCCATCTATTTGTCCGTGTGAACGATAACTTTGTTTAGAAATGTTCGATCGCTTTTACATCTCCGTTAGTTATGAACTGAATTGCATGAAATTCAATATGGGCATAGCTTTAGCCATATAATACGCAATGCCAAAAGTGGAATCGAATCGATTCAAAAACAGTGCCCTTTCGAATGTCACCATTTTAAACAAATTGCGACTTTTTTACTTATAAAAATATTTGAAAAATTTGATACATAGGCACTTATAAAGGAAAATAAACGCCATTTCTTTGGCTTTGCGCATCGCAGAACTTTTTATTTATGGAAAATTTAAACAAATTTGATTAATAGGCACTTTTGAATAAAGGTCAAACGCCAATTTCAAAATTTGGTTTTGGCATTGAACTTTTTTATTAAAGAAAATTTCAAATTTGATCATAGGCCCCTTGGCGGAGAAGGAATTCAACTAAATTAACTATTTTTTTCATGCCAATGAATCTTTGCAATGGTACGTTAATTTGTAATTTACTCGAAGTAAAAATTTGTTACAATCGGTCAAACGGTTAAGAAGTCAAAGCAGGTTTTGCAAAAACAATTGCGCCCCACGCCATCTTTGTTTTCGAAATAACTAGGTTTTTGTTGAAAATGGTAGATACTGGCGCTTTAACAAACAAATTTTTAGTTTATTATGCGAAATTTAAAGTTTTTAAAATTCAAGATGGCAGTTACGCATCGGTAACTTTCATTTTTAGAACTTGAAATGAAATTTTCTCATAAACTGAAATTGATTGTCACGTAAAAAAGTGGATTGCCCATGTGCAATTATCGCATCTTTCATATTGTGTGGCCGGATTTTCCCACCTTTTTTGTATTCCTCATAATGTTCTTGTCTTATTGTCCTCAAAATATATTCTCCATTTTTTTTTTCTTTAAGGCAATTCCATAATTCTGTTTTTTTTTCTGTTGTTATATTTCAGCAAACTCACACTCAGTGCGTGTGGCTACGGTACTTTTCGTTCAATTCTGATTCAGAGGGTCTACTATTTAACTTTTTATCATTGTAGATTTCAATTTCTTTTCTTACTGTCACGTCTTGTACATATTAACTCTTATTAACTCTCACAATAGAATCTATAATTGATTTCTCTATCCCGTTTTTTGATATCTTTTTTATTTATTTATATCCCTCTCTTGTTCTGGGCGCTGCTTTCAACAGGCTTGCGCCCAATTAGAAAGTGAGCCGCATAATGCTTTTTAGGGGTGCCTCTGCGGAAGCTATAATACTCTGGTATTTACCTTACGAACTAGGAAAACTGCAGGAAAACCTAATACGGAGTATCCGACAGAATGCTCGAAACTGGTCTAAGGAAATTCTCTGTCACAGATGAAAAATTCTTACCTCGACGCAGGTTCGAACATTCGACCTCTGGCTTTATAGCCCAATGTTCTACCATTGCGCTAGTACATCGTATTCGCTATTATAAGAGTATTTTATATGCAGTATTTTTTATCAGTCCCTTTCCATTATTAGTCCATTGTTTCCTACTCTTGCACTGAGATCCTCAATACCATGTATGTATTTTGTTGATTAGTTTCTGTCACCTATGTTCCTCGAATTTTATCTATACTATACCAATAAGTTATCTATTATTCTGTAGGTGGGTATGTCATTTTCCATTTTTACAGTATAAGAAGACATCAACCCACTGTCTTATAGATTTATAGTTGTGGAAGATTTAGATATTTAAACAGAAAAATGGTTCATTTGACCACTGGTTCCCATTGTTTTAATCGAATCCGAATTTAGGATTGGACGTTGGTGGGATTGTACTGTATAACAATGTTTGCTAGACCTTCTCCCATTTAAAAGGACGGGGCAAGTGATTTTGAAAAACCTATACCCATCAGACACAGCCTCAAAATCCATTCAACCAATTTTTACCGTTATTTTGACACACCTTTCTTCACTTCTGTGGCTAGGACAGATACCGCCCGCATACCTACGCATGCGCGATTCTGTCCTTTTGTGTTTAAGAATATGCGTACAACATTTGGTTCCAATCGGTTCAGCCGTTTAGTCGGAAATGAGAGTACAGACAGACAGACCGACAGACATATTTTGTTTGGTTCGGAATCCAGGTGCTTCAAAACCTGTATTTCAAAAAGAAAAGTAATTTTTCACCCCAATGCAATACCTCCCTTACTAACGTGCGAGTAGTAATAAGAGGAAAGGGTTTTTTGTCTTGCCAATCAAAGTCCTCAGTCTTTTTCCGTCAACTTGAAGATAAAATGTAACAAAATAAAAATATAATCTGTGATTCAGGCGCGGTCTATTCTAAAAAGGCGCCACAAATTATTTAAGCAGCGATTGGCAATTGCCAAGTTGCTACTACAAATAAAATGAAAATATCATTTTCCAGAATCCAAATTGAATTAAACGTTTATCTTATTGGAACTGTGCAGAAAATTGGACATAGTGATTTGTACAAAATTTATAGCAATTGCATTTTACCTATACCATTGAGGACAGTTACCACACTTTCACCTATATAGGAGTATTAGAAGATTCTGTGCTAGGTTTATAATACCGCTGAGTGAAGCACTCAACGATAATACTTAGATTAGATTACACACTTATCATCGCAGATCGCATCAGGCTCCTAAGCGAGTTCATTTTGGACATTCTACCCGTCCGTCTGTATGTGTGCATGATATCTCGCGAACGGTTGCGAATTTTCAAATTCTGTTTTCAGTACCTATTATGTTTGTCATCACCCAAGGAAGAACTGATTAAATTTTCAGTGACCCAGGAGCTCGTTTACTGTATTTAACACCAAAGAATCGTGTGACTGAACAACTGACAAATACTTCTGCCTAATATATGCAATTTGTATGGTTGGCGGAATAATAATAAGAAAAGATGTGTATAAGAAATTGGTGGAATTAACAATCGTCTGTGTCTTTTGATTTCTATAGCGCATCTTTCTCTGAATAGGTTTAGTATTTCGGGGTAACGAGTGATAAAATGATTCTGCTCAAACCACAGAGTGAGCGTGAGGAGAGTCCGATAGCGTGAGAAAGGGAACGTGGCGTATTTGATTTGTACGTGGAATTGATATATTGCACTAGCTCCCATTTGCTTCGTAGTGCAGTAAAGAAAGAAACTAACGATTAACGATGGCCTTATTTTCATGAATAAAAATCCATTTTGTAGGGGTTAATTCATTGATAAAGGAGATTTGCAGGTATCCATTCTAGGGCTATGGGATTGATTGTTACTTAACGTGGTCCAAGATCTTCCTGTAAAGAAAATAAACTGATTTTCAGTACATGTACTTGAAAAAAGGGTAGTGAACGTAAACTGTACGATCTTGTGGATGTAGTGGAAACCCTATTAAATTAATACAAAACAGGTTTGAACCTGTAAAAAGAGTTGTTAGCGTTACGTTTTTCTTGTACGGATCTATGAACTATGGAAAAAACTTCATAAAAGGGGCAAGAACTCCCCAACAAATTCGTAGAAGGAGAGGTATCCGACGGAAAGATCCATTTTACAGTCCGTATCAGTCCGTACAGCCATAACCACCCCGAATCTACCTATTTTGTATCAATCTCGTAAAGTGTAGAAGGTCATTTTTTCCTTATTCCAATTATGTAAATTTAAAACTTGTTTATCTTGAAGAAATTAGAATTTGGATTGTAGTTTCAAAAATTCTCAAGCAAAAATTCGAATTTGAGCGTTCATATACAGATAGCAATCGTTGGGAAGCCGTTTGTATTCGAGTGGGTTGATAAAAACTAAAATTGCTAAAAACAATTTCCCATTTAAAGTTGTTTTTAATTTTAACAAAGGAAATTTCCAAGTAAGTAAATGAGCCTATGGTTTTTGTATCAACAGTTGGTCGTTGGTTATTATTAACTTTGAATTTAAATTAATGGTAATTCACAAAAAACCGTGGGCACAAAAATTTACCTACTTGCAAAACGGGGTTGTAAGTTGGATCGATTTCATGATTGTTTTTGTCGTCAATATATCCGCATTTCATGGTAATTCCGTGATTACTTATTTAAAATGATATACGAAGAAGTGCCCACAATTTTCAGTAGAATGACAACGCGCATTCGGAAATACGACTTTTAATCCGGCTCCTATTCAATAGTATTGATCGATGAACTTGTAGAAATCAAGTGGCGAAGGTTGTCTCGTCTCCCTGTCCCTTTTCGTTTTCGAGTTAGGCGAGGTACAGTCGAACGGACCATCACATTGGGGGAATTACTTCCGAAACATTCCCCTAAAGGAGCAGGGTTTGAAGTCAATTACCAAAAGAATAAGGAGGAATTTTTAGTAAGTGCGTCACCGTGGTATGTATATGAAGGACTGACCGTGGGTCATATCTGCAATATTTGCTAAAACATTTCAAAAGGTTCATTTTTGGAAAGTCAATATTGTACGCCAAGAAAGGGATGGTCAACCCCCTTAATATCCAAATCTGTGGCAACAGTTTGATTTCAAGAGGTGGAATTATTTTATGCCATCTCTCTTCGGTTAACTCTTCGGAAAACATCGAAACCTTTTGGTTTCATTGCAAAAAGCAACGTTTTTTTGCACTTTGTCATCTCACGTACTTTTCCATTGTCTATTACACCCTGTAATTAGAACGACACCCTGTAAGACGGGTAGGAGTAACCTGCGGAGTCGCGCTAGTATAAATGATTGTTTTTAAATAGGAAACGAGAGTGTGATTACATTCTTATTTGTAATTAATCTTATAACTTTTTTTGCAGATTAATAATCAATTGGATACTGTGGTTTGGTATTCGATTTGTTAATATTCCAATAATAATAATATTGAAGATGGCTAACGTTTCACCCTTCTATCAACAGTAGAGATGGATATGGTACAGGTGATGATCTGTAAGTAACAACTAAAGTCCAAGTGGTGATGCAATTCATCCTTTCTTATAATGAAATTCCTTTTCAATCCATGATACGGCTCCGTATAGACCGCTATAACTGCCGCAATGTGTAAGTGCAGAAAAATCCCATAACCCATACTGAAATATACAATAAAGTACGTCATTGGTCTACTAGCTTGGAAAATGGGTAATCAAACTCAATCATGTCAGAGACCAGCTCTCGAATCCTCTGGAGATACCCACGCTTAGGTACAACAGAAATCATTGTGACAAGGGCGTCTTCACTGTCAATATTCAAAAAATCCGGAACGTCATCGCTCTCTTTCATATTTGTCGCTAGTAGCCAAATCGCAATGAGCAACACAAACCCCGAAAGCTTCCGTAGATGCTCTAATAAGATTGGAAACGGAAGGAGAACCTCAGGATCGCTTCCGAGTTCTCGTAAGAACGATGAGAGGCTATCATAGTATTCGTCTATTAGTTTTGTGTAATACTGTTTTCTCAACTCCCCGTCACTGCTTAGGAAAAGAAAAAACAGTACATCTAAAGCCGGCGAAGCGACACGCATCAATTGCCAATCCAATATGCACAGTTCGGTGGGGTGTTCGGGGTCATCAGAACGCTAAAACATCAAAACTTGTATTTTGTCAGATGGTAACAATCACTCACCCCGTACTTTAAGAGAAGGTTCCGTAATTCCATATCACCGTGTGCCTCAACGGCATATTTTTTATCATCGCTGCTAATAACAAGGCCGCTCTTGTAAATGATTGATGAATCTCTTGCGAATTCCTCTAAAGCCCTCTGCTCCTTTTCATTTTGGTGCGGAGAATACGAGTTCAGCACGTCACTGATCAATCTAGTCATGCCCTTTAGTAAGGGCCCCTGAAAATTACTGGAGAAAAAATACTCATGACATTGATCCTCCCAACTGTCAAAAATCTTCGGCTTTTGATCACGTATTGCGTACGAGAGTGCGTGAAACCTACCCATTTCCCTCATAACAAGCGAAGCGTGGGGATAGTCTACGGGTAGATTATCCCTTGAAAATTTTCGCCATTTTCCAAAATGCTTCCTGATAGTTCGATTGGGCAGTTGATACGATTGGGAAAGGCCGCGGTTACTAAACTTCTAGCCAAGTTTTCGATCTCCGCGGTGATCGTTGACATTTTTGGAAAAGTCTAAGAAGAACACACAAAGTTATTCATTACTGTTTTAAATTAAGCGAAGAATTGATTGTCTATATGCATTGATACACCTTCAAGTTTCAGAGTAATGACGCATGAACGCATTTGGATGTACTTGAAACACTTTGTAATGGTAGGTTCTGTGTGGCATAAGAAACATTAGATGATGATGTGTCGAAGAGGATAGGAATTAGGAAATTTTCCATTTCATTAAAAAACAAATGACGGTCCCTCATGTTGACAGCTTTACTATCATTACTACTATCAACTGCCATATCACAGAAGAAAGTTTCTGGGGTTTATTTACTTATTGTTCCAGAAACTAGTTGTTTTTTAATTGGTCGCGATTTGTTTTTAATTCCCTAGCATTTTGTTCCAAACGTTTATCGACTATATTATTTACACTTCACAAATAGAGAATTTCGCCCAGAGCGTGTCTTCAATTTTGTAAGCAGTCCGTGCGCTATTTTCAGAAAATTTTGTAAGCGGTTCGTGCGCTCCGCCAAGTTACCCAGATAAAAGCCGTTGTCTTATGTGTCCTGAATAGTCCACCACTCGTTTTCTACTAACACAACTATTGTACCATCTATATCATATGTAAATAAACGTATTTTGATTGATTGATTTACTTTTACTATGGGGATCTCGTAAATCGTAAAAGATCCCAAACCGCATAATGGGCAAAGTTTTGCAGAATTTTATGCTGGTTAATTTTCCTTTTCAACGTTTTCTTATAACTCCACAAATAGCGAAGTTACAACCTAAAAACCAAAAAACGGCATTTATTTTCAAAGATATCAAAAATAATTTTGACCAACCCGTTGTACTTGTTTCTCAGGTTCCTACTGGTGCTAAAATAAAATTTGTGACTTGTGGGTTTCGACTAAATCACATTAACTTTCTTATTTCTTATACATCGATTTTTACGTCATATTATAATATAATCGGCGACACCAAATACTTAGCATTCCATTTGGAAGTTAATCTTGAATTTTGCCTTGAAACTTACAATGTATCTCTTATGGAATTAATTCCAAGGCCATGTTGATTATTCGAGAAAATTAACGAATTTAAAATAAAGTATTAACCTCGATTAATACACTCCATTAGTATACGACCAATCAGCTTGGTGATTGTTTCAGCTTCTAACCAATCAGATGTTATTTTAAATGACTAAAAGCTAGGTAGCTTTTTATCAGCGATAAAAATGCGTGTAAGAATGCGTAAAATATATAGCGGTTGTGATATTTACTGCCTTTTATTAATCTCCCTAAAAATAACCCTCTTGGTTTTAAATCAGGATAATTTTATTTAAATTTTGTTGCCTCCTGGAAAAAACTCTCGATCAAAAGCAAATGATAAAATTTTATCACACTTTTGATCTCTAGTTTTTTCCGTTGCAACAAAACTTTCGTGTAAAAATAAAATTATCCGATTAAATATCAAGCTCTTGTGTATTTACCCCCGATTAACACTCTTGAAACAAAATAAGGAAAATACAGACCTAGGGTTGGAACTGTTTTATAACTGACAATGATCGTACTTCTTTGTCAATTTTGTTCACGAGTCAGTTTTTACTATCAAACACGGTACACTGAACACGTCCCTGAACAGGCCCCGTATTTTAAAAATGGCATCAAATCCCACATTACTATTATTATTATTACAAAACCTCGACCTCTGTACTTACATTTAAGAGGATGGGAAAGGTGATTTTGAAAAAAATGCCAAAAAAACACAAACATAACCATTTAACAAATTCTTACCATTACTTTGACACACCTTTCTCCGACGACCGTAAAGAATAAGGCAAAGGGTTTTTAGGTGTTGTCTACATTTTCCAGCCAAAGTCCAGTGAAGGTTACTAATGTCCTCAGGCTTTTGGTGTCCACGTGCAAATTTGCAATTGACAAATTCCAAATTAAATCAAAACATACAATTTCCCAGAGTCTAATGTGAACTAGATGTTAATCATATTTGAATTTCCACCGTGCAAAAAATTGGAAGTAGTGATTTGTGAAAAATGTATAGCAATTGCATTCAACCTACCTACCAACGACTGCACAGAACACACACTCACACGTAGGAGTTATTTATGTGCTCGGGTTATAGATTACGCTCTTATCATCGTAGGTCGCGTAGTTTTTCCATTCGAACTGCAACTGTCAAGTCATAACATTATTATCCGCCTTAGGCCAGTCACTCATAATATTTAGCAGACTTCCATCTTGTAAGTTAGACCCGACGGTTAGTGATAACGATAACCGTACGTGATCCTTGTAAATCGATAATATGCATGTGGAATATGATCGCGAAGGTTCGCTGTTACTTATTAAATGCACCGGGTGATTCAAAATAACTGCAAACAGTTTAAATTTTGACTTAAGGAATTGGCGAACATGTTTAGAAGGTGGTTTATTTATGCATCAATTGTCGACCATTGGCGTCATTTTTGTATGTGAACTTTACAGTGTATATATTTTTCGGTCCAACCCAGTTAAGAGTTCAATAATGGGTAGTGAAAATCTTCTAACTGAGTTGAAATTATATTGGTTACGATGTGCTTGTAAAAGACAAAAGGGGACAAAAGGTACTGTTAAATTATTAAATAGACAAAGTGGCCGTTTCAAAATAGTTGGACACTCGAGGTTAATATTTATTTTCTGGAGGACTGTAGATGAAGGTTGAGGTGATTGAGGTAAAGTAGAGGCGGATCGGAGTGAATATAGTGGAACAAGTAAACCGGATATGCGGCACTTAGTCTTTAGTAAATTTCAAAAGAGAAAATAGAATACTTACCTAAAGGTAGAAACAAGGCAAATTAAGAGAACCTTCTCCTGGTCTTAACACGCTAAAGAAATAAAATACTTGACATGGATAATACATGTCACAATCCAAGGTGATTTAATAAACGATCTCAAAAATATTACAAATAGGACACTGTTATATATAGATCTGCAATGTCAACATTTAAATTTAAATTAATTTTTAGTAGAAAAGGAATAAAACACGTAGTCAGAGTAAGGGCCGATTCTACAATGAAGGTATATACCGAGTATAAGCTATACCTAGAATAAATGTCGACGGTTGCGTTCGTTACCATTTTGTCAACCAATGGCATACATGTTGCTATGGCAGTTATTCCAAGAATATCTTATTCTCCGTAAAAGTGTAATTGTAAAACCGGCCCTAAGTATAACGCGCAAGCTTAGAATGCAGGGCACTATAATATACCATGTGCAATTTGAAATCAACACACGCCGCTGATCGGCCAGCTAGCTCCGTTAGCCAGGTAGTTAACAGCGTAGAGAGATATGCTCTTACTCAGGGTACTAGGTAAGTGAATTAAAAAATTTGACCACAAATTATTATAAAAGGTTCCAAGTAAATCTCCGCCACTAATGGTGCTTCGATTCAAGTCTTTCGGGCGCCACCTAATTCCAAAAATGAAATCTTCCCACAAAAATTAACCCACCAAGAACCCCTGAAGTTATGTGACACCTCGTACCGCTAAGCAACGACAAGTATAATTACTAGAAATTAAAATGAATTGATGTACTATAATCGGTAGCTTGAGGTGTTGTACGTCACCGCTAACGATAAATTGTGTCGGCAATTCCACATGTTCCTGGTGTAACCAAAAATAACTCCTACGGAGGTAACAAAATTGTGCTCCAGGTATATTTCTCTCACGATCTACGTTCGGCTGCCCGAAGATTTTAATGATTCTACGGGATGTTTTACGGCACACTCATCTGCAGTAGGCCGATTATTTCCCCGGATTCAACTGAATATTAACCCCCTTGCAAAAAGTAACCTAATTACGACTACGTTATAACCCACAATAATGCTAATCTCTTATTCAGAGAGTACACAAAAAAAAAGAACTGGATACGTCCCAAACGACTTCAAAATTTACTATATGGTCGGTATTTATTCCCCTACAATAGAAAAAAGAACATCGGTAATCTCAACTCGTGCACAAAAAAACACTTACGGTTTGGAATGCTTGAGTTCTCCGTATTAAGTTCATTTCGGAAAAAATTGTAACCGAACGTCCAAAAACAAATTGTCGGCACAACGGGTAATCAATTGATTAAAGATGCTTCCGCTAAGTATTAACTCAATTCGACCATTGGAAAATATATCAAACACCCAAATTCGGGAATTTAGCATGACCGATTCTATTGCAGGTTGCTGGAAGACGCCACAAGTTTCGAAATTTTACCCAAACCAAAGCTACGGATAGTTTACCTCTGACGAATAGTAGAGCAGTATTTGATACATGACCATATAAGGTAATATAATTGTTAACATAAAAAAAGCAAAACAAATTAAATGTCCTCTAACGACAAGAAGACAAGTTAAATCGGAGAGGCAAACACAGAAATGCAAAAGTAACTAGAAATTATTGGTCGCATTCAAGGACTCGAGAAAATTTAGAAAATATACAGTTGGAAATTGAAATATGGACAGAAATGTTAATATTATTTTATAACTTTTACATAAGTCTTAATATCAAAATAGACTTCGGCAAAAAAATAGAACTATAATTGTTAAATGAATATCAAACAAATGTAGCAATTACAATTCGATTGTATCGAAAACCAGTACGCAATCAAACGTTATTTCGAGGAGTCGTCGAAAATTAAAAAAAAATTACCTTTGAACTTCGGGTCGCAATCTTGTAAGCTCAAAAGGGCAACACAAACAAACAAAAAAAGGAAATCTACTTTACGTTTCACAAATAACTAAATTTCTATCCAACAGCAATACAGAACTTCCTAATGAATTTTCCTTGAGAAACTTCAAAATTCTGCGGTGTTCACTCAGGAATCGCGTAACAATCAGGAGTAGGCTAGAAGTAGGAAGCCTAAAAAATAATTATTCAAAGCCAATTTTTGGTACATACCGAAAACTGACTTAGAACTTGTCAAATATATCCGCAAACTGCGTCAGCGAAGTGTCGAAAGCAAAATAACGAGAGAAAAACTTCACCAAACTTATACAGCCATACAAACCCCGTTAAAAGGTAGACAAAAATGACGAGTAACCAATATGGCGTGTAGGTTTTTCTTACAAATAATGGCTGAATGTGATTTTGTACAAAAAAGTGCGTTCGCCGAAAATAATTAAAACGAATCCTCTGCACGACCTCGGGCGGCAAAAAAAAACTATTGTAATAAGAACCCTACTACAAGAATAATTTACATTTAAATTAGTTGATAACCAAGGGAATACCTAGATGGCGTAAGAATATTGAATATACACGAGAGTAAAATTACTTAAATGGAATTTAAATCGGTAAGAAAATAACGTTGAGCAAAAAATTTAACAGAACCGTGCTGAAATCGAAATGTCAGGGGGGCCGAAGTATCCTGGGACAAATTACTCAAGTATGCATTTCCATGATTGATCAGAGTGTGAGCACAAGTAAAACACGTGGAGAAAGATTTTTGTCACCTGAAGTTTCCAGAAACTTGTCCATCAGTCCTCGTACTATAATTGACGTTTGGGACATTTACGTATAATAATTTTAAGTAATGAGTACCCCGCATCGGTATCACTTGAACAGAACAATTCCCATTTGAGCGCCAACAACGCCTTGGCCTTCAGCTTTAAACGAACAATAAATTTGGAAAGGATTTGAGAGAAGATCGATAACCTACACGAATGATAGGAAATTGTTTGCCCACCTGCGTCGTATCCAATCTATTACTATAGTATGAATAAGATGCGTCATGCCTAACACCTTTTTTTTGCGGCCCATTCCACCCTCGTGGAACAGAATCAATATTGTAATGCAATAAAAAATTAATATTATACACTATTAATACTCGTTTTGTAATTTACATAACACGAATGAAGTGTCAAACCCTTATCACTCTGCATTATTTAGTTTTACTTGCCGTTCGACGCTCCAACTTACGTACGTATTGGTTACAGGCAACCGTGATTACAGTTTTGCTGAATATATTCCATTAGGACAAAACTGGCAGTAAAAGTTCTGTGTTACAAGGCTAATTTCGTGCCAGTATGCGAAATGAAAGGCTTTGTATCACCTCGGAGCTCTCGAGGGATTTTAATAACGCTTCATTTTGGGGTTAGCACGCGTTACTGAATTAGCTACATGTTTTGTAATGTATTATTCCTGAGCTGTTCAACGAGAGCTTGATCAAAAGTTCTGTTTGGCTTAATATTCAAATCTCCGACATTCCAACTTTGGAATCTCCTAGAACATTTTTCCACGCGGGTTTTCATTAATTTCTGTCTGTTATTTCGTCGGACGTCTCTATTTTATTTTTGGACTTTCAGCTACGGCTGGTAAAAATATCTGGTACAAAGGTAGAAAACATTTCGCGATTTATGTCAACCTTCGAATACTAACTTAAAGCAAAGGAGAAATAAATTTCATCACTTGGGGTATTCCGAATACAGCACATTGTCGAAGCACAATAGCCGTGGGGAATCGAATTTGAGAACTTTTCAATTAATATCGGGTGGTCTGCGTTTGTATCTGCGTTTTCAAATCATCGATAACTTGCGATATTACTTTCAGTGCAATGTAACTCAGTTACTGTTGGCCAATTAGTAGGTACTTAGTACTTATAACTCATGTTTTATACTTACAGAAGTTGTATCGTGGTGAATAAATTTCCGTTAGTCGAAGGAAGAGCTCCAGTTCCAGGTAACTACCTCAAGAATTGCGGGATGTGCGTAAGTGGTAAAGATCTCATTTTCTCAGTTTTGCGCTCATTACACGGAACGGAAATGTTACGTCGTAGCGCGAGATGAAAATTGAAGCTTATTCCATTTGACACAATTTTGCTTGAATAGATACATACTTAGGAAATCCGAACCATTTGCGACATGTAGTGTAATAGTATATTTCCGGAAAAACACATTTTCGTCTATCACAAAAGGTTCGTCTTGAAGGTTTTACAGCATTACATTTCCTTCAAAGATTTGATAAATATTGCTATGTGCAGTGGCAAACGGTCACCCGCCAGCACTTGTTCAGCTAGCTCAATTAAGTACATGTACTAACAAAACCTTTAAAAGAAATAATGATTATAGTCTTTCTAGGGCACGTGCAGTTTCCCCCATGACGTAAATCTCGATATTGACCTGATATAATTCTGGGTACGAAATTTACCATGAAAACTCTTACCCGGGTCGTAATTGGGCTCGCTTAAACACAAAATTAACCATTTACAAATGAAACAAATTTATTCGACATAAATCAAGCTGAAAGAAGTATAGGTGCTCAGGGCCAGAAAAATAAATACCACACAACAAACGATTGATTAAAAAAATAAAATTTAAATAAAGTTCCCTAAGTTGATTAATCCTTATCATCTGGTCATAATACGCTTTTCAACAAACATACGCTTCGGAACTTCACTTCCCTGACCGCACTCGAATCCTGACTCATACGACATTAATTTCGCTGTAACTAACAATTATAGTATTGACCCTGTGAGATTAGAAAGAATCCCTTTAACTGAAAAACTTGAAGCCCTCAAAGAAAGGATTGCCTTGAGCGACAAACGCTCGATATCCACAGCACTCCGACTAAACGTAGGAAACATGAAAAAACGCGCCTTCGCTTAACGCAATGTACGTTCACTTTTATCGCGCCAGTGACTTCGAAATAATGAACAACTACTTACTTCGGCCATAACACGTGCTTATCTTGAAACTAGTTGGCTTACGCAGCGATAGGAAAACTTCTTATCTATGGCCGGAAAACAACATGAGATAAACGTTTACAAATACTAGGTAAATAATTCCTAACTGAATAAATCTATAGTTTTTTAACCAGTAATTTAAATTTACAAAAAATAAACAAAACAATTATTTAAATAAAATCAAACATCAAATAATTCTGATACATCAACATGCTGCTCGAATTTAACCAACATGTTGATCCTGTGCTTAAATTCCAAATTCCAACCAATATTTCACGTTACCAATAAATGAACTTCAAATAGAGGGTGTCTTATAGTTATTGCAGTTGCTGAAGCCAAATAAAACAACCTTATATAAATGTATGCATGTCTATATGTGGTTTATGGAAAATGTACCACATCAAAGGTTACGTGGAAAAGACGCATCGCATTGGTACAGTAAAAATGCCATGGACAAAATTTTCCGAAAATGTGTCATTACAGTTTTATATCTTCAGCTATGCGGCATGTAATATACCTTCACCTTTAGATACACATAGTTTTCCACCCTTATCCCCTTCATTGGAACATTTTTTATCGTAAATCGGACGGGGAACGCAAGTTCTAACCATATAGTCGTTAAACTCTCACATCATCGACGTGATATTTTTGTGATTTTTTGATATTTTTATCTTTTTCCTAACCTAAAAGCGGATTCTGGTAGGAACTGTAACATTTTGGTTCTCTCGCGTACATTTACACTCTAGTTCTTTAAGTATTATTATATTATGGCGAGTAATCGGATGGTGTGTGGGTTAGTGAGAATTAGTTGAATCGAGTCTGGGCACTCTCTCATTGTGGAGGATATAATTGAATTAGGTAGATACGTGAGTAAAATGCCATTTTCTAATCACATTGTACATGTTCAGCACTTTTCTATTCGTTTTCATTTGAACCATTTACTTCTAAATCGTTGCCGTATTAGTACTATTATCGAAATTATCTTTTTGTTTTGTGTGTTTGAAGGAAGTTTGACATGTAAATTTCGTGTAAGGTTCGAGTTTCTCTCTTCCTACGATGGCAATAAGATTGTTATTATTTTATTTGATACTAATTGTGCCTTCATTATCAGTGCCAAAATTACGCCGAAATTTTTGAATATTCGTCATCTTACGAATTCAAACGTAAAATTATTAAAGATTTCCCATTTTTAAGTGACCCGGCGGTTAAAAATTCCTCTGCGTCCGTAGGTGCCTATTTACGGTTGCGTGATCGATCAGCAGCGCACCCTCCACAAAAATATCGATCTCCCGCTAAAACCGAGCGCCATCAGCGAATTTTTTTCGGAAAAGTTTCCAGTACTCTTGCTAGCCCCAAAGGGATAGTTAAGTGTTTTCAAGAAAATTACGGGCGACGTGTTCTCTGGTGCGTTTGAGATTACAAATGTCCGCCGCGCCATTCCGAAACGCAATTTCCTATTTTTCTCCAAAGAAAAACAAGAGTTTATACTTGGGCGCAATGTTGAATTTTTTTGTATCTCCTTACCTATTTTTCCCAAAGAAAAGCACATTTTTAAGCGAAAAATTGCCACGCACATCGGTTACAGTCACCTTCTTACCGCATGATCCATACGGGTCGTCATTAAATCGTATATCGCCTCCTTCCCAACGACAACGGAACGATTCTAGTTCTCCCTCCCCCCCATATTTTCTTCAACATGCTTCTCTTAACATTTTTTAAAGTATCTTTCACGTCTCTCTTACCCCGCCATGAGGTTCCCATTAAATTTCTCAAATTTTCCTCATAATTCCCTTAGAATTCTACTGAAGTAACTCTCAAATTCCTAAATTGCCGTCATGTTCTCCTCAAGCTTTCCTCAATTTCTTCTTAAACGTGTATCAAGTTGGTCTAAAGTTCTATTTCTCAAATTGTACTCAGGTTCTCATATTCCCCCACGTTACATTTTTTTGGAAAACTACTAAGTTTAATATCAGAATATTCACAAACTTAAATACTACAGTGGAGGGATTACGCAACTTCCATATTGGCTTGCGTGAAATCTTTTACCTTCGCCTTGTAAAGAAGCTCTAAAAAATTGCAAGAGATTATCTCAGGTCTAATACATTTTTTACCTGATTTTTTATTATGTAAATAAGAATTAAAATCAAACTTGTACAATCACTCTCAAAGGAACAAAAACTTAGTTCCTAATTAAATCACAAAAAATGTCCCTGTTGGCCAGATAATTAAACCTATCTTAGTAAACAATGTAACTAGACACATTCAAATAATTCATTAAACGAATTTTCTTTTACGAATTACGAAATTTTAAGCGATTTTTTTTTGTGGGATGAAGTGGAAGGACAGGTACAGCTTTAGTACTGAACTTCGCCCCTTAATGTCTGGATGGTTTCCCATAAATCTTTCTTTCTTTTTAAATAATTGAGGACAAAATAATGTTTAATTACTCAATTAATGGTAATGCATTAAACCGGGTTTCGGTAGTGCGTGATCTTGGAATACAGTTTGATGAAATTTTGTCATTTAATAATCATGTATCGCAATTATCGTCTGAGTGTTCGAAAATAATGGGATAAGGAATGGCAATCTACTACAAATTAATACGCTCGTGACTCTTTTTAATGCATATGTGATAAGTAAACTAACCTACGGTAGTGTGGTTAAGATATCTACTGTTTCGAGAATCGGGCGTTTATCCGAATAGAACTGTTAGCAATGCGGATCTGCTCAGTGCCTTCAATCTTATTTCAGTGGAAAATCGTCATAATATAGTATCTATAGTTTACTTGAGCAAACTTGTGAATTACCAGATTGATGACCAATATTTCCTGTCTTTGTTACAATTCAATGTACCTAGACTTGCTTCATGAAGTAATATTACATTTACTTATAAGACATGTAATACAAATCATCATATGAACTCTCCCCTTATCAGACTATGTAGACTGTACAATTCCCTAAATAGCGACATTGATATTTTTAATGATATAAAGTAAGCGTTATAAAAAAATTCCTGTATCAAATGTATTCCGCGAACAGTCAATGATAGCTACGTATGGATATAGCAGTGTAATATCTTTGTTACCCAAACACTGCAGATGTCATTTTAATAATGGTAGATAACTGGTAGCTATTATGGGTTTTTCTCAAATAATTATAATTTCTTTCTAGGTACTTGAAATAATATTTTTGTTATAATTGTGTCATTACATAACAGTATGAAGCTAAATTTCAGTGTGAATGGATGCTCTCCTATTTTATGTTACCTTTTTTTTTGTTCTTACATGTTTTAAGTTTAGTATGCATGTGTTTACTAGCACGTGCCCACTAGGTAAGATTAATTGTGATGTTGCTCTGTAACTGGCTTTGCTGTTGAGCAATAAATATATATTTATTTATTTATTTATTTAATAAAAGGCAAAACGCAAAAATAAAGATAAAAGTTTACCTTGTCATCCTGGACCGTCACCGGATGTACTTATATAGCTGAGTCAAATTACAGATTTCCGGTTATCACGTCCTGTGGACCTGATATGATTTAGAAACTCTTATTTCCAATTACGTTCTTTTGGAAATTAACATTATCGAAAACATTCATAACAAAACGCAAGCAAAGGAAAGAACAAAACGCTGCATTTTTTTGGAGACAACAAATGGAAAATTTAAATTTTTGGTGAAACTCAATTGTCAGTAATTATAAATTAGTTCAGTAAGTCGTGCGATTTATTTGCTGTGAAACGAAAAAACGTTTCTGCAACGCACTATTTCCGATTTAACTTATGGGTATTATTTATAGAAAACACCGATGACTCTATCATCACTTTTAACTCGAGTTAACGCGAGCTATGAATCTACCCGTACTTTATACAATCCGTCTTATTCTACCGAATGATAAAAATAGCTGTACGTTCGTCGCCTTAGCATAATACCACGTGATAAATTAACACGTTAACGATACAATATAAAATTTTTGAATATTACTTATACACATATTCCTCTAAACAAGCACTAAAAGCAATTACTAAATAGAAAAAACGTGACCCGTTATACTGAATTAAGCTTTTGTGAATTTATGCGTCCGGCCAATGCCAATTATTTGGAGTTGTAGTTATGCAGATAACGCAAATTTTATCAAATTTAGACGAAAGGATTACTTTACTCTTTTTCTGTTGCATCCTTTGTGTTTTACTTTTGTATTTTAAGTTTATCTCTTTATGATGATAAATTGGGGTAGTTTAGAACGGTTACAGCTTCAACAATTCTCAATTAAAACCAAAGTTCGGTCTTATATTTTCTTCTGTAAAATAAGACGCAGGCCTATTTACCCCTTCAGAAACTATTCGAGTGCCGTAGGCAAACGCCCCGAGAGCCGCCAATTATGTTGTTCACATTTTCGTAAGATAGAAATTAGCCGGCCAAAAAATGTGGAAGTCCGGTTTCTCAAATTGGGATAACTTAGCATAGAAAGTCCTTTAAAAGCTAGTTCAAAGGATGGAAGTTGTCCGAGGTCGCCGTACGTAATGTCACAAATATGTAACAAGGGTTACGTTCCGGGATGGGCAACCCCTGCATGTTTTCCTTAAATGTTGAATATTTACATAAGATGAAACTTTACGGTCCACAATATTGAATCCACAGCTAGCTTTCTTTAATAATTGTTTCTGACTGTTACCAATCTTATTTCTCTGAAAACTCAAAAATACTCTGACTGCTTCACTTCGGACAGTTCCATGGACCTTAAGACGCGTGTTAATTCCTACTTTTAATTTCAAATTCAAACTTGGAAAATACAGATGCGCCCTTTGATACAGGGTCGCAAAGCGTAAAGAAAATTTCCCGATCCAACAAAACCGTAGCTTTTCACTCGGTGGCTATTGATAGAGTTCCCTTGATTTTTGTTCTCCCTAACACGTCCCCGCCTACTTTTTTATTAATTGACAGTTGTTCCCACGATGTCCTATTATCTTAATGATGGGAGAACTTTAACACCTTGGATGGTCTGAGATAAAATTAAATGGCGCCGCCGTGTGCTGCCTTTCTCTTTTTCCCTATAAAACAGCGTAGGTATATCCATCTCGCTATGACTTGCAAAGGTGGCCATTTGAAATTATCTAAGATAATCGTAAATGGCGGAAGAATTAAATTTATCTTGTTGATAATTAAAATTTTGCTATTTAAAATTATCAAGATAAAAAAATGATTTAAAATGATCATTATGATAAAAATAATTATTTTGTTTTATCAAATATGAATTATTTTTATTAACAAGATAATAAAAATGAATATTTTTTATCTTGTAGATAATTCTAATTCTTCTATTTATACTTATTTACAAGACAAATTTAAATAGTTTGTTTAAACTTTATCATTAAAATAATTTTAAATAGGCAAAATAAAATTATCTAAAAGATAAAAAATATTTATTTTTATTATCTTGTTGATAAAAATAATTCATATTTGATAAAATAAAGTAATTTTTTTATCATAATGATAATTTTAAATCATTTTTTTATCTTGTTGATAATTTTAAATAGCAAAATTTAAATTATCAAGATAAATTTAATTCTTCCACCATTTACGATTATCTTAGATAATTTTAAATGGCCACCTTTACAAGTCATAGCGAGATGGAAATACGCTGTTTTATAGGGAAAAAGAGAGAAAGGCAGCGCACGGTGCCATTTAATTTTATCTCAGATAATATTAAATGGCTGAAATAGCCATTTATACTCAGATAGTTTTAAATGGCGGAATGGAATTAAAATTGTCAACAAGATATAAAAAATGATTTAAAATTATCATTAAGATAAAATTAATTATTTAATTTTATCATTAAGATAATAGAAATTCGGGCAAAACTTTACTTTAAGATTATAGTATTGTTGCACATTCAATGTTAAAACGGCGTTCCATACTGATACAAATATCAATAAATTATTATAAATATAGCCTAGGACTGAACTTCGAGCTATTTTTGCCGCATCATGCAGGTTTTGCGCTAATACGGTTTTCGAGTTATTAAATGCACCGTACACCTATTCAATTGATTTTTTGAAGGGCTGTTTCGATACCAAAGGGAATTAATTTATTTGAAACGCTACGTGATGCAGTAATTGTACTCATGCTGTTAATAAATTGTCTGCGTCATTAAAAAAGGCATGGAAGTGGAAACGATAGTAATCATTCTGCATCATTTAAAAAGTGTGTACCTACCATTTCGCAAAATACAGAATGACCTAGATATTCAAGAGCAGTTTTTATGAAAACGGCGTCTGACAATTGAGAAGTAATTAAAATTCACGCCGCCTCTCCGATTTGTTCTTTCTAGTAGGTACATGAAGTTCTCCAACGTTAAAAGCTAAGTGCTTTCGAAACAATGAACGAATAAAGTAGGTACATGCATTAACAGTCTAGAAAGCGCGATGTACAAGCACAAGAAATGGATATAAGCACAACATTTAAAAATGCAATGCTCCGCTGCTGTTTAATACCCGATAAATCACATGTAGAGGTTCGTGTAGTAAAACGTCTCTTTATCGTCGCGAACCAACCAAATGTTTGTTTCACGCCATAACCCGACCAGGTAATTTTATTTATTGTAACCACAAAAGAGAAACAAGTGGAAGGTAGGCTTGAAAGTTTTATCAGACATGGCATTTTTCTTTTACGACATCGCGCTACATGCCGTTTATTTTACTCTTACAATGGAAAACTTGGCGAAACAAGTCGCTTCTGCACGGAGTGTGAAATATGTGCAAATTACGACTGCATATGCTCACATTTGTTACGTTTATTTGAATACGAAACTTTTCGGAGAGTGAACGCTGAAATGCCGAAATTGATACACAAAACTTGACCTCCGTTATTACATTAACCTCGTTCTCTTTTAGTATTGTTTTGCTACAAAGCTAATGGGGTGCACAATATCAGTTGATAGGTAGCAGGTATCCACCAATCAATTAAAGTGTAATTAAATTACTGGTATTTTTCAGTTAATGTGAGTTGAAGTGTGAAACACCAATGAAATTATTAATTTTCCCAGTAACTGTAACAGGGGGGTTACATTTCAGGGTGAGGAAATGCCTGAATGTTTTCTTTACATTTGACGGTAATGTTAGATTTTGGCCCAAAATGTATCCACGGCTAACTCAACTTGACTAAAACACTTTGTTACAATTTACTCAAGCAAAAACGGACCTGACAGGGTTAACCTTTCGCTTCTTCGAAGGGTAGCACCTGGTTTCAAATAAATACGAATTTGTACATTAAGTTCCATCATCCATGTATAATAATTGATCTCTGCCGATTGGATTCATAATTTGGAGATTCTGAAGTAATTTTTGAACAGGATTTCACCTATGCTCCGAATGAGGATATGCATTTTCTTCTCACTGTCGTTTCGGCTGTAATTTGTTACTGCAATTTCCATCGACAATCGTTGCTTCATCTACGATTAGTCCTCTTATTTAAGTTTTTATGTCAATAACGAAGGGGTGAGGCGAGTGCCGACGCCCTTGGCTTAATTCCACATACTGCTGATAACAAGCCGCCATTTTGCTGCGAAATGGGTTGCCGGGTCATGAAGGAGATCTAATATCAAGAAGCAATCTTCACTATTTTGCCCTGTCTTTGCCATCTCGGTTAAGTTATGATCGAGTTTGAAACGCGTATGTCGTTGAAGGATTACGAGTAGAGCGAGGCCCTTCAGGCATTAATCAATCAATTATATATACCGAGCCCTGCGGCTTTGGAGGTTTCCTTTTAATGAATTTCAGGTTTCGAATGCAGAACTGAGCTCACTTCTTGGCTGCAACATCTAACTTTTACTTGTACTTGGCCCTATATGTGCGAATTTGTGCCCGAAAAATCAATTTATTTGTGTGGAAAGTTGTTTTATGATTCAGCAATTAGTTTGCTAATCGATCATTTTAGAAGAAAGAAGAAATCTCATTAATTTTAGACGAAACGAAAACAAATCTTTTAAAAATTCTCGACCGGACAAAAATTTTGCAACTGGTCTTTATTCCAAATGCCTATGTATAAAATTTCATTTAAATGCCTTCATAAATAAGAAAGTTGGCATTGCGCATACGTTAAACCAAATTTTTGACACTGCGCATGCGCAAAACCAAAAAATATGGGTATAAACGGAATCCTTGGAACAAGCCCTTTCAAATGAGTCCTAATCGCCAAAATCGGTTCAGTGGTTTAGAAGGAGTGCGTGCGACGGACAGACGGACGGACGCACGTCAAAGTGCAGCCAATAGCGATTTTTCACCTTGAGGAAAATACGCTAAAAAGGAAATATAGTAAACTGGATATGGCCCACTTAGTCTTTAGTAAATTACAAAAGAGAAGAGACAATACTTACTGAAAGGGTAAACCAAAGATCCTTGTTCTCATCTTGATAAGCTAACGAAATAAAATAATTGATAGGGTAGAACATAAACAATAATAATTGTTGTCAGAATTAAGTGTACCTAATTTAATAAATTATCTCAGAATATTACAAGTAAGACACTGCCTCGGACACTGCAATAGCTAGATACCCAAAAAACGACGGAGCTATAATTGTTAAATGACTATTAAAACAAATATGGTAATTACAATTCGATTGTATCGAAAACCAGTATGTAATCGAAAGTTATATCAAGTCGTCTTTGAAAATAAAAAATTTTACCTTTGAACTGTGGTCATAGCGGCCTTTCCGAGCTCATAAGGGCCCTTTTCTGCCTTATCTGTGACAGATAAAAACAAACACAAAAGAGGAAAGGGGGATAGTGAATAGCGCGACACACAAATATTGCGATAGCCATGCCTAACGTTTGACACTTTACTACTTGTATATTAAAGCGGTAAATAACACTCGATCAGAACCATTAATTCAATTCAGGTTAAGTAAACAAAAGCAAAATTTTGATCGAGAAGAAATCGTCCATACAAATCGTTGATATATAAAAGCATGAACGTAAAGTTAACCCAAAAAAACTACTTTACGATGTACAAATAAATAAATGTCTATACAACAATCTGAAGGATTTAAAATGTAATCAAGATCAGACTATGAATTTCTTCATAATGACACAAAGACAGAAACGTAGATATCAACTCCGAAATAGGTCCCGGTAACTCCAAAAACCAACTTACAAAACACAGGCAACTAAATATCTTCGTATAACAAAGCTAATGTGAAGGATAGAATGTAATCAAACTTTTAACCACGGAAACATCTGCACGACCTCTAGCGGGAAAATAAAGAACTATTGTAAATGAAACGTATAATACTCAACTAGTTACACCTAAACTAAACGGAATTACAGAGAATACTAAAATTAATATCTAACCACTGTCTAACTATCATCATACGCCATTGAAATGGACGCGGAACGCTAACAAAATTCAACCAAAATCAATTCTACAAAAATTCTCAAAAAAACAAACTTATTAAAGGGCTCCCGTTACATAACCAAACAACACACATCGTGTGAAACGTTTAAGGAAAATTTTAGGAAACAATACTGGGGAGAATGGTAACAAAATCAGGGAACAACTTCATATAGGGATGTAGTAAATGGCAATGGCAATGGGAACAATTACAACACACGAGATGAATTATTGAATTTAATTGCAGGGCGCAAAAGCGATCATGTTCACAGGGGAAGACCGAAGTATCATAGATATACAGCATAGGCATAGGATGAGGGGTAGGTAGATAATTTAGTAAATAAACCAATTAACTTTTTTTTTGGTTAGATTTAATTTAGGGATTATTGGAGAATGAAAGGCTTTATTAAAGTATATTCAAGGTATTTGTAATTACTTTTGAATTTTGTCATGTGTGTTTACAAACCCGATAAAATAAGGATTAGGTGTAAGTTAGGCAAGCCAATGTGTGATTTGAAAAGTGTTTGTATTTCTTTGCAAATCTAGTTTTTGTGGAGTTTTGAAGGCACTTTTAGTGACGAATACTACGGTTCTGTATGGCATTTCAGTGTTTCGTATTTTTGTGTAGGATTTGCGGATTAAGCAGCTTGTTGCGCTAATTGGATCGACAAGTAAATTTGAGTTCGAAACAATACCACATAACATTATGTAACGAAGCACCCGTTTTCCGCCTGGAAGTTCATACCTGACCACACCGTATATTTGTGGAATCAGCCAGCTTTGCTGAACACCCGGTATATACAAGCGTTTTAAGTTGGCCGCTAAAAACCGTAGTTTCTGAATTTACTTATTTGTTCTAGGTGACGAGGAGTGAGCTTTGTGTTGTTTCAATTTGTTTAATTAATAATAATAGTATTTATTATGTTAAAAAGAGAAAGAAAAAAATGAGGAAGGTTAACTGCCATAAATGCTAATTGTTTATCTTACCGCCAATAACGCACGTAACTTTCGTAGTGAATTTACTACCGTACCTGTAGGAAAATTAAAATTGTTATTACGGCCGCCGGACGCCCTCTTGCCAGGCAGCCAGGGAGAGAATCAATTTTATTAAGTTAATTACCGAGATTAATCGATTTTGGTTTGCTAATGGTATACGAAAATCCGGGATTTAAACTAGAAAAGTCGTGCAGTTTGGAAAAAATATAAACGCGATAACAGATTGCGCCCCTTGAACTCACATTCCAAACAAAAGGATGTTGGCGGCCTGCCGAATTTGGGAACTTCATTCCTACTATTTGGATAAGTATAATTACCCGTAATTAGGTAATTGGATTACAGATAGTATCCTCCGATTAAGTCATGATTACATGCGCTCTTAAAAAAGTTGCAGTTTGACACCAATTCCTATTTTTTCGATGTCGAGGAAAGGCGTGATTAATTAAAAAGAGTTTTAATTTGTTTGAAGGTATCGAAGGTATAAGCGTACGAGGCGGGAGTTTCAGTTTGTCTCTACTCGAAATGGACGTTTAGATAAATAGAAAACACACTTTTGCATTTTCGCAAGCTGTCGCCATTTTGAGATTTGCCGTAAATTTACTTTTGCAACCGTGCCGTATTTAAATCAACGATATTTTGCATTTTAGTGGTTAAACGAAACGTTCCTAATCCTGACCAGAAGCAAGGTTCCGAACCTTCTGGTGACGCCCAAAGCACTCCCGGTCCGCCTTCATCCTCCGACTCTCGCCGCCGTCACCGTCTACATACTTTATCCTGTAAATTACCGCTGGATGTTTTGTTCTGTCATTCAACTTCATTTTGTAATTATATCGTTAGATTTGTGTTTTTTGTGAATGAGAACAGAAGCTTCCGGAGAAAGTTTGTCGCAATTGTAACATTCTAATTTCTTGTGTCTTGAGCCCGAGCTTGAGCCTATACAAGGGGAACCATCTGGGAGTGGTCACTGTTTATTTTATGACTTCTAATTAAATAATTAATAATTAAATACGTACTTAATCGACAATTCTACCATCACCATACCTTTACTGTACAGGTTTACTACTGAAAGCTCGTGCATCTGACAGTCAGTTTTATTAAAAGCGTCATTAAACGGAAGTGGCCTGACAATCTCAATAACTGCACCTCCATAAAACGCTAACAAGTCTACTAATTAGAAACGAAAAGTCTCTGCAATGAAAAGGGGGAATATTGAACTATTGCAAAAAAAGAAAAATGGTAGCCTACTTAATGTGGGCTAGTTCTCTTTGATTAAATAGATGAGAAAAGCACGTTTCCGCACGAAAAAGATTAACTGCCTTGTCCCGTGTTTTTCTTAATTCTCTTAATTAAATTTAAACGGAGTAGAAAGCAAAAGTGTAGAAATTAAAGAGGGAGCAGGTTTATTTAAGGTTTCCCTCTTGACTTTCAATGGAATGTTTTTTAAGAAGTTAAATGCGACACTTTTATGTTAGTAAATCAATTATGAGGGGCAACGTGGAGAAGGAAATGAAATAATATTTGACGTCATCTGTTTTTCATTTCGAATTTGTCATTTTTATATCATGCTAAGCATTTTATATAAAGTGAGAATTTTTCATAAAGTAAGAAATGTCAGAACTCAGGATGTAATCACAGAAGGCCAACGGTGGAAAAGTGCTGACGACGCCGGAGCTTTTCACTATAGATTCGTCCTTTTATAACTCGGTCACTTGTGTTTTTCGATATTAATATCGATCGCTTGGAGTTTGTAGTGTGCGAGCGGTTGGAGGTACAATAAACGTAATGCTCGTTAAAGTTTGTATATGGCCGCCGAAGTTAGGTATTACGCAGTAAAGGCGCGAAGTTCGGTAACAAATGGGTAGCGATCCTTTCGGTAGCGGTGACATTGACGAATTGGTGAACGCTAACGACAGAATGGAAAACTTCCCTTAATAGTAACATAGGAGGATCGTCGTTCCTCCTCGAAGATTAATTTGCATTAGCCCTTTTTTTACGTGAAACAAGGCGATTTGCCACCCGAACGTATTCCTTTTACGCCTACCACGCCAAATTCAATCGAAAATGCGATTTTGGTATTGTTCCTTGCTTATTAGGTGGAGATTAACTCTTCGCCCTACTTTCCCTATAATTTAATTGAATTTCTCAGTGTGCAAAGTTTGATATCCTTCCGGTGTATATAAAGTGTACCTCCCCGTTTGGCAACTTCACTGCGTAAAGTATCAAGAAAACTTTCTAAACTTATTTATATTCTATATACGATTGGATTTCGCATTTCGTTCTCAGATGCTACTCTTTTCTATTGAGTTTGGCGAAAATACCATTATTGTCGAAATCCTCTTTAATTTTAGATAATTTAAGAATCATTCAACCGAACTACTTTAATATCACTTACAAAGGGGCCACATGTGCCAGATAAAAAAAAGTGGAACAGCCCGAAAGCTCCTTTTTTTAAAGCTCCGCAACGTTGTTATCCGATTAATGAAGTGGGAGAAGTTAGAGCGGCAAATTAATTATATTTTCGTGTGAAATAAAAGTGTCTACTCACTTCATTTCCTTCGTCATTACCATTTCACGCATTGAAATTGCTCCGGGTTAAATTTGATGAAGAGCAACCGAGGGTTGGACGAAATACGGACGTTGACTTGTTTTCGCCAACCCTCTCATACAAAAGCAGTTAAATTTAATGAGCTACACTGTCATAATAAGTCCAGGGGATTTGAATTAACACTTGCATAATCGACGCTGCTTTAGTCCTGTTCACTATACGATCCCCTGGCAATCCTGGCATTACAAGCAAACCTGTAATGTATGTAGGTATATTGTATAATATAATCCTTTAAAAAAAATGTAGCTCCATAAACAATCATTATTTATTCATAATTTCTGTGAACCCTGCAAAACTTGATGTTATGTTACCATATCAATACAGAGCGCAACAATAATACTTAATTTAACTTGCCGAAGTTCTTAATTAGATCGGGATGCTAATACTTCTCGATGAATCAAGCAATGATTCCACATTTCATTCTTGGCCTTCTTCCATCCATTGTCGGACATAGGAATCCCCTCCTCTCCTCCAATTATTGGAATTTTGAGTTTCACTTACTCGCTTCTCTGATTGCCTGGTTGCAAATAAATATGAATTTTCAAAATATTTAGATAATGGTTTAATTAAGTAAAAATACGTAATTCTTCAACTCAGTTAGAAACTTCATCAATTAAATTTACAATTCCAACAATTTGCTTTTTAAAATTGGGTTAATACAAACACGATACAAAGAGTCGCATACGATTTTCAGTAGAAGAATTTTGTGCCACTCGACTCGTATTCCGACGCCAGACTTTTAATCCGGCTCATATTCAATTACTGGTCCTTGAACTCGTAGAAATCGATTGGCGAAGGTTCGGCATCGCTGTAGTCGAATTAAGCGAAGAACAGACGGACAGATGGACAAAAGGGATATTTTTCTTTCGAAAAATTCCCCTAGAAATCATTCGGCGACCGCCGATATTGTAATAACCCAAGTCCAGCCGAAAAGCGGCTGTGCAACTCACAACCAAAAATTAAAACTCCCGCCAAAACTAACTGCAATTCATGGCACATAATCGTCAAGTTACAAACCTGTCTAGTGCCTAAGTTCTGTAAAGAAAACGATTTGATCGAGGGTGCGTGTGTCTCACTCTAATGATCGTCTGCACCGACAAATTTAAGCGGAGCTTAGCTTAAGCGTAGCTTAAAATCCATGGCAACGATTATTGAGGCAATGGTTGCCATGGATTTTAAGCTACGCTTAAGCTAAGCTCCGCTTAAATTTGTCGGTGCAGACGGCCATAAAGATCATAAATGTAAAACGTAAGACGTGGGAAGAGTGAAATTTAAGTAAACATTAGTAACAAAAACAATTGACATTGAAATCAGGGCTGCCTAAACTTAATCACACAAGAATAGCTCTAGGGACTTCATTGATTACAAGGAAAGAGAAAGGGGTATTGGGAACCTTCCATTTTACAATTCCTTTGTATTACTTTTTAGTCTGTACGACATGATCGGGGACTTCCCTGGGGACTTCCTTCATAATCGTGACTTAAACCGGTATTAAAAATATGCCATCTTTCACGGAAATGAAATTATCTGTTAGGTATGTAACGGAGGCCAACATTCACACCACGACTACCAAGAATACATATAATATATAACCTTTGTTCATGGTTAAGAGCCATGGCGCCTACATTAAGACATGACCTGTCTCATCATAACAAAAAAAAGGATAACGTGTTTTTTTCTGCTTGCACATTTTTCTTAATTCATTTAACATTCTAAATATCCTATCGCTCAAATTTGGTATTCATGCTCTTATTTATATTCCCACAACTTGTAGTTATTATGTTTGTAATCGACTAGTTTTATAGTTCTCTGTTTTGCCGTCAGACGCTATCCTAGTGGTAGAGGTTTTTTTTTTACTTACTTCTTTGTCTTATTGCTAAAGTACAAGCTTTGTATCTTCCTGCATTTAAGGCCATCCCTTTTTCTTAAAGTTGTCCACGAGTTGTATTGCTTACCCCTCAGTGAAGATTCTACTTTCAAATTGATTATATGCAGGTTTTCTCTTAGTACGCCATTACTTTTCTGACTTTGCGTCTACCTGAACAAGGGATTTTGTTTTGGCTATTTATATTTATCTGTGGAGTGGTTTCTCTCTTTCTTCTAATGTCTGTGATGGCTCCATTGAATCGTTTTTACGGATCTGTATTTGCATATGAACAATGCGAGAGTTTTACCTTCTCTCAAGTTTCACGTTCACTCAACCCACAAGTTTTCACACAATTTTCTTTTGAGCTCTCATTGTTCTTTCGTTTAGATTACCTTTTATGTTTTGATATGCCTGAATTTTACTTACTACCCACGTAGTACGTGGATGATATAGCATTTTTATTTGGATCAGCCATTTGATTGAGGATTGGTTTTGGCACGTCATGCGATAGATGGAGTTTCTACATACCTACTTGTGAAATTCTACCCACATTGACCATGTGAATCTACTTCATTCTAACAACATTAGTACCTACTTCTAAATTTTTATATTTAGAAATTCCGATATTTGTTCTTGAATTGTAACCGCAAGTATTACGAAGGCTTGGAAAACATTACTGAACCGTTGCTTTGTTAACTAATTTTTGAAGTTGTTTTGAATTGATTGCACCAATAAAAATTTAGTTATTTGCGCATCGTAAAGTATTTTTCTGGAAGTTAACGTCACCTTTATGCTTTTATACCCGATTGTAAGGATAATCCGTGGTCGATCAAAATTTTACTTGTGCTAGTATAAAGTCATTCGAATTATTGATTATTTCTGAATATTAATTACGGTTTAATATCCGATTGCCTTCGTGTCAGATGCTAGCCTTGCTATTTCGCAACATTTTACGTACCGTGCTATTCACTCCCCTTTTTTTTTGGTGTGTTGTTTTCTGTTACAGAAAAGGCCGAACGCGCCCTTCTGAATTCAGAGAACCGCTACGACCAAAATTCGAATGTATTTTTTTAATTTCGTCCTGCTCCTTGAGTAACGTTTGGTTACATACTGGTTTTCGATACAATCGAATTGTAATTATTAAGTATGCTTGATATTCAGTTAACGATTATAGCCCCGTTGTTTTCTGCGGGAGGCTGTTTTGATATTAATATATTCTCTGACTATTTCTATCCTTATCAAGTAATTTATTCTTTTTGATTTTCAAAAGCAGAACAAAGATCTCTTAGTTTGCCTTGTTTCTCATTTTGGTGTGAATTCTCCCCTCTCTTTTGGAAATGACTAAAGACGCCTATGCCTATCCGACCCACCTCTACTTTTCCTTAGCTTACCGTGCGCTTATCTCAAGGAAATTTTGTTACTTTTGCCCATAGTGAACATAACAACGGGGGGGGGGGGGGGGGGCAAAAATCACAGACACGGAGCATTAATGACCGCACTGTCTTCGTACAACCACTGTATTAGTAAAAGAACAATTTAATAATTCGCGCACGTGTTGTAACGGGAACCCTCTAGACCAGTTAAATTTTGAAATTTATATATGAGTAAAATATCATATGTACCGCTTCATACAAATAGTGGATTGTCTAAGAAGGGACGCTGGTCGCGGGGTTTTTGCGTTGGGCCAGTTTCGATTTTTCTACACGGCAAGAAAGGTGATATTATCAACAAAGACGCACCTTGACTTAAGCAAACCTGGAGCAGTTTCAATCTGTAGGGGGTCTCTTTAAGGCGAAAGTTAAGGCAAATTCATCTACATTTCGGGCAATTGTCCAACGCTTTCAACTTTATATTCCATGAACTTCGACCTTCGACCCAGAATCCAAACAATTTTAATAGGAGGTATCGTAAAAATAGTTTAATTTTCAATTAAATAAAAAAGGTATCACGGAAGTTTCTAAATTTTCTATTAGTAAACTCTAGAAATCCTAGTATCTAAAATTAAGCTACGCCAAACATTTTGTTTCAATTAAAAATTATCGGAAGGCATGGAAGGACATAAAAGCAAGCGGCAGAATAACGCTTTGCAGTACGATGTAGCCCTAGGCATGGACAAATGGAGGGACGCACAGACGACGCTCCTCACTTTATCTAAAGGCTATAAAATCGAAAAAGAATTCCCTCTTCCAAAGTTTCCATGCCGATGTCGGGGGCGTTTTAACCAACTGTTCTCAATAGAATTGAGCAACTTAAACAGTTAATTTAGTAGCAATATAAGGTTGTATCGGGTGTGATGTAAGAATTCGCCTAAGAGAAATCAATACTAACTTCGAGTGGGTAATTAACTCTGCACTTTAAAACCCCTTTTTTATTCCATACAGATTCTGTCTGAAGCAGACGTTTTACTGAAGAGAAATAATGGCTCCGAGATGCTCATATTATACCGATAATGAGGTTTTAAATTACTGAAAGGTTGGGGGCCGACTTGTTTAAATTCCATAGATAACTTTAACGGGGCGCGCGGCTTAATTAACCTCAACATTTTGAAATTAAAATACTCATCGATATTCCCAAGAATGATTCATTTAGTTAGATGTTTGCCCCATCGTAGCATAACTATATTGATAATTACTGTATTGCTTTATCCGGCAGCTGCTAATCGAGTTTGCCGGGTTGAAAAAAATACAACTTTTTTCGTGCAGATAGCGCTGCGAAGCAGCCGCTCGAAAATTGCAGCTTTTTTCGCTTTTAGTTCGATTAGTCAAAAGAAAACAATTATCCCTTATTGAATAGGGGAAAATCGAACGGCAAAACGAGGCAATCGTTCATTATCACACTTCACTTGTTGAAAGTTGCAATAACATCCTCATTAGGTGCCCGCTATATGAATTATTTTTGTTTGCCATTTTGATCAAACGTCAATGGAGATTAAAAATGGGAACGGTGGAATTGGAAATGTTTTCGTTTAATTACAATTTTTCCCCAGTTTTAGGTCGCTAACCAACGAAAATTAAAAATTACATAGCGCGAGAACTTCAAAAGCAGTGTCGTGTCACGGAAGTGAATATTAAGATTAATGCCATCCCGAAGCCCTTGCCTCGAGAGGACGGACATAAATGAGAAGAGCGGGTGCAATATAAACTTAAAATTGGAAGTAAGTATACGAAAGGAAAGTCACTTATATCATATTAAATTTTTTTGCTCGCATTGTTCTTGTATTACATCGTTACCCAATAAAATTTAGGAAAATTGTGCTATAATATGAAACAATTTTTACAATAATATCTTGCAGAGCGTGTTAATCGTGGCTCTCTTTTGGTTGAAGACGCGAATAGTTTTTGTATTTGTTTACAAAATAGTCATTGTTCCATATGAACTATTGCGACCAACTTATGGAAGAAGTACTCGCACAAATGACATGAAAATTAAACAATACAATTAGCGAAATCAAGAGTAAAAATTTAAATAAAACAAAACAAAAGTTAATAAACTAAATTTAACTTAAACCGACGACAGCTGCAGATACCAACGGAACGAAATAGTAAACTCGAGCGCAACCAAGGGATGGGGCCTTACTCCTGGTCCAGGTCTGTGGTCCTAAATATCTGTAGGTCTTGAAATTTAAATTAATTACGAACGCTTCCTTTGAGACCATTTGCGACTTAATCGGATGCCTTTTCTACAACTCATTTAATTAGTAACTTTAACTAATCACTTAAATGGGCGAGATGAAATTTATACATTCATACTTCTAATTAAACCAATTGTCTCTTGCAATTTCTAAGGTCAGGTAAAAGGTCTCTTATCAAACTGATAACGGAGTACACTTGCACGGCCTCCTCGTTTTCGTATATCATTGGAAACTAAAACCTGCTAATAATGACTGAACAGAGCTGAAATTCTAAAATATTAATCCGCCCTTTGTGTTCAACACAAAACTAATTCAATTTTTGCCATGGAAGCAACTACATCACTACTTGCTACATTCTATTTCTAGCTCATAAAACAGAAATAAATATTTTCGGAGCGACAGTCCGTAACGAAGGTGTGGTCATAAATTCCGGTATGAAGACTGAGTGCATCGTTACACAGTGTATTTTAATAGCCGAATGGGCTTTCAATTTAGTACCTCTTCACAAAATACTCGATTTTTGATTCGATATAAATCCTCACGATATTCCTCATATTAAAAAATGATGGTGATGATTCACTGTCATTTTACTGGATCATTTTTGGTAGCAGATAAATTTGTAATTGAACTCAAACGAAAACCTAACGGAAAAATGCCGTATCCTTCAACTGATCCAAAAGGAGATCGTGGAAATTTTAAAACACAACCAACCTTATCTAAACTAGTACAAGCATTAAAGTTATAAGTAGAGACTGCAATTCGTTATTTGTAGTAATGTAACGTCTTCTTACATCATGAAACCTAATCAAATGAAAAAGCTTTAGAAACAAACCTAAAATTGCTTTTACGTTCATGCCTTTATTTCTTGCTTATGAAGTTATTCTCAAATCTCTCTTAGGTCTTCATCTAGTTTCTCTCAAGTTCTTCCATGAAGTTCAAACGCCTCTTTAGTTTGTCCGAAATTCTCTTAGAGTTACTCCATGTTTTCAAATTCCTCTCAATTCCCTCGCTACATCGTGTTCCCGTTTTTACTAAATCTCTTGCGTTGACATCAGTTCTGATATAATTTTCTTTTAAGTTCCTTTTTAATTTTTCCTTAACGTTTCTTTTAATTTTCGTTGAAGCCCCATCCATTGTTGGATAAACTCGGATGCAAAAAAACAGCTCTATTTTCGTTTACATACTTACTAATTGTGATGTAACATATCTGACAGTTAGTTATTTAGTTTTTGGAATCCTTTTTGGACGTCAGGGTTAGCTTTATCATTTGTTAGGGGAGGGTTGAAGATTAGTACCGGCCATTAATACAGGTTCAGGCATATTATAGTGTTTGATACGTAGGTAGTTAACGTGGAACTTTGCATAGGCGTGGGTGGCTTTCATTAGAGATTAATATACAGAATGTGTATAATTTAGGATATGTGCAAGATTTTGTGTACGTAATAAAGGTAACTTTTCACATGTATTTTATATTTTAACAATTCGCAGGAAAGTGACTTCAAAGTTCAATTACGATATTTGTGATCGGCTTGTATGATGGGTCGGGGGTCTTTATTTCCTAGTAGTAGAGTAGTATGTAGATTTCCTAATAATTCTGCATTTCCTTGGTACATATCTGTTATAAATGAACATCTTGGGCAGCCAACAGGAAAGTAGGTCTGTTCTAAATGAACACTGCCTAAACTTAATATTACTACTCACTAATGTTGTGTATCAAAATTTGTAGATATGGCAATGTGATCAAACACATTTTAGATTGTTCTTACCTCTAAATGACGCATTCCCAAGTAAAATCGGTCTGTAAGGTTGGAGTACTGAATATCTAATTTGGCGCTGAGCATTAATTTTCAGATCATACTGTACTATCTTTCGCCTTATATAAATGTTTTTTCGAGTACCTTGTTATTCAAATTTTTAAAATCTCATATCTTTAAGTTATTCAATTTTTACCACCCGCACTTTAGTAAGGGAGGTATTGCATTGGGGTAAAAAATGGCCCCCTACTTTTTTTTACGGAAATACACGTATTGAACCACTTGGAATCAAATTTGGTATATGTAGGGTATATGAGTGACCTTGTTTGTGGTGCAAGGTCGCGCCTGATGATGCCCCAGTGACGTAACTAATTAGGGATCTTACCTGTAATGGTTTTGGTAAAAATTTTCGAGTTTAATTTTATACATTTCAGACTATTTCAAGATATTACTGTGTGCCCTTGGGCGCCAAAGATTAATGTTACTTGCCGCACGCTGGGCCCCACGTATGCTGTGTCTAACGGCTGACGGTCACGAAACCACCCACATCAACAGCTGTCCAGCTAGATCAATTAAGTAAGATCACTCACAAAAACAATAAACCTGAAACTCTTAAAATCCAAAATCGTAATTTGGGCTCAAATTGTTTTTACGATAAATAAGAATAATAAAATTGTTCTGTCTTTTAAATCAAATTTTGAGGTTTTAATTTTAGAAGCGAATGTTTTGAAGATGATGGAAATCTTTGAGTCATCTTGTAACGGGCGTTGACGATGATTCAATTTAGAATTAATTCATTTTTGCTCTCTGAATTGCAATTAAAGGAAATTTGTAGATATAAAATTTAACGTTATTTTTATCATGAGATTGTATAAAGTTAAAAGACGTACGTTGTAGAGGTGATAAGTGAAATTGAAGTGCGGCGTGGTGGTGGGGATTGGAGTGAGTTAAGGCCATCCTTAACTACACCTTAAGGGCAGTAGTGTAACTTGCTTCCAAAAGTCAGCCAATACACCAAATATCGAACGTAATGAAAAAACCTGCATATCGATATCTTTAAAATTGAATGTGAAGATGGAGAAATCTAATTTAATTAATCAAACATTCTATTCACCCTCCATCCGAATTTGTACGAAAAATAACGACAATGTAAAACCTCCAAGAAAGGTTCTTGAAAAATATCTACAAAGTGGAAGGCTTGACAAAAGAATTCGTTCCATTATGCCCTTAAAATTTTATTAAAACGATCTGACCATGTACGACATTAGCCACATGAAATAACCGAAAAGGAAAGAAACGAGCGTACTTTACAGTTTAATAAAAGCAAGATTGCACCAAGAAATACAATAAAATGGGAATAATTCGCCGCATTTACTTCGTTTCGCTTTTTTTTCTGTTTGTTCGTAATTTAGGAGTCCAGTTACAAATAGTGTCTACGTGTTAAATATAAATATCCTGAAAGCTGGATTTGGCTATCCTTGAGTGTTAAAGTTAAATCTCGGTTGATACGTGAACTGGGTCGAATAATAATATTTAGCTTTATTGGATACGTCGCAATATATGGAACCGACGATGTGACTGCAGACAACTACAAATTTTATGGCTGGAATTTTATAGTAACATTTTTATCCATTAGAGGCAAACGTCGTGTTGCTTGAGATTTAGTGGAATAATTCCGGTAGAGAGATCCTTGTGTGACGCTAACGTGATAATGTCATTGCTCATGCTAGGGAAAAAGCAACCATATAATCTAATAAGCATAAGACAACCATACTATACATCGCCCCTTGTAAATAAATTACAAAGATTAGCCGCTAACCTGACCTGAATAATTACCAATTTTAATTAAAAATCGGGAACTGTAATTATTTTCGCATCGACCCGGAGGCAACGTGTCCGTTCGGTTACGACAACGTAAAGTGCTTAGCCAGTACAAGAGGATTGTTTTAAATTATACAGAGTGGTGAAGCGCGTTTGCACTTCCTTATTTCTGGGTCGCATATAAATCGGAGATTAATGTCAAAGGCCATTTCCTTCATGAAAATCTGATTTACTCGCAGACGGCTGAAAAACTGGGCACGGTTCGAAAATGGGTGTCCAGATTTTTATGATATCCAAAAGTGGAATTTTATATCCATTCGTTTCTAAATCGTTCTCGTAACATAACGTGCTCCTTTTGTACTGTTATACCTATTACAGATGTTTACATTGTTTACGTTTGACATTTTCAGTTTACGGATTAAATTGCTGTTTAAACTACTGAAACCAAAATCGTTAAACCGTTTACAACGAAAAGTAAAGGCTCTATAGAACTTTCAAATTCAGTATGGCCAACTGTCAGTGCATATTGAGTTTTTTTTTTTGTAAGGCACTAAGACTTAAGTCTCCAGTGTTTACAAATATAAAGATGTTTAATCTTTTGCTTTGATTGTTGTTTTATTTAATGGTAAAGACTAGATGAGTGTTTCAATGAAGCCTATTGTAATTGACATTTATCATCCCACGAATGTGTTCTCGCTTCAATTACTTTCAATAAACGCAATTTCTCAAACAGAACCGATCGTTCCTTTTTAAACAAATCAAAAAAATATTACGATACCTTAATCATAGTGTTTCCGGAAATCGATGGTTTTCCCATAATACAAATCATTACGACCCTTCTCGAAGAGATTGTGCTTTAAAGCTGGACAATATATAATGAAACCTGGATCTCCAGAAACTGCTGAAGTTTTCTTGAATTTTTTGTACGATTACATGTTCTTGTGCAGTTGATCTAGCATTAAATCGTCTGCTTTCAACCTACCTGCCGCTTTCGCAATATAATGTTTCTACTCCTATACTGATATATTACACTGATTACACATTAGCGACCTGTGCTTAAATGATAGCCGTTTCGATACAGATTTTCATTAAGATACAAGTTTACGACCAATAGAAATGCAGCATTACAAGGTGACGACGCGTATTTTATAAAAATCAAAATTTCCATAACAATGACAGATATAATAGTTATTTACATAAAAGTCAGGAAAATGATACATTACTGGCGAGGAAATATTGCACTTCGAGGCCCCTTTTGGTCCGAGTACTTTAATTTCCGAGTTTTGTATTAAATTTTACCCGAAATCGTATTTTAATATAAATTTTCCATTTTTACATGACATATTTGGAAATGTCACAAATGCGGCCGGTAAAGTAACGGTGCGGCCGATAAAGTGGCAGGTGCGGCCAGTAAAGTGACAAGCGGCAGCAAACGTAGTCTGCCCTGCCTCTGTCATGGAAACTAAAGTTTCTCGGCAGAAAGTAGGCATGAAAATAAAGGTTTCAGGACGATTTTGGGCAAAATTTATTACTTTTGACAGCTGCTGGACATAGCGAATTGGTGTTCTCGTTTGTGGTCTTGGCATGATCGTGATTGTTGGTTTCGTATCTTACCGTAAGTTGGATAATGCAGGCGTCTGCTGATTTATAGTCAAAAGGAATTATGTCGGTACACCGTAACCATCAGTGTCCTTTGCCTACACTTCTTCAAAGCACTCAAATCCCTTTCGACAGTAATTGTATGATTTAATGTTTTGCACACACTATGAATGACGACATGAAGTGACTAATCTTTAGTACCACACACTACCTACTTGAATTAATTACAATAAATTAGTCTAATTAAATAAATAATTATTGTTTTCTCCCATACAAGCGTATTCATAAGATTCCAATCGGTAGTCATCTTGAATAAATTTGACAGTGGTACTCCATACTGCGCATGCCTTGTCTGTACACAATAAAAATCACACATTTTGGACCGCTTTTCAAGCCACCGTGGCAGCATAGTCGTAGAAAAAATAGTGTATGAAACTCGTTTCGTAATTCTCATAGTTGTGTCTTAATCATTAAATAGTAATTGCATAATATACTAGTATTAATTGTTCACTGCAAGGCCAAACCGAAACTGATTTAATTTGTTCTTTGAAACGTATTAGAATTAATATGCACAATGAATGAGAAGAAATCTACGCGTTATACAAATAAGATCATTTACCCGATTGTATATGTAATCCGTGGGAAAAATAATAGTTACAAAGGCATTACATATTTGGCTGCAACCATTAAGTAATTTTGCGCAAATTGTATACTTTGGCAAATAATAAGCCTTTCCCCAATTATTTAATTCACACATACTCAAAGACGCTACTATCAAGATATTAACACCATTCTGGAGGCGTGATAGCGAACTAAAAAAGAATAGGGGTGCTTCCAGGAGAGATATCGGTAGGGCATTCGGTTTTGGACCACCAGAGTGGGTAGTTCGAAACAATAGCTTTTTGGGGCATTAGG
This sequence comes from Photinus pyralis, assembly GCF_008802855.1. NCBI lineage: Eukaryota > Metazoa > Arthropoda > Insecta > Coleoptera > Lampyridae > Photinus > Photinus pyralis. The sequence continues at coordinate 12,348,725 of NW_022170819.1, forward strand.
GGGGAAGCTGTCAGAGGGTAAAACACGTTAATTGTATTAGCGTTTGAGCGATGTTGGAGCTCAAGTAAAAGAAAGCGGCATTAAAGTTATTGCTACGTTCAGTACGGAAGTGTTATACGTGACGCATTTTAAATCTACGTGAAAAAACCGACTTTGTACACTAGTTTGTGTGTGGTTGTAATGGAAGAATCAAATTTCACATATGAATAAAATTGCATTTATACCTTTTTTTTATACGCATAGTAGGCGTTTGTTAACTTTAAACGTAAGTATCTAAATCACGTGGGTTGTCTGCGTAGCAGGGATCTCATTTACTCATTGGTTCCCCTTTGCTGAACCAGAAATGTTTATAGATACAGAACATGCTGCTTCTTTATTGGCTGAAGGATTACGCCAAACTCAAAAGTTTCGGTGGTTCCTTTTTCAATTTTGTATAAATAGCTGAGCGCACGCGAGCCGAAGCAAGCGATCATCTTTAATCATTAACCGATTGGCTTCGTCTCTTCACCTCAATAAAGTGCGTATAAAGGGCATCCATTAAAACCCACCACATTCTAAAATAGCTTCTCACGATGCTCCATGATATCACTAGTAATTCTGATCTAGTTTTTGGTCACCTAAAAGACATTAATATTGTGTTTCCGCCAGTCGGACTGGCGCTTACACCCGCTATAAAATTTTAAAAAAATTTAAATGAACTCAACCTAATTAAAGAGCTCCAATTACAAACGTCACGATCAACCATAGGTGACAGCAAATTACAATGAAACAGAATTCAGGCGGGACATAACACAGTATATCGTTATGGCACGAAGAGCTAAAGAGATGCGGGAAACTAAGGTGAACACGAAAAAGACAAAAGTAATGCCAATAACATTAGATATACATGCAGATAAACGGAAATCATATCGCACAAGTGCATACGTTTCTAATTACATAAGCGTGAAAATTTATAGTAAGGAAAAGCACGAAGTGGACGTTATCGCAGAAATACGAGAGCGGTTCGATAAGTACTTAAACTACAAGAGAAAAAGAAAATGTTGGAAGATTTGCGATTTATCTTTCAACATAGTCTCCTTTTAGGTCGATACACTTGAACCAGAGAAGCTCCTTCTTTAACCCGCCGCCCGGCGAGTAATTTTTTAAATAGTCGCAGAGGGCCAAATCTGTAGAATATGGTGGATAGGGCAGCCCAATTCTACCAACTTGGCCCTGGTGACGGCGAAGGTGTGAGCCGGTGCGTTGTCATGCTGAAAGAGTACTTTTTCTTCCCCAAATGGGGCGGTTTTCTCTGCTTTGGTCTCGAATCGGTCTAGTAGAGCTCTGTGATCGTTTTGCTCTTCTTCAGGTAGATCACGCCTTGTGAATCGCACGGTGGGAGAGTCTTCGCCTTCTTCGTAACAGTTTCGTCGAGCTACTTTTCTCTAAAAAGTACAGGACTTTCCCCCATTGATTTTTTTTTCTTGTTCGACGACCTTTTGGAAATACCCTACCAAAATAGGCCGTGATCGTGTCACTTACTTAGATAGGAATTTCGGTATCGGTTATACCGTAAAATTAAGTAATTAAATTTTAGATGTATTTGTACGTTCAACTCATTACTGTGCCTTTAAGGGTGTTATAAAATTAAATTTTTGTCATGGAAATAGTAAACAGAAACCCTTAAAGAAACGACACCTTCATATTGTCGAAATGTCTTAATTTGAACCCACATAGAAGGGATTAAACCATTTTTTTTGCAGTGCGCACATAAAAGCACAAAAGAAACACAATTTGTGAGAGAAGATTCATCGCCATCAAAGACCTGTGTCAGCATGAAATCGTAACCTGAGGCAAAAAAATCTGTATCCCGGTACTATTCAACTACCAAACGTAGAAGTCAGTACAAAATGATACGAAACTCCCGTTTATAGCATTAAGTTGTAACCGCAAATTAAAAATTGCGTATAGTCTAAGATCCCACATACCTAAAGCTTTCCATTACACACTATTTTCTTGTACTAGTAATGTTACTAGGAAGACGATTTTAACGCATTTTTTATGAAAAAAAATGTGCTATTGTTTGCGTTCCAACTTAAACATAAATGGGGGGGGGGGGGGGGGTAACAGGGCCTGAGGGGTTAAGGGTTAAAGGTTAAGGGTTAAAGGTCTCAACGAAAGAAACCGTTTTCTACCAGCTACTGCCCTTATTTCCGTCCTCTTATCAAAGTATGGGGGGAGGGGGGGGGGAGTGGACCTAGTTTTCTCCTTCATGGTACTCCAATGAAAGGTCTTAACGGAAGGAATTAATTTCTACCAGCCATAGCCCTCCTCGTCGACCCCTTATCGTTATCGGGTATATTCCCTTATACCTCAAGAACGGATTGTCGGAACAGGGTACTCACAAAGAGCGATTGACTGCAAGAAATATATCCTTTGCTCGATCCTTTGGTCATGTCAAAACAAAAGCTATTTCGGTTTTAAAAAATGCGCTTTATCTGCCCAAGAGTTGTGCACAATTGATACGTGTTTATATAATAGATTCAGTGATGAGAATTATAGTAAGTACCTAGATAATTGTATTCGTGGTCAATACATTCTTTTCGAGTAGATCTCTACAGAAATTTTGTAACCATAACTTTAATGCGAGTTTTCCTGAAACCAGTTTACGTCCATCATCCAAACTAATCAAAGTATTAATTATCTTACAAAATTTAATTACGAATTCGCTTTTCTTTTGCTTTACTAGAATTCCTTCCCTTTTATATAGGTATTTAATTAACGTAAGCTTATTTGATTGAAACTTTCGACCTTTTTAGACTGTGAAGTAGGCACCAATTTAACTGATTTTCATTGGTTAATTTATATTACTTCGCTTTATCTATAGTAATTGTTCACTCATTAATCATTTTTCGTTCAGCCTGAAAGACTTTAGTGCATACTTCTAATTTTATTGCTACTCAACTGCTCTGTGCAAATAATCAAAGGTACATCTTCCCTTAACGTTTGCGTTTTAAATAATAGAGTTACCACATACTACGAACATAAACCTACAATACTCCTTCATAAATAATTTTGGTACTTATGAATCTTTCAACCCATCAGAAGTCTCTCGTTACTTCGATTTTAATAAAGTAGAGTAATTCCGTGTTCCCATCATTCAATTTTCTACCCTTCTCAAGATTTTTCCAAGCTATTCAATTGACACACGGACCACAAGTACAAAGCAATGGCACTGTTGCAAACAGAAACTATAAAAGTGATCAATAATGCAGTACAAAGAAGCGAAGCAGAATCTATTATTGAGATAGACATTTTACTTATTTTTCGTATGAAATGGACGGTATCGACGAGGGAGGACATAAAGTGTTGCACGGTGAGTTTGACATAAAAGTTATAAGTGCGAATAAAACAGATTTCTAAAGTGCCGTGCGCCTGACAGTAGTGTGTCGGAAATGTGAATAAAAGCCAATATAAGTAGAATATTTCATGACTCGTTTATGCCGCCAGTTATAAAAATCATCATTATTTCCTTCAACAAAATACATTTCCTTGGCCGTTATAGGTTTTCTCGTTACTTTATCTAATTGTTACTGTATTGTGTAAACATTTCTCTTACTTCAAATTTTGTCATTTCTAACGGCAAATTACATTAAAAATTAAATTGATATTAACGTGGAATAAGTCTATCATACGTTATTTTCTGTCGAAGATACGTATATACTGTAAATAAACCTAATTGATTTCGCCGTAAATCAGACTCTATCAATTTTGTTGTGTCTGCTTTATTTATTGTTCAGATAGAATTGCATGAAACGTTTTGTGAGGTTTATCTCATGTTGTCCCCGGTTGTTGCGATAAGAAGTTTTGTTATCGATGCGTATACTAATTAAATTTCAAGATAAGCACGCGTTATCACCGTAGTGAACACAGGCGTATTTGAAGACGCAATTGCAAATAAAAGGAAATTGCTTTAAATAGGAGAGACGGACTTTAATCGTAAAGTAATTTCTGATCTCTGATCTGGAATACACAGAAATAAGTTTCTGGTCTGGAATACCCACAAGAAGACGTTTCTGGTCAGGACAAATTCATTATTTCATATGAGACGATTAGGATTTTTAAGTTCAATGGATAGGAAGTCAGATTGGACGGCAGAAGATGACATCTAACGTAGGAATTTTACAACACTCCTTACATAGATTTACAAATGACTTCCTTACCGATTTTTTCTTACACGATTTTACGATTCTCTAAATTTAATATTAAAAAACATCGAAGAACCAAGGGTTCATTTGCTTCACAACACTGCGTAGATCAACACCTTTTTTTGACTCGGTTAATTCTAACATATCCCAATGGTGGATGTTTCGGGTTCGTAAGAACAAATTTAAGTTTCTTCACCAATACAAATAAAGCTGTTTGGTCTAAGCATAATTTTTCAAAATTGGTAGTATTATTTATACAGGGTGACTCAAAAGCGGTGTAGGGTCCCCAAGTTGAAAATTCTATGTGGCAGTACTCAGGACCGATTAGCCACGGAAACTGAAACTGGTATTGGGGGTTGAAATGGCCTGTGGTTTACAGAACCACAGCTTGAGGCTCAATGACTGACTAGTGCAGTGACATGATCTGCTTCATACAGAACCAAAATTTAAGGTTCGGTCTTGCCTTACCGTCCGCTGCACTAAACTTTTTGCAACCACCCCAAACCAGCACACATTTCTTCAAATTTCACTCCACTTTATACTCATGAAATGCTAAAATTAGAATAAATTACCAGAGAAGCAAGCAAAACGAAATAATTAATTCTTTGAGCTAAATTTAATATAAGTTTAGCTGCTCCCATATTTGTGGCTCTACAGCAACTCTTTTTTTGATCGCATAGTAAAAGTGTAATTATAAAAGTTACTTGAAAATTATTGTGCATTTTATCCAATTAATCAATGTTAAATGAAAAGAAATTACCTTCTAGTGACTAAATTGCTCATTTCTACGCTAAGTTCGCTCTACATGGAAACTATATTGACTATGTACATTTTTTACTATACCTTTACTCGACGAAAGTTTTAAACGCTAAGACACCTTTGCATATCGTTTTCTACAATTTGAGCCCGAGAGGTCGGTCGCATCAATTTCTTAGGGAAACGAATATTTGAAACGCCAGAATTTCCTTTACCTTCAAAACCGAAGGGGCGCACTTTATCTTTTAGTTCTTTATCCAAGGTATACATGCATAATTGACAGATAAATACAAAGTTTGTTCTTTTATAACATCCTCGATCAGTCATCGCCGCAGACTGGCTTCATCACATTACGCCGTATAATATACCAAAACAGTAAAACGAAACTTTCGTAACCAATTTGAACACAATACCATTTTTTCTCCCAAAAAGGCACGCTATATATCAACTTTATAACAGTTTATGCTCAGGGAAGGTTTTCAGATCTACAACAATGACAACCAACTCATGTGGAAGTCTTCTAGAGTTTAATCAAGCGTATCAAACGTTTTCAATGTTGTTTTGCACTTGTGAATAAGGACAATTGCGTTATCCCACCCTTATTGTTTACCAGTAAGACGATTTGTAAATTGACATCTATCCGAAAATACTGCTGTTGCAGACGCAGCTTCAAAAAAATGCTCTTCAAACAAGGGTAGAAAAAATGATCACACCCCACAACGCTATCGTAATAATTCCCGAAAACAATTAAACCTTTCGCATTCGCCCAATGCACACCGGGAAACTAGTTGAGAATGTGCTGAATAGTAACGATAGCGATTATTTTCAAAACGACCCCTCTCGCACGAACCCCACAAAACTTTCTAATAGTAGTTCTACACGTGTACCCAAAACTCACGCTAGGCTAAATTTGTGAATTTTAGTAATTAATGTACTACAACAGAGGGCGATGTAACGTTCATCTTGGCACTAGACAATGCAAATTGCCCGAGTAGTCGGGGGAGCTTGGGTTAAGGGCTGCCACTTGCCTTGTTCCGGTTGCGTTAAATATTTTTTCCTCCGCGTTTAAGTTTAATAATTTACGCCGAAGTGTATATGTGCGCGAAAGTTAAATGATATTAAGGGAGCAATTAGCACTTTTGCGAACATTTTTTTTTATTTTAAATTAACTCACAAAGTTGGGAATCAGCACATTAAAACGCTTCATCGAAGTTTATGCTACATTTTCCCTTTTTCTGTATAGCTGGCGTAGAAATTGTGAGCCGAATCTGTAGGGAGAAACGATAAATCTCGGGAATTGGCGACGACAATTAGCCGATCATTTTATTCGATGTACCTACTCCGTGTCAGAATTTTGTAAATGTTGCATTTAGTCGCCTAATTTGGATACTTCCCATGCCATCTGTCGTCAATTCGTACAATCACCTTTTAATAAGATAAATAACGAAGTTGGGTATAGGTATGCTGCACGTACTTGGGTCAACTGGTTGAATGTGCAACGGGCAGCATTCGCAATTTTAACTTATGCAGCGTCAAATGCATTTCAATTGACGACAGACGTGACAATTGGGGGTTTCCTCCTTTGCAAAGAGATAACAGACGTGACAATAGAACGTTTGACTATTCACTTAGAAGATCACAAGTTGAAAAAACAAGTTTCCATTTTCAGCGGTACATTTTTGGGCAAGAACGTCATTGCCAGGCAAAAACCGCGGATCAGCCTCATTTTAACTTTAAGATTCGCACGCCTCCATTCCTGAGAGATCATTCTTCTTAGAGAACTGATGCAGGGCCGTAGTAGTCAGAGGGGGGCAAGAGCGGAGTTAGCCCGTCTTAGAACACACTTTGCCCGCTCTTGAAAATTGCAATATAGCTTGATCAAATATAAACTAAGGTGCTTGGTATGCGGAATTATGTCACCTATTAAAGTGAACAATTTAACGTTTGTGTATAGATTATTTGCTCTGTATAGGGTGGCCAAATTTGGTCGTTAGTATGGAGTACCTACCTCTAAAAATAAAAGTGATAAAAATAAATTGACCTCACAGTCTCGATGTATTTTTCTGAGATAAACTCGATGTTGAAATCCAAACTGGCCTACAGTCTTTTGTTGAAAAAGTTGCATTTTTTATTTTTAGATAAAAGACTATAATTCCTTTGTTTATTAAGTTATCGGAAATGTGTTTATTACAAATGATATTTGATAATCTGCCATTTTCAAAGTAAGTTTACGAGGTCAAGAAAAAAAGTTATCGAACCTAACTTCATTTTGTTAAATGCAACACCCTGTATATTTTAATCCAAACAGACAGAATACTAAATTCTTTTTTCAAAACTATAGCACACCAGCGATGATATTAAAAAAAAGATTCAAGCGATTCAAAGAAATTCAAAAAATATTAAAAAGGTACTTATAGTAAAATAAAAATAAAAATAATTTTTTTAAATTTTTTTAAACACTCCTTTTTACTCTTTTCGAATTGTATCCATTTAAAAAATGAGGTTATGATAAGTTTTTTTTTACCGGATCCGGTATACTTATTTTGAAAATAGCAGATTATGCAACAATCATTCCAAGAAACTTTTATAAGAACCACTTTTCCGATAACTTAACGAAATTTAAGAAAGTGTTGAAAGATGGAGTTTAATAGTTTGATTTCCATTGTTGAATGAGTAAGGTCTATTATGTGTTAACCCAGGTTGTAGGTGCATAAATGATATATATAAATACATAGATTATTATCATTTTTACCACTTGCAACCCGTAGTATAAGAGAGGCCTGCAAATGACCTCTCACTTTTAAGAAGGATATGTGCGGTTGGGATCTCTAGAAACCCAGATCTAAATGATCGTCAGTCCATCTGTCTGTGCACTCATTTCATCACTGAACCGCAAGTAACTAAAGTTGACACACGTCTTGTTAGGCAAAAAATGAACTGATGAAGAGCTTTTGAAAATGTGCATATTTTTTTATTTGCGTTATGCTACCAAATTTTGCGAACTGTATTTTCCAACAAAAACGAATTTGTACAGGGGGTGATATTTCCACGGGACACATCAAATCATTAATTCGCGCGCCCGCTCTGTAGATTTATTGGCCCGCTCCTATAAATCAATCTGGCTACGGACCTGGCTGACGGAAACAGAAGATCGTTAAGCATCAAGCTATTGAGCGAAAAGTCAGCCGCAACGTCTCAAGAAAACGTCTCCAGGGGTTTATTTACCTTTCTATCAGCGATTTGTTTTTGATTTACTCGTAATTTGTTTGTAATTTGCTCGAAACTTGATTATAACGATTTTAGACATTCATTAAGTTCTCTCTTGTATTGGGACACTACTTCCTCAGGAATATAGGTAAATAAAACAATAATATTAATTATTTATTAACAATACGATTCTTATTGTATTAAATACCTCACTGAACGAAAATACAAGTTACCTAGTATAAATGTGAATGAGCCAGGTGAAACAGGTAAATGGAAAATACAATCTCTCAGCCTCGAATAAATATAGTTTATTGTTTAGAAATAAACATTTAATCATTCTTCCTTCAATTGAGCGACCTTGACCTTTGTACACATGGTATTTTTCTTTATTTTTTTTATTTATCATCCCTCTCTTGTTCTGGGCCCTCAAGAGGCTTGGGCCCAATTACAGAGTAACCCGCATAATGTTTTTTAGAGGTGTCTGTGCAGAAGGTCTTAAGATGTTCCATAACTACTCCGGTATTTACCTTACGAATTAGGAAAACTGCAGGAAAACCTAATTCGGAGTAGCCGGCAGAATGCTCGAAACTGGTCTAAGGTAATTCCCATCTCTGCCACAGAGGAAAAATTCACCTCGGCCCAGGTTCAAACACCAGACCTTCGGATTTATAGCCCAGCGCTCTACCATTGAACTACAAGGTCGGTAATAATAACCGGCAGAATTCGTTTGCGCTAATCTTTTGTAGCTTAAATGAACTTCGGCCCTGAGACCCTGAGTCAAGCTACGCGGTTATTAAATATACGAAAAACTACAACGCAAAATTTAAACTGAATTTATTGCGCTTCTTGATCTGATACTAATTCGGACTTCTTGTGCACTGGTGGTGGTGTCGATGGTCAATGGTCTGAGGCTACAGATTCTAAATCTTCCATCCGAAGCGCTATCGGAGGCCTGCTAACCCCTTTTCCAAGAACCTGTAGATCTTGCAATTCTAAATGAACAGGTACCTATAGTCCCTTTCCATTACGAATTCTGAGCCTTTTTACTTGCTAGGAGCGCTATGAACTTATCGCCTTACGTGTGACCTATTACTTAAAATACAGATGGCGACGGCAATGAGTAATAATTAGATTGATCATAGTGCTATGATACCATGCATAATTTTAAACTGCGGAATTATTTTGTTTCTTTAGAAAGATTGATCACGCCCCAGATGCTTCGTCTTTGTTGATTTAACTTGAACGTAGGTCGTAATTAGCTGAAAACATGAAATTATTGCTTTAATTTACATTGAAAAGCATTGTAGATTTATAAAGTTTGCAGATGTTTTCTTTGTGTACATGTTCCTTATTGTTAGAAATTATTTGTTTAAGAATTATTTTCGTGTAAATTTTTTGACGGAAATACACGTTTTAAACACCAGAAATCCGAATCAAATCAAATCTCAATGATGTCGGTCTGCCTGTTTGTACCCTCATTCCGGCTGTTTATCCGTTTGGCTGAACCTTGGGCTGACTCGATAAAACCAAATTTGGTAAACATATTCATAGACAAAAAAGAAAGAGCTGAAAAGCTTTTGGGAAGAACACGCATACGCAGATGATTTTAATTAAGTGCACTGAAGATCATCATCAGAACCAGCAATTAACAATGAACAAGATACCGTCTGAATTCAACAGTGCTTCAATTTGCAGTGTAGTAGTTTTGTTGATCGTTCGGCTTTCTAATTGTTAGCCGTAGAGATATTTGAATTATTCTTGCAACCTTCGAAAGCTTCCGTCATTTGGAAGACGATAGACGATAATTTCCGTTCCGTTTATTCCTTAGAACATTTTAGAGTCCCAATGCTAATTTAAAACTATGATAGAAGCAATGGGTGTTAACTAAACTACCGAATTTGGAGATTTCAGCCCAGCAATTTTCTCTTAAATGTTTCACCAATGACCCCCGATTCCTGGAGTTTTCCTTTTCTCCGTCTGACTGCCTGGGGCTTCCGGAAATCCGCGACTATCTAGCTGACCTTAACCAAGAAAAGAAATAATCTCTTGCCGGCGCTCGACATAAACTGTACCGTTCCGACGAGGAGACTACCAGAATTGCTACTAATTTATTGTGTGAATTAAAATTGATCTTAATTTAATTTCTGTTTCTTGCTATACTAGGACTACCGATGTCCGTCGCAACATTAAATTTGTTTGGTTAGATTTAATTGAGGTAGTATTGGAGGTTTAGGTATTTTGTTGCGTGTGTTTTAGAACACAGTAAATTTAGGATCTTGTTTAATTCGGGCAAGCTATTAAATCTAGTTTTTGTGACTTGTTGAAGTCATTTTCAGTGATGAATAGCGGAGTGACAATCTCATTCATTCTTTTAAGTGTTAGCCCTAAAGTGTCTATTTTTGTGTGGAATACGTAAAATTCTTTAAAACTAGTTGTCAGGTAAACTCCTGACTTCACTTTCCGACTACTGTTAATAGAGTCAATTATTATCTTTGGTCATAGTATAACATTTAGAAAATGACATCTAGCGCCTTTATTTTGAACCTGACGCAAAAGGTGTAGAAATTTTTTTGTAGATCTCATCAAGACCCTTATTTTTTGTAATTAACACTTTTCACTTTGATCCTTACTTTTAGAGGAAACTGCAAATTAAAAAAATAAAATAAATACATAGTTAACTTTTCAATTCAAAACTTCTCAAAACCAAAGGAACTCACAAAAAAACTGTAATGAATTTTTTGTATAGTTTTTTAAGCCATTTTGGCCAGTGAAAGTTAAAAAAAGAAAAAAAAAATTCAGGCCGTTATGGATCTTTTAAACTTTTGACACCCTCAACAACCATGAAGATGGTTACGGATCAAAACCAAAATAAGACGTTTTCGATTCCCCATACCACCCTATATGCACCCCAAACTTCGTCCAAATCTGTTCAGGGGTTTTTTAGTTATCGTAGTCACAAAAAACGAACCACATACACACACACCCTCACCGACGTCAAGCTAAAAAAGAAATCGCTTCAAATGTTACGGGGGTTCTTTGACAAGTATAGTAAACTGTAGACAATAATAATGCTTCGCAATGGAAACAAGTATAAATTGTGCACAACTCTTGTGCAGATAAAGCGCATTTTTTTTAACCGAAATAGTTTTTGTTTTGACATCACCAATAGATATATTTCTCAATCGCCCTTTGTGAGTACCCTCTTCCGACAATCCGTTTTTGAGGTATAAGGGAATATATCCGATCACGATAAGAGGTCGAGGAGGAGGGCTATGGTTGGTAGAAATGAAGGATAAAACTAGTTCCACTCCCCCCCACCCCCCCATAGAAGGAAGGGCAGTAGTTGGTAGAAAACGGTTCAATAAGAGATAATATTAATTAATTTTTAACCCCCCCTCGCCCCCCAGGTCCCGTCGCTCAGTGATCTCGAGTCGCACGGGAGAGTTATAATTTGTACAAACCAATTTATTAGAAACCATGAAGGGTAGAACATGTGTTCCCCCCCTCCCATTTTCTAAAGTTTAACTTGGCACCACTAAAGGCATGCGTATGCCAAATCTGAGACCAATTGAATGTCGTATGTAAAAGTTATGCACGTTTTACTTTCAAAAACAGCAGCTCAGGAAATAATTCGTGGGGGGGGGCTTTTAGACAGAGAAATTTGATGGCCGTCTGGCACACCTTCGAGGCATAGGCTACCAACTGCAAAAAATTCCAGGACTCTAGGACCATTCCCCTAGAAGTAGTTCGAAACGATCGAAAGTGAGTCCGGACGGACAAAACGCAAAAAATAGCACATTTTTTTTAATTCTTAAAAAATGCGCTAAAAATAAATCGTTACAAAGTTCTACAAGCGCCTGTCGTCCTGTCAACGGCAGCTCCGGTGAGTCCGAACAAGGCAACATCCCAAATGGAGGCCAGCCAAGGCGCAACGATTTTAACGGCTAACGGAACAACGATGGAAACAAATGCACGCCCATTAGACACGATACCTAGAGGGTCAGGTTCCCAGGAAATACCCTCCTTACCCAGCCTGGGTTACAGGCACACAGACTTCCGTAGCTAGCAAATGAGATTTCATCGGCCCATGAAACTTATCCAGAACACACGGGCTGAACTGGATGATAAACGTTCCAATAAATGTTGAAATTTTATTCCCAGCTCTGGGCGAAGTAGCGGTCTGCAAGTGAAAGATTCACGAGAGAAAGATACCTGTTTCGATGTACTTTCGTATATCTACGAGCCAACGAGTGTCTGAGGTTAAGGGTTTGTTTGTCCCTTCCTGAATGCAATGACTAGGGGACAGATTAACGAATGCATCCCCCCATGTCGATAGAAGCAAAACATCCCCTAATAATTCCTCCAAAAAGGCATTTGGCCACACTAATCGTAATGGATGCCCATGTCAGATCCCTTTATAGACGAAACCAACTCAAATTCCCATTGGTGCGACGAAAATGCTGGAAACTGCGAACAAGAAATCTGGTCCGCCCGGAAGCGGAAGACAGAAGCTACATACGCTCTTTATTACGGTTCAATCACAGCACGTCGCAACAGTTAAAGGGAAAACTGCCACCAGTACGGGTAAATATAGCATACCTTTCCGCAACCGCAGGACTGGACTAAGTTTTGGAAAACTTGGTCAAGGAAGTCACCGCCAAAGGAAACGGAAATCGCCAAAAATCGTATCACTCCAAACATACCGGGTTTAAAATATACGATAATTTTTTTTTGTTTACATGCTATTTATATCACAGATAGTACGTCCTTAACTTATGTCAATTACTTAAATAATTGATAACGCATTAATTACATAATATTTACTGAAAAAGTCGCTCAGCATGTTTAGGATGAATATTTTTGGTTAGAGTTTATTTCGCACAATCGCGAAATCCCAAACATGTCCGACTACAAATCAGTGTGAGTTTACCACAGAATATAGAGTAATTTATATTCTGTGATTTTGCGTACTAATAGTGTACATATTTCCTTTAGCATGCATTTCCTTGTTGTTCTTGAGAATAATCCTTTCTTAATCAACCTACAAGTGCCTATATTTTTCCAATCCTCGATAACAACCTTCGTATACTAAAATACCAATAAATAGAACTAAAAGCAAATTAAAATTTAATCTCGTTTAAAGTGTACAGACGTAGAGTATATAAATCTAGATAAACCCTAGCAATGAAAATATCCAAGTGAAAGAAAATAAAAAGGAGAACGGGAGATTTTAATTTGAATTTCTCGAGAACATAGCAGTCTGCGCGCCGCCTTTCGATTTATGGTCAAAGTAACCGCCACTTAAATGTATTTTAATTCGAAATAAAAACTTTTGGATCGGTTTAGTTGGTCCGATTTAATGGAGATGCGCTAAACTAAAATGTGTTCGCCGGTGGAGTTTTAAGTGATTAATGCTACAGGTTTATTATCTGCGCAGATTTTAGCTGCAAACTTGGTAATGAGATGGACTTTAAAAAAACTAATGGAGCTAGCACAATCCACGTTCACTAATATGCTCTGTTTATGGAAAACTTGGAGTTGTGGCAATGTCATTGATGTAAAGATTTCAAACACTGACTGACTTCCTCTTTGCCAATTCAATGTCCTACTGCTCCAATCAACCTTTATCCCTTCACAGTACATGAACCTCCGGCCTATTTAAGAGCAGCCTCCCGCACAAAATATCGTGCACTATTTTTACGAACAATTTGTGACTTTTAGGGTGTCGAAATTCTATCAAATTACACGGGCATGTACTCTCATTGGTTGTAATTATGAAATAAACCACTCAGTATAATTTTTAATACAAGGTGTGACCAAAAAGATTCTTTTTTTCATTAGTGAGCATTAATTTACGAAAAACGCTTTTTCCTATTCTCCGCATTTCAAATCCGTCATTCGCTTAAAAACAATCTCTCCTTAACCGATCTTCGAGGATAAAAGCCCCACTTGTGCGAAACTTCCCCCATTTTAACATTTCAAACGGGAAAAATGTGTTCAGGAAGTTCCGCTTAACATTTTAAACAAAAAACACGCTTTCTGTTTTTGTCGGGATGGTCAGCGAACGTATTTAATCTAAAAACTTTTTAAGTTATTTGTCTCGTATTTTATCGAGTTGGCACCTTCCTTGCATTTAGTTTAAACTTTTTGCATTGGAAAACAGGAAAAGTAGAACGCAACGTGCGCGCATATAGGCGTTTAAAACTTTTTTTTTTAAATTCGTTATTCATTTAAAAGTTCTTCTGTTTTCGAGAACAGTTTTTCCGCGAGGGATGAGATTTACCAAACCGCAAGGGCCTTTGTAGTCTAATATTGTAAACTTTGCGTAGTTGTTTATTTATGTTTTTGCTTTCGTCTCGACATCATCGGTCGTTTTTGTGCGAAATGCATATTATGCATCTCAATTGGCTTTAGTTCCAAGCTTGAAGGATACGGAAGTAATCTACCAAGATTCTATTCTTAGGCAGTTTGAACATTTTTCGTTTACAAGTTATGCCATTTTTTAAACCTTATTTAATTTAACCAAAGAGTATATATTTAACGTAACTTTGCATTGTGAAATTTCTTTTGTGTGTCTCTTTTGAATTCATATAACTTAAATGAATCACTCAACGTTAATTTTCTATTTGCATACATATACATAACTCCATTTCTTCCTTCCTATCTTTGTTTCAGTGATGTGTTTCTTTTTATTGCGAATTTGAGTACTGCTAGATTAGTCTGTTTCCAAGTTAACGTGTGTTTCAGAATTATAGAAGGAACATTCGCTTCTGTAGAGCTCTAAGTAAGTCGAAGAATTTGGAAGATATCTTACTTTATTTCTGTTTTCAACTTTGTTTTCAATATGTTGTTTTGGTATGTATGGTATTATTGAAAACACACCCCCCGAAAAGAATCCGATAATTTAAAAAATCAAGCTAGGATTTTCAGAATGATACTGTCATCATGTACAAAAATGTCTATGGCATACTCTTGTAGAAAATGAACATTTAGTGACCGCGCGTTTCCAAACAGTAAATATCAATTCGGTTTAGTTGATATCAACACCTTCTTCCTCAATTCTAAAATTGGACAGTGTGCACTCCGTTTGTCACCATTGTTTCTCATCTGAAATACCATGAATAAATCGTAGCGTATGTGCAGCCCTTCTAGTCACTGCCGTCTTTAATATGAGCAACATTCTTTTCTGTAAGGAAACAAATTTTAAATGACAATTGGGCTTGATCCAAATTTTAAACTTATTTAACAACATTCCGTCTCGTCTTCCTCAATTTATCTAAAATTTTATTTATAACAGGTAGTTGATACGCATATCTGAGTGCGCTTTTCAAGCATAGATAGATATAGAACATACATAGAATAATTTTAAGGATTATAAGGAAGAAAGCTGGAAAGGTTTCTATTATAACTGAAAGTACTTTCAAATCTTAAACTGTCGGTTCTAGACAGCCGCAGTGCTAAGGGCTTGAAGTACTAAAATTGAAATGGTTGTACACTTGCCTGAAAGCTCTTCTTTAAACTCATTTCTTGCAAACACTTAGCTTAACAGCACATGCAACAGCATCCAGGTCCCAGCTCTTTCCATGAACATTGAGTTTTAGGCTTCAAACTAGATTAAAGACGCAAAATTCCAAAAGCATCACCCTGTGAATCAGAAAAATTTAGTAACAAAGTCATATTACAATCTTTTTGCTTGTGCCTCAAACTTCTCAAGTTTTAAGCTCCAAACTTTGTACTACGAATCCCATTCATAGAAAAAAAATCTTGGTGTGGTGCCTAAAATTTTACGCATGCGCAATTCAACTTTATATAAAAGTAATAGCTTA
Organism: Photinus pyralis; assembly: GCF_008802855.1. Classification (NCBI taxonomy): domain Eukaryota; kingdom Metazoa; phylum Arthropoda; class Insecta; order Coleoptera; family Lampyridae; genus Photinus; species Photinus pyralis. The sequence goes on from NW_022170819.1 coordinate 12,364,701, forward strand.
GATTAGAACCGAAGTCACGCACAGAAAATATTTTTTAGCCACTCGCACGAATGCGACGGTTTTAACATTTTGTCAAATCTACTTTCGTTCAGTTTTAATCATCCCAGTGGAATTTTAGATAGCTTACTGTAGCGCTCCAATAAAAGAACGTTTATTTTTCAATTTTTTTAGTCGCCTCTTTTCCTTCAAGATTGTAAGCGTGTATAGAGCAATACGGCAGTATAATACAAAGAGCGTATACAGAAAATAAGAGAATGTAATATCGCAAAAAAATTTCAATCACGATATTGGCATTGAAGTATGTCATTTTTATAGCACCGTTACGTTATTAGAAATTCTGGCTGTTTATTCGGGATTTTTATAACGTTAACTAGGGAAAGGACAGATTTTTTTAATTCTGCGTCGGTAATCAATAGCTTAGGTATATCACTAGAATGAGTTCATAGATGAAAATAATAAAATTAACCAAAATATTTCAAAATATCAAAAATACCAATTTCATTCGAAATAAATGGAATCCAGATGATGGTGCACTAAATTTTGTTGAAAATTCTTCCTATAATAAAATTTCATGTATTCTCCATGCTATGTGTGTGACTGTTTAATTTGGAACAAATTCTGAATTAGAAATCAGCGTTTTTTTTAGATTTCAGGTTTTAGAAATATAAAATGTTCATACTCTTGTGTAAGTTACATCATGCAGACGGCAATTTGGTCTTAGCACCATCAGTAATAAAGAGGCACCCTGTACACAGAGTTGATTTATTTTCGTTGAATTTATATCTCAACGTTTGTTTTTCCTTTTAGAATTGTTTGTAAATGCATAATTTTTGTTTAAATTTTATAGCTTTGTAATTGTTTAATTTAGAGGTGTTAGAAGTAAGACGCATCTGGTCAAATTTGTATGTTATAAAAAGTTTTATTTGGTCGTTCCGATAAAGAGTTTCATGTGTAGAAGCGCAAACGTTTCAGGCGTTCCGTCTTGATTGGCGATTTATTTGAAAATTCATGAAGAGAAAGTTTGTTTTATGGTAGTAGTGGTGTTTTCTTAAATACCGGAGATAACGAGAAGGCGAGCCTTTTCTTTCTGGACAGTTTGATAGCGTGGATTTTTTACGCTAAATTTTTCTGGCAGTCGGCCTGTGTATGTCAGGACAGTAAGTAAGTAAGATTTCTTTATTCAATTGTATGTCGACCGTCTGCGAGCGAAGTATGTATAAAAAACCGTTTCTAAAAGCCTGTCTGTTTTTCAATCCGCCTTATTTAATTTTATTTTTCATGTATTGTGGAATAAGTTTGTAAACTGTGTTTAATCGAACCCAAAGTGCGACCCAGATAGAGTTTTCACGTCAGATTTTTATTTTCATGCGCAGCTGTTAATGAAACCAATTCTTTGGCTTGGGGATGAACAAAGTGTCCGCAAAATTAATTCCTAGGCCTCACACCAGAACAGAAACTTGACAGGCAAGGCGTTTGCAATAGATTTAAAACAAGATATCGATATTTTTTTCAACAATTATTACTGGCAACGAAACCTGGGATTCTCAAACAAAACAAGAATCGATGCAGTGGATGCATGAAGGATTCCTGCTAAAACGTAGCGTTTGTTCAGTTTGAAAATTGATGGCAGCGGTTTTCTTGGATTCGTAGGAGATTCTGTCGATTGAGTACAGGAAAAAGGGCACAAAAATAAACGGCGAAGTTTATAAACGGTTAATTAAAAATCCTAAAGCTCGAATTCGGCAGAAAACACTGATAAAACCATACTGCTATACGACAGTTGCAGGGTGCACAAAGTTCAAAGCTTTGACAAATGAATGCGGCTTCTAGGAATTAACACATGCGCCCCTGATTTGGCAACCTCCGACTACTATTTTTCCGTTAGTTAAAAAAGCACTTACAAGGCCAATCATTTTCTTCTGGTGATGCCCTGAAAGTTGTTGTTAGTGGTAGTATGAAGAGTTACCAAAAGATGGAAGATTGAATTTCACAAAATTGCAAGTATAGGAAATTGTATACGCGTACCGCTCTATTATGAAAGAGAACGGAACTAATACGCGTTAGAATGAAATGCGTTACAATAAGAAGCGAGTGTTTCACCAGAGAAGAGTCAAAAGGCCACAGTGTTGCCGGTTCTAACGGAGCACGATGGACGCACTGTTTGGTATCTACTATACTTTTACAACTCGTTTTACAAGTTTAAAAATCGGCGAGCATATTAGAGAAAATGGAGAGGAAAAGAGGCATTCTTCCCTGAATTTTCAAGGCAAACCTATGTAAATCGAGCGTTGAAGTTAATTACCGAATTGTAAGTAAAAACACCATCGAATATTCTGAATTTCCGCTACAAAACGAGAGAATCAACCTTCAATTGTAGAAACTTTGGACGCATCGATAAGTGTAAGTTAATTGAATCTTTTGCATTGTATAAAATTAGGAGCTGACTGTTTATGGGATTTGGTATAAAAGTTTAACTCAATTTAACATTCCTGAAGAGGTCGACCCACGGGAAGCTTAAGGACATTTGTTTTTTTCTTGTGGTGATATTTCACGCTAACAACCCTATTTTTTACAGTCACATTTTATACACAAGATCATTAAAGGTCAATGACCCTATTTTTGTACTGTCATCTATTTTTAGTTTTAAGGCCATCACAGTTCAATGATCTTATACTTGTATCTTATTTTACTTTCAAGGTCAAAAGTCCCATATTTGTGGTGAAAATTTCATATTCAGGGTAATCAAAGTTCAATGACCTACATTTTTTGCTGTGTAATATTCCATTTGCAAAGGCATCAGAGGTCAATGACCATATTTTTAAATGTTGACCTTAAGAAGACTTTGAAAATGTAATTTGACACCTCCGAAAATCAATTCATTGACATAGGATGACCTTGAGAATATAATTAGATACCAAAATTTGGGGTTATTGGCCTTGGACAACCTTAGAAACGTGATTTGACACCATAGCAATTGAGATCATTGACCATGAATGACCTTGAACGTGTAATTTGACACCCTAACAATGGGGTCACCTCGGGGGCAACTGACCTTGTGCACGGCAAAAATCACATCGATAAGTGTAAGTTAATGAATCTTTTGCATTGTACAAAATTAGGAGCCGACTGATTTTGGGGATTTTGTATAAAAGTTTAACTCAATTTAACATTCCTGAAGAGGTCGACCCACGGGAAGCTTATGGACATTCTCTCTTTCTTGTGGTCTTACGCTAACAACTCTATTTTTTACAGTCACATTTTCTACACAAGGTCATTTTTAAAGGCAATAACCCTATTTTTGTGCTGTCATATAGGTACTTTTAATTTTAAGGCCATCAAAGTTCAATGATCTAGATTTTTCTGAGGTGTCAAATTACATTTTCAGTCTTCTTAAGGCCAACATTAAAAAATATGGTTATTAACCTCTGATGCCTTTGCGAATGGAATATTACACACCAAAAAATGTAGGTCATTGAACTTTGATTATCCTGAATATGAAATTTGCACCACAAATATGCTGCTTTTGACCTTGAAAATGAAATAAGATACAAGTATATAAGTACAAGTACAAGATACAAGTATCTTATTTCATTTTCACGGTCAAAAGCAGCATATTTGTGGTGCAAATTTCATATTCAGGATAATCAAAGTTCAATGACACCTCAGAAAATCAATTCATTGCAATTGGATGACCTTGAGAATGTAATTAGACACCAAAATTTGGGGTTATTGGCCTTGGACAACCTTAGAAACGTAATTTGACACCATAGCAATTGAGATCATTGACCATGAATGACCTTGAACATGTAATTTGACACCCCCAACAATGGGGCCACTGACCTTGAGCTTTACCTTAACCTACTTTCCAAGGTCAGCACCAGGTGGAAAACAACCTTAAACTGGTCCAAGTTCGGCCTTTTATTTAACATCCAAAGGGGTGTAAATTTATTTTGGAACAGGAAAATGTACAAGGTGTGGATTAATTACAAATTAAAAAAATGTAGATCATTAATTAGATCGGAAACGTGATCACGAGATGGGTTTGAGATTTTATTGTGTATCATCGAAACATGTGGTGCATTAATTCCCGTGGCAGCATTTTCGGAGACACTGCCAAGAGTCACGGTGTCGATGTAGCTGTCAAAGATCGGAACGGAAACTGCGATTTGTTAAATAAACTCCCTCGCGTTTTATTTGTCCTGTTCCTGCTGGTGATGATTCCGTACGAAGAGGCTCTCCCGTAGGCTCATATGGATTAATTGGCTGCAATTCAATCGATTATTTATCACGGGGTACAGGTAGTATTATACGGGAATATAAGAATTCCGAAAAGCGGTTTTGGTCGGTAATCTGGGAAGGTCTCAGGAAGTGTCTTTTGAATTACGAAATCCTACTTTTATAGGACAAGGATTTAATTTCAATAGATGTGGGCTACAACAGGTGACATCTAACGGAGGAATTTTACAACACATAATACAGAATATTTACAAATAAGCTTTTGACGTGACCACTTGTATATTTTCTTACAAGGTAAGTCATTAAAAGTTTATTCATTACTAAGCTAGTGATGGTATTGATTATTTCATTACAAAAATTTAACATTTAATTAACATAGATTTTCGCGCAATTATGTACATGTGCAAGTGCATTCTCAAGTCAATATTCAAAATTATAAGTTGATGTTATATAATAACATCCCTCAATTTTACGGACAATGAGTTCACCACCTTTTATGCAATATAGACTTGGGTGGAGATTAACAGCTTTTTTTTACTGGGCGTCTAAAATACAAGAAGCAAATATAGCTATTGTGTTACAACAGGAACCTATTTATCGCAATGATATACTGAGACTGTTATAGGTTTTAGTTATTTGAACGATGAGCTACTTCGGAGCACAATAATGGAACATTTTTTTCGTAATAATCGGCAACATACAAACGCTGACGTATAGCAATCTCGTCTACTTGGGCAGAAACCGGAGGCAAATGTTGCAAATTTATGCCGGCAATAAATTCGTAAACGGAAAAACGCCGTATAACGGCATGGAACTCCTGAGTTTTACAATCCAGCCTAATGGCAAGATAAACAATTAATTACACAAAAAAAGTCGGGCATGAATGGAACTTAATGACCGCATAAACTTGCAAAAAAAAATCTATGCCGGTGATAAAACATTTCCTCCGAGACAAACCACTAACAACGTTTTCAGTTTAATGAGTACCTACCCGCGTAAGCCGTATCAATGCTAAATCCTTAGAACATCTTCATCTCTATTAAGCGGATTATTTTGGAGACTCGCAACCAAAACGGCACAATATCAAGAAAATAAAACGAATCGACCTAAACACATGCATAAATTTAAAAGGATAATAATGTTAAAATATGAAATGGAAGCGAAATGCCTATTACGTTACATTATATACTCTCATAAAATTGGAAATATATATTTCCAATGCTATTACGCAATTTAGTGCATATACCTACATTTTAGGTAGACTGGTAGGGCGGTATATTTCAAGCGATTAACCTCGTTTTTTAGTTTTATATTCCACCTACGTATTTAGTTCTCGTAAAATTACGAACTTGTTATGTTTAGCGATTTTTATAATGTATGGGTGCTAAAAGCTGCCTTTGATCTCCGAATATGTATATCCATCAAAGAACAAATTTATTTGAAAATATTCCCATCCATTAAATATAAAGTTTACTATCATGACTTTTTCAGTATGGCCTAGAGTCTAAGTGTTTTTATTCAATGAGTGTAGTAAGTAATTGCGTCCACCCTATTTTCAATTCTGCATTTGATTTATACGACTTTACACTCTTTGGTCAATGGTTATTTTAATACTCTTCTTACTCATTACGTTAACCTTGTGTATTTTAGGTAGTATTAAGATCATAATTAAGTTCATTCAACATTTTAACGAGATGCAAGTTATGATATTTTTTCCTGTCCTAATGTTGCATCAACAAAATCCCAGTCACACCCGGTGTTTACCGTTCTTATCTTACTATACACGGAGCCATATAAAGCACGATTTGGATTGGAGAGAGAATTCGTAACGCCGCTGCTCTCAAACTACGACGGTTAGCAGCACTCCAAATCGTAATTTGTCAATTTAAATTACTTTGTCTTGAAGGCGATTTTAAAAAACACCACAATAAAAAATCTAACAGAGTCAAATCGCATGATCACATCAACTCCACGTTGTGCAGAATGGTCAATGTGGCATTATTGCTGCTCTGTGGCACGTAGCGCCATCCTGTTGAAATCATCTACTGGTGTCCATATCATCCAATTCAGGTCAAAAGAAGTTGGTAATCATTGACCGTTGACGTGAAAGATGAAACCTGAAGGAAGTGTGAAGGTGACATACACTGAGTTTAAGATAAGGATGTCTACCATGGGGATTTCCGAAACCATACGAGATACGACGATGGTCAAATTAGAGAAAAGATGGACAATTAAAGAGTTATCGTGCATTAAAGAAAATTCCGATTACTTCCGAAAGCTATACCAAAAAATTTGCAATTTCATTTTTATTTTTTTTTTGGTGATTTTTTAGCAGATACACTTTCTCATTGCCAATTTTTGAGCTTTACAAGACACCGGTGAGATATTTTCAATACAATTTGTTGCGTTCACTTTGAGCAAATGTAATAAAATTACCTTGGGATAAGCACACGGTAAGCACAGGCAAAATTGAGATGGGTCGGGGTTCTTGTACATCAGCAAAAACGCAGCAAACGGGAAAAGTGCTTAAAGTAAACCAGAAGCGACTTAGTTTTTAGTAAGTTTCAAAAGAGAGGAAGGAATACTCTCCAAAAGGAAAAACAAAGCAGAGTAAGAGATCCTTGTTCTGGTCTTGACAATCTAAAGAAATAAAATGCTTGATAGGGATAGAACATAAACAATAATTTATTGATGTCACAATCGAGGGTAATTTCAAAATATTACAAATAGGACACTGTAATATCTAAATCTTTACTGTTAATATTTACATTTAAATAAAGTTTTAGTAGAAAGGGGTCAACACTTTTCCAGAGAAAGTATTAATATCAAAACAGGCTTCCTCAAAAAACAACGGAGCTTAATTATTAAATGACTATCAAAAAAAGGTAGTAATTACAATTCGATTGTATCGAACACCAATAGGTAATCAACCGTTACATCAAGGAGTCGTCGAAAATTAAAAAAATTTACCTTTCAACTTCAGGTCGCAATCTTGTGAACTCAAAAAGGCGCGTTCTGCCTAATCTGTAACAGATAACAACACAAACAAACAAACAAGAGGGGTAGTGAATAGCGCGGTTCATAAAATATTGCGAAAATATCTGACACTGATTAGGTAAATCGGATACTTAAGATAAATATATCGAAGTGATTCACGAATCTAATACTCTCCCAAAGATTTCGTTATATTTGCAAATTAGGAAGTATATCGAAGGTGTAAACAAATTAGGTCACAGGTAATGGTGGTATATTCACATGTTTGGTTCCACTGGAATGGCGGTGGAATCTGCCAAGTTGGTAATGTAGAAATTCATCTATAGCGTAACATTCGCCAATGTCAATCCTAATAGGTTGACGAGTCCAGGTAAAAATGCGAGGTCATTCACGTAGGTAGTAAGTAGTATCCAGGTACATACAACGTAAAAACCTTGTGAGCTCAAAAGGGCGGGTTCTGCCTAATCTGTAACAGATAACAACACAAACAAACAAGAGGGGTAGTGGGTAGCTCGGAACAATAATATTACAAAAGCGTACATTAAACTGTAATTACTATTCAATAAGAATTAATAATCCAAAAAATTCAACAGTTCGAGAGAAAACGATGAGAACTTAATAGAAAATAGTGAGAAAACTTGAGGGAAGATAAAGACCTAAACAAAATTACGTATTAAGAAAAATGCTGCGTCATCAATGTACATACCTCTTACTGATTATCTGCAAATACAAATCCATTTCAATGAAGCACAACCACAGATATCAGAAAGAGAAACCACTTCAAAAAGATAAGGTGATAGTTCAAACCAATAAACCCTTTTCAATTGCGCGGGTACACCATCCTGTTAAATTTTGTTTGTGTACCACAGATAAAAAATCCTACTCAATACAGTATGTACTTTTTTTACGTGCCATATAAAGAATAAAACTGATAATGATTTCTCCGAAACGAAAAGTTGCATTAAAAATATCTCAACGATGTCTTGTAAAGCTCAAAAAGCGACAATGAGAGTGTTTTTTTTTATTTTCTTTTATCTGACAAGTCGAAACAGGAAAAGAGAGTTGAGACGAAGTAGAGTGAAAGAATGAGGCCTCTTAAATGTGTGAAGGGGCATATTTAAAGGAAGTAAGCGCAAAATAAAAAATCATGAAAGCCTGAAAAAGAAGGCACGAACGTTTTAAGGAAATAGTCGTAAACTATATAGTACTCAAAATACAAACCGATAGCTTCAAAAAATTTAAAATCCAAAACTATTAGAATTAGGGAAAGGTGCCTAATTAAAATGTTCAGCTTTCGGTGAAGATAATAACGGAAACAAGTCTTAACATTTAGATTTTTCGATTTATTGGCGAAAATTTAGTGGTTAATATTCAAAGCCTACCAGACAGACTAGTAAAAAGTTTAAAAGCGCAAACACGTACTGCTTGAGTGCGAAAATTTCACTTCCACGTATTGGTGAAAATTTTATGGTTTAATTTCAAAAACCAGAACCATATAAGATGCTAGCCGTCGTCGTCGTCGTTTGTCTAAACTAATATAATCGTTATAGCTGCTACGCGGGTGGCCCGGGTTCGATTCGCTGTCGATTATTTGCCCGCGATCAGATTTACGCGAAGTAACATTTTCGATTCGGTGAATTATTTTTTTTTACCAAACAGAACCGCCATAAGGAATTTTGTCAACATTGCGTAACACATTTCTGCAACGATACGACAAATAATATTTTATACCCAACGGCATTTGGCGCGAAGTTTAAAGGCAGTTAGACAATGAATATTTACTCACAAGAAAAAATTTAATTAATTGGGAAAAATGTAAAATTAGCACAGTGGAACAATGATGTTTTATTCCAGCACATAATAATAACAATTTCGCGTATTATTTTCACGAATTTGGGGCTGGCTGTTGAATTTGCAATACATGGACATTTTTCTTGACAGTCACGACGAAACTAACGTTACCAGGGTGGTACAAAAGGTTCACTGTAGCATTGAAGCGGTCTATTTTCATATTTCCAAGAAGTGAGGAGAAATAGGATGAATTCGTACCAGAAGAAAATTTTACCTGCATCAGTAACTGTAAGTTATTTTAAATTATACCGAATTGCATACATTCGTGATTGGTTGTTTTTGGGAATTTGCAATTTGATTTTTTTTTTTAATAAATTTAATATTCCTGATGAGATCAACCTATGAGAATTAGTTGCATAAACAAATTCTGCATAGTATTTATTGCGAAGCGAATCCAAACAAGGGATTGCGGGTATTTTGTTTCATTGATTGAGACTGAGGAGGAGTCTTCAACCCTTGTAAACGTAATTAGCCAGTTTGCACATATTTTGTGTGAATGAGCACAAATGCAACAAGCATTTCGTTTCTGAAGTTCTGTTAAACTTATTGCAACAGAATGTGCTCCCTTGGAAAAACTAATATCGTAATGACTAATGAAACTTACCTGATGGGGTGAAGCATTTCGAGAAGTAGAATTCACCTACCTGGAAAGAAAGAAGAACATCAATTAAAACTATTTAAATCAGCAGACTAACCACAGAATAAAATAGTTTTCTGCACATCAGGGAAGAAAACGTTTCTTTTTCACGAAATATTCTGCTGTATTAAATTTACTTGTCGT